>NC_092166.1:19722830-20038330 GCF_045791955.1 Oncorhynchus clarkii lewisi | reverse complement strand
TAACGCCCGAGAGAGGAGGAGGATGCACGACCTGAACGACGCGCTCGATGAACTGCGGTCGGTGATCCCCTACGCGCACAGCCCATCCGTACGGAAGTTATCAAAAATAGCCACTTTGCTCCTCGCCAAAAACTACATCCTCATGCAGGCACAAGCACTTGAAGAGATGAGAAGACTTGTTAGTTATCTTAACCATGGACCTGGCGTTACTGCTGCGAATACTGCTGGTGCACCCGGATTAGGGCGGTATGACCAGCAGACAGGATACCCGTTCTCTTCTGGGGTTCCGGACCCTTTCAATAGCAATGCAAATCTCTTCAATAAATAAAAATGTCAACAATAAACCTTGAACAGTTGTGTCCGACACTAACAGGGGACTTCAAGCTTCGTGAGCACAACTGAATTGACGGGATCAGCGTGACTGACAGAAGTAGTCACATATTACGAGAACATGGAGTCCTATAATATATGACTCTGTTCTGCATGGTGATTGCGTTTCGAAAATAGTTTTACAAAATCTAACTAATCGAATTAAATGACAGCTATCATGGTCAAAATGGTTAGCCTTTTAACAAATTATGTTTAGTCTTATTTAACCATTATGTCCTACGGTACATTTTCTTCAGTTTGATTAGATGATGTTCGATGGATAAATTGTATTGGTGACATAAGATAGATAGATATGTTATGGTCTGTTTTCCAGTAGCCTATACCTCAATGCATGGGCTATGTACAATCAAACCCAAATTATTTACAAAGAGCAATTGTGAATATTGGGTGAATTAATAGGTAGCCCATAGGCCTAAATTTGATAATGATATCAATCAATTATAGTTTTTACCGTCAAGGACTACATTGGAAGTGTTTTAATGAATCTTTAAGTGCTATTGTACATTTTGTTTTAGGCTATATATCTTTTACCCAAATAAATACAATACAAATATTTTCATACATGTAATTTGGTCATTAATTGTGTAATTTACGTTTCCCTAAATACTATTTAATAATGCAGGCATTTGACAAACATGAATGGAATCATTTTATTACCAGGGACAGCATTAATGACAAACAACGATCAGAACGCTGTACTCACAGAAGAGAGTTGGTCAAACAAAATAATTCCTCTGAGCATATAGTTAATAACCTTGCAGATTCACTGGATCAATTAAGAGAATAGGTCACTATTGGAAAAAAATTAAGGAATAAAATTACTGCCACATGCAGAACTGATTTGTCCAGTTTTAATTTATTTCATGAATTGTAAATACTCTGTATGACTCTTGAAATAGGAAAGACATTTGAATGTATAACTTAAATGGTTGGTTAATGTTATAGAAAAATGAAACTAATAAATCAGTCATGTTTTAGGGACACCACCATATTTACAACATAAAGCTTTTATCACATTGTCCTTTTACCCTGTAATATAGTTCAACTATTTGATTCAACTACTGTTGTACAGTATAGATCAGGGATGGGCAACTTTGACAGTGAAAAAATGTTAAATAATTTGAGTTAATTTCCTGCAATTCTACACATTTTGTCATGGGGTGGAGAGAAATGTTTGCCGTTTTTAATATGATATCTGAGTGAGAGTGAATAACAAAATCAATGGGGGCCCCGGTAGGTAATTCAACCACGATTACTATAGGTCAAGATAGCTGGCTAGACTAACTTACCAATCAAAAAAATGTATTGCTGACATGAGCTAATTGAGTGACTGACATAAGAGGTGAACTGCTGATGCACAAACACATTTTGAAATTGCACCTTGTGTATTCTAATATTCTAACTCAACAGGAAGTTGAGACCCTGACAGTTCCTATTTAAAAAAATATATATAAATGAAATATTATTTCATTTTGCGACATTAATCCAGGGCCCATAAATACCCTGGTATATATGGTTTTATAATGCAAGGCATAATAAACAAACATATTTTTAGTATTCAAATAAAATACTATCTGTTATAAACAGCAAAAACTGTTAACAATTAATGGATCATTCTGTCCTATGGAATAAAACACCAAAGGTCCCTAGCTAGCAGATTCGCCAATCCTGCCCACTGTTAGTCTGTCCTAATATAATACATTGACAAATTAGCAATGCATTGCTGTTCAGTCAATAGCTACTTGTGTGAATAATAATCCATGTGTGTGTCCCAAATGGCACCCTATTGCCAATATAGTGCAGTACTTTTGACAAAAGCCCTATGGTTCCTAGTCTAAAGTAGTGCACTATGTAGGGAATAAATAGGGTACCATTTGGGATGCAGCCGATGAGAAATCAAATCCATTAGCCACACAGGGCTCAGCCCTCTAGTGTTTGTTCATATACAGATGTCCTCCACCTCTCAGGATCGACGTAGCCTGTAGCGGATCTGGACGTCACTGGTAGGGAGCAGGATGCCCAGGCCAGCACGGCTGGGGTCCAGGGTACACGGCTTCTGCCCCTCCAACACCTCCATGTCAAAGTAGAGTAGCAGCAGAGAGAGGAACTGCTTTATCTCATTCACCGCAAAGTGCCTTCCCGGGCACTTAGTGGAGCCCGAGCCGAAAGACATCCGGTAGTACTTCAGCTTCTGGCCGTCCTTATAGAAGTCTGTCTTTTCCTTTCCGTTTTCGATGTATCGGTCAAACTTGTAGATCTATCAGAGGGGTAATATAAATAAGTGTGTAAAGCTTTATTTTTCAGCGCCTTAAATAATAAAGGTTAATATTCCATCTTATTGCATATTCCAGGAATGTTTCCATTTTGCTTAGTCACAGATCATGGCAAGGTTATCACCAGTCACACCCAGATTACATTAGCATGCATGCAGTGACCTTCTGAAGGCCAGTGGGTGGATTCAATCTTTCACAGTCCATGCATTCTGCTCATTAATCTAACCTGTGGACACACACACACCAGGTGGTGTGGGAAGGCAATTCAGCAGAACAACAAAACCCCCAGACCAGACACAGTGAAGGCGAGAGAGCCTACAGCCATTCTAGGACGCCCACAGAATCTGAACGACTGGTCTTCTTTACCTCTGGATTCTCGTAGATCCCGGGGTCCATGTGCATGCTCTGGGGATACAGGGAGATGAGATCTCCCTTCCTCACTCCAATGGAGCGATCTCCCTCCAGCCGCAAGCTGAAGTCCTCCTGGGCCATGCGGATGTTCATGGAGGCTGAAGACAGCCGCAGACTTTCATTTATGGAGCTCTCTGAGAACACAACAGAACAGTTCAGTTAGTCACCAGAGGTATTTTGTTCTGGCCTATCTGAGGTACTTTCTTAAAATTTTATTTTTTTTACCTTGAGTGGCCCAGTACTGACTCACTACTGTACATACACATACTCACACAGGAGGGAAAGCTTTGAGACTTGAAGGGCTATTCGTTAGAAACATGAACTGCTCTAGCAAAATGGACAAAACACAAGCTGAATAATCATAAGTCATACATAGCTTTATTTACACATGCATACATAAAGGTATCTTGACTAGCAGTGTTTTTCATTAAAACCAATTACAATCTTAAGAGATAACACCATAGAAGAGAGAATAATACAAAACGTAGCCGAGTACCCCCTATCACTTAGAAGAACAAACAGATGTGGAACAGATATTCCACTGTCTTCCCCTAAGGGAGATGACATCATTAGTAGTGTGAGAGAGAGGGAGCCACAGAGAATCTACACTAGTGGCATTTGTCCCTGAGCATGCAGTTGTCAGAAGAGATGAGGCTACAGTCCGCATGGTGGGTGCAGCAGTGTGATTTAATGTGACAGGTACAGAGCCTGGAGGGATTTTTTTGGGGGGTGGGGACAGGAAGATGTGCCCTAAAATGTACACACAGAGCACCTGCCACTACAGAGTAGAAGTGTAATAAGAAGCCCTCTGTTTGTTTGTATAGTCAGACATACAAAGGATTGGAAGGCCCTCTCGAAGCCACACTATCATTGACTCAACTGAACCCTGTGTGCTTGGGGCTGAGACCATTTAACACAATCAGGAGAGAAAATTATATGAAAAATGCAAAGGGAAATTTGGACACTGCAGACAAACCTAATCTCTTATGACAGTAGAGTAGCTGATTTGGTTCTGGGTGCTGCGATTAAGACCAACTTAACAATAATACATCATAACAATAACCTACCCAGATTCAGTAGGCTGTCCAGCTGTTCTCTGGTGAAGGTGAGGTCTCTGTTGTGGTGTGTTTCTATTCCTGAGACCTGCAGGACACCATGGATCTCCTCACGCACGACTGCAAGGGCCTCTGGGTGCGTCAGCAGGTAATACATGGCCCAGAAGGTGGCTGGGACTGTGTTTCCCACCGACGCCCATAGAATGGCAAAATGATGAGCTGGGGCAGGTAAAGGTAAGAAAGAGATATTTTAATTAAATTAAAGTTTACAGATGTTAACAAAGGTGCAGTGAAATGCTTGAGTTTCTAGCTCTCACAGTGTAGTACTACATACATAATCCCAAAAAATGCTTGAAGAAAGAAATTAAGAAATATTAGCACAAGCAATGTCAGTCTGGCACAAGAAAAACATATATACACTACTGTTCAAAGTTTTGGGGTCTCTTAGAAATGTCCTTGTTTAAAATAACATCAAATTGATCAGAAATACAGTGTAGACATTGTTAATGTTGTAAATGACTACTGTAGCTGGAAACGGCTGATTTTTAATGGAATATCTACATAGGCCCATTATCAGCAAACATCCCTCCTGTGTTCCAATAGCACATTGTGTTAGGTAATCTAAGTTTATCATTTTAAAAGGCTAATTGATCATTAGAAAACCCTTGCAATTATGTTAGCACAGCTGAAAACTGTTGTTCTGATTAAAGAAGCAATACAACTGGTCTTCTTTAGACTAGTTGAGTATTTTTGAGCATCAGCATTTGTGGGTTCGATTACAGGCTCAAAATTGCCAGAAACAAATACCTTCCTTCTGAAACTCGTCAGTCTATTCTTGTTCTAAGAAATTAAGGCTATTCCATGCGAGAAATTGCCAAGAAACTGAAGATCTCATACAACGCTGTGTACTACTCCCTTCACAGAACAGCGCAAACTGGCTCTAACCAGAATAGAAAGAGGATTGGGAGGCCCCGGTGCACAACTGAACAAGAGGACAAGTACATTAGAGTGTCTAGTTTAAGAAACAGACTAGAGGTCGACCGATTATGATTTTTCAACGCCGATACCGATTATTGGAGGACCAAAAAGTCGATACCAATTAATCGGATGATTTTTAAAATAGATTTGTAATAAATGACAATTACAACAATACTGAATGAACACTTATTTTAACTTAATATAATACATCAATAAAATAAATTTAGCCTCAAGTAAATAATGAAACATGTTCAATTTGGTTTAAATAATGCAAAAACAAAGTGTTGGAGAAGAAAGTAAAAGTGCAATATCTGCTATGTAACAAAGCTAACGTTTCAGTTCCTTGCTCAGAACATGAGAACATATGAAAGCTGGTGGTTCCTTTTAACATGAGTCTTCAATATTCCCAGGTAAGAAGTTTTAGGTTGTAGTTACTATAGGAATTATAGGACTATTTCCCTCTATACCATTTGTATTTCATTAACCTTTGACTATTGTATGTTCTTATAGGCACTTTAGTATTGCCAGTGTAACAGTATAGCTTTCGTCCCTCTCCTCGCTCCTCCCTGGGCTCGAACCAGCAAGACAACAACAACAGCCACCATCGAAGCAGCGTTACCCATGCAGAGCAAGGGGAACAACTACTAGAAGGCGAGTGACGTTTGAAACGCTATTAGCGCGCGCTAACTAGCTAGCCATTTCACTTCAGTTACACAAGCCTCATCTCGGGAGTTGATAGGCTTGAAGTCATAAACAGTGCAATGCTTGACGCACAACGAAGAGCTGCTGGCAAAACACACGACAGTGCTGTTTGAATGAATGTTTACATGCCTGCTTCTGCCTACCACCGCTCAGTCAGATTATATGCAACGCAGGACACGCTAGATAATATCTAGTAATATCATCAACCATGTGTAGTTAACTAGTGATTATGATTGATTGTTTTTTATAAAGATAAGTTTAATGCTAGCTAGCAACTTACCTTGGCTTACTGCATTCGCGTAACAGGCAGTCTCCTTGTGGAGTGCAACGAGAGAGAGGCAGGTCGTTATTGCGTTGGACTAGTTAACTGTAAGGTTGCAAGATTGGATCCCCCTAGCTGACAAGGTGAAAATCTGTCGTTCTGCCCCTGAACAAGGCAGTTAACCCACCGTTCCTAGGCAGTCATTGAAAATAAGCATGTGTTCTTAACTGACTTGCCTAGTTAAATTAAGAAAAAAAATATACAAAAAAATAATAAAAATCGGCGCCCAAAAATACCAATTTCCGATTGTTATGAAAACTTGAAATTGGCCCTGATTAAATTGGCCATTCCGATTAATCGGTCGACCTCTAAAACAGACACCTCACAAGTCCTCAACTGGCAGCTTCATTAAATAGTACCCGCAAAACACCAGTTTCAACGTCAAGTGAGGAGGCGACTCCGGGATGCTGGCCTTCTAGGCAGCGTTGCAAAGAAAAAGCCATATCTCAGACTGGACAATAAAAAGAAAAGTTTAAGATGGGCAAAATAACAGAGACACTGGACAGAGGAACTCTGCCTAGAAGGCCAGCATCCCGGAGTCGCCTCTTCACTGTTGACATTAAGACTAAGGTACCACGTTCATCTGTACAAACAATAGTAGGCACTGCTCCAAAACCGCCATTAAAAAAAGCCAGATTACGGTTTGCAACTACACATGGGGACAAAGATCGGTCAGGAAGTTAAAGCTTGGTTGCAAATGGGTCTTCCAAATGGACAATGACCCCAAGCATACTTCCAAAGTTGTGGCAAAATGGCTTAAGGACAACAAAGTCAAGGTATTGGAGTGGCCATCACAAAGCCCTGACCTCAATCCTATAGAACATTTGTGGGCAGAACTGAAAAAGCGTGTGCGAGCATGGAGGCCTACAAACCTGACTCAGTTACACCAGCTCCGTCAGGAGGAATGGGCCAAAACTTACCCAACTTATTGTGGGAAGCTTATGGAAGGCTACCCGAAACGTTTGACCAAAGTTAAACAATTTAAAGGCAATGCTACCAAAAACTAATTGAGTGTATGTAAACTTCTGATCCACTGGGAATGTGATGAAATAAATAAAAGCTAAAATAAATCTCTACTATTATTCTGACATTTCACATTCTTAAAATAAAGTGGTGATCCTAACTGACCTGAGACGGGGGATTTTTACTCTGATTAAATGTCAGGAATTGTGAAAAACTGAGATTAAATGTATTTGGCTAAGGTGTATGAAAACTTCCGACTTCAACTGTACATAGGGCAGCAGTCTCCAAGGTGCAGGGTACAGTACCTGGGTGGTAGCCGGCTAGCAACAGTGACTCAGGGCAGGGTATTGGGTGAGAGATACCCAGAGTTACTCGGTAGGAGTTACAACTGAGGTTTGGAATGTCCTTGTTGAAGTCAAAATAGAACATTTTATGTTGTAGGTGTATACAGAGAGAAAAGCATCTGTGTTTACCTGCTTTATCGACATCTCCCAAGGAGTCATACTGTTCAAGCACTGCTGCTCTTTCCTTTATGAACCCTGAGGTGTTGGACCATCCAGACATTCTCTGAGGGTGGAAGTAGTTGATCAGTTTATCCCGAGTGGCCTTGGTTCCTCCCAGCAGAGAGATGGGGATCCTGGCGATGAGGAGGGGAAACATGGTGTCGAACTTGACAAAGTCCTCTCGAAGCGTCACCATTCCGCTGTGTCTGCTGGAATGGGCAGGCTTGCCAAACAGGGTCAGGAAAGTAGCCTCAAACATGATTGAATTGCAGAGTTGGTACACACTTTCAGTCCTCCACTCGCTCTCCCCAGTAAGGTAGTCTTGTCGGAACACAAACATGAGATTTCCCATCAAGCTCTCTGTCAGGTTATTGAGGTTGTCGCCCTGTAGAAGGTGGAAGGACCTCTGGATGTGCTCGCTCATACCGGGGAACTTTCCGCTCCCGACAGGGGGGTAGCCGAACGTCAAGGGGGCCACTTGGTCAGAAAACTCATGGAAGTCCAGCTGTTTTTTATGTTTGATGACATACGGATACAGCAACGGATTCATTATGAAGGTCATGTATTTGCCTGAAGGGGAAATGTGAGAACAGGATTGTATTTCAGGCATGCAACGTGTGTAATATACTGTCTAATCATATTGTTAGTAACTTTACTGTTTTTAAAGACCATTTACATACATTTCATCAAACATTTCAGCAAAATTCCATTGCTCCTTTTTTAACCATACTATGATAAAATGTATACATTAAACACTACTATTACCCACCAGCAATCAGCACAGTAAATACATCTCCATGTTTCTCCTTATGTGCTGCCAGAAACCTATGTGCATTCTTCCCAAACTCCAAAGCCTTTCCAAGGAATGGGATCCAACCATTTATAAGTGGAGGCTCCCCATCTCTCCTATAATAGAGAAGAACATAAGAAATGTGCATTTTACATTAGGTAAAAACAGATATACAGTATGTCATATCAACAAATAAATCCATCAAAAATCTTTCAGATGAAATAAGAGAAAACGTAGATCTGACTGATTCCAATACAATATAAATGCAAGCCTAAGTGATTAGAACTTAAGGACAAAGAAACTACGAACATCTTTGCAATATTCATGAGACAAGGCGTACCATGTGATCAGGGGTCTCCCAAAACTTCAAGGTGGATTGGTAGCAGCTACAACTCTCCTTTACCACATACAGTGTAACAAAAAAAAATACAGCAGCTACTGGTCAGCAAGGTATACTGAAGAAATCATTTAAAACCTGAAAACACAGACATGACACAGAGCATCATCTCAGGCCGAATTAGCTGACAGAGCAGGAATCACTCCAGGTTTACAAACAGTATCCAGCTCAAACAGCTTTCAACAGCTGTATCTTAAGTGAATGCAGATGGGAAACAATTACAAAGGCAACATAGGAGTGAGTCCTGCATAGCAATGTCATAGCTCAGAGCGATTCCAGGAAGAGTTAGCTGATTATTTTCCCAAGGAAATGTAACATGGGCGGCAGGGTAGCCTAGTGGTTAGAGCGTTGGACTAGTGACCGGAAGGTTGCAAGTTCAAATCCCCGAGCTGACAAGGTACAAATCTGTCTTCTGCCCCTGAACAGACTGTTCCTAGGCCGTCATTGAAAATAAGAATTTGTTCTTAACTGACTTGCCTAGTTAAATAAAGGTAAAAAAAATAATCTTTCACTCTATCCTATGGTTCAAATTAAATATTATCTTCCTATCCGTATGTAGCTCATCACATCTAATGTTACTATGGTTTATTTTATTTTCAAATCAACAAGCTTTGACAAACATTTGCCGTTTAAGGCTATCAGAATCAGAGGCAACAAAAATATGTTTCTGTCCCTAGGCCAAGGAATGTCATGATGGGCTATTAATAACTGTGGTGTTGGCGGGTGCAGTAACAACCATGCATTAGATTTGGCCTAAAGAAATGCTGGGAGCAATTTGTTGATCCTGTCAACAGGACTTAACACACACACGACAGGCCTAATATTTACTCCACTTTAAAGCTAGGCTTAAGCACAGAACATTGTTTCTCCTTTATTGTGGATGATCTTGCAGAAGTGGCCAGAAAACGAATACAAAACTAGCTGCTTCAAAAAGCTATTATCAAATATTTTGCTAACACTTTATGTAGAGGGGTGATATGTAGCATTCATAACGCTTTTATATGCATGACATAGAATCATAATGCCCTTCATATTATGATCTTTGAAGCTTAGGGATATGTTTACCAATCAGGATTCATTTGACCAGTTAGGAGGTAGAGCTGGTGAGACATTTGCTTATATATTCTATAGCCACAGGGTGTGTACACTAGACTATTAGCATACAGTGGCTGACCTAGGGGCACAATGTTACCCGTCATCTTATCCCATCTTTGCCCTATAGACACACAATGTCAGTGGGTTATCATACTGATGAAATTGAGGCAACATTGTAAGGCGCATTATCCTACAAAGCATTGTGCCATTGAAAACAAATAGATAGGCTAACTGTTACATCATCCTTCCTTTGCTGTGTATTTGTTTTTGGAAACACGTCTTATGCAAGGAAGTATCTGTGTATCTGGAGCTGACTTGGTGCAGCACAGATCAGTCGTCTTTGCCACAAAATAATGCATGAGATCAACAAAACAATACTAATCTGTGCAACGTCAGTGCTAAACTAATATGTGTGCTTATCCATCCCAGGGCTAGTGTGGAGAGAGCGGGTCATGAGACGATCTGCTATCTGTGAGACCTCAAGCTGACAAGTCTCAGCCCAGGCTTACTTGTTGTTGCTATGCTTGTGCCCCCCCACCTAGTCCACACTACTGCCTGCCAGCCACTTGTCAGAAGCAATCAGGGAGTCTGATAGTGTCTGCCAGCAGTGAGCACATTTGGAGAGGCCAGCATCAGAATAAGGACCCCATGCATCAGTAACAATATTAGAACAGATGTCCACATAGCAGTGTATCAATTAGACCGCTTCTCCCTGATTCGGCTCATAACGCGGCTCGAACCCAGGACATCTGCCTTGCTCGTACACCTGACTAGGGCTTTTACAGTGACCGTATTACCGCCACACCTGCAGTCAAATTCCACCCTGATCGTTTAGTCACGGTTATTAGGCTTCTCCAAGCTATGATGCTGCTGATCATTAGTAGCCTACCAAACTCGCTAACTGCCTGGTACTCAGCACTCTATTGTCCCTCTAATCACTCTGACATCAAGCAAAATCTAATCAAACATTTCATGAGAGCCCATGTTGCACAACATTTCTATAGGCTATGCAAAACAAAATCTAATCAAAAAAGAGCATCCTATCCGCTTTCTATAGGCTAGGTCTACTATATATTTTTCTCAACATTCCTAATATTAAGCACATTGCTTCTCTTTACAACTGGAGTATAGCCTACCTGGCTGGCATGAAAATAAACCACGGGGAAAAGCCTCCTCCATTCGCTATTTAAGTACATAGATGACGTATCGTTTTCCCCCTACCCCCTGCTTCGAGACAGGTGCATGATAATGGCCCATTGTAAATCCCAAAAAATTCACACATATTATTTAGTATATGTAAAGACAAGATGAAATGAAGAATAGTCTGATGGGTGACAATATTAGCCTAGTACTTGTGAATGATGCTCCAGCTTGTGTGCAGTAAGGCAAGAAACGGCACATGCCTTTTTTTGGGTACTTTTTCAAATCATAGTCCCACACCTCATGTAGCCTAGCCTATATGTTTTGGTAAGGTTTGTATCACAATTAAAGTGGTCAAATAACTTAAAATGAAGCACAATCGGCGTAGAGCCTAATAAGCAGTTTCAAGTTTGGGGAAAATCATTTTCACTATGGGGGATAGTAGATTGACATAGGCTAGTGCTTTTGCTGTTTGTTAGGCCTACTCATCTTCTTGGAGAAAAGTAAAACGTGGAAAGTTGTATAATTATTATATTCAGCCCAAAGGCACAAGGGCCACAAAAGGCAAGGATTTTTTTTTGGGGGGGGGGGATTACATCCACACAAATGGGATGCCACCAGGAAATTTGAGGTTTTATCAAGTACTTGTCAAATTGTGAATAAGAGACTGATGAAGTGTGTACAGCCTGCACAAAAAAACAAAAGCAGAGCTCATGCCTTTCATGCAACTTATTTCAAATCATTAGTCGCATCATGCAGCCTTACAATGTATTAAAAATCAAAACATATAGCCCAACGTATGTATCACAACTAAAGTTGGATAAATAACTAAATTAAGTATATAGGAGGACCTGTTTCTTTCTCTTAGGGATAGCCCCCCTTTTACATTTTTTATTCTAAATGTCATACCCAAATCTAATTGCCTGTAGCTCAAGTCCTATGTGGACAACTACAAATACCGAGGTGTCTGGTTAGACTGAACTCTCCTTCCAGGCTCACATTAAGCATCTCCAATCCAAAATTAAATCTAGAATCGGCTTCCTATTTCGCAACAAAGCATCCTTCACTAATGCTGCCAAACATACCCTAGTAAAACTGACCATCCTACCGATCCTGGACTTCAGCGATGTAATTTACAAAATAGCCTCCAACACTCTACTCAGCAAATTGGATGTAGTCTATCACAGTGCCATCTGTTTTGTCACCAAAGCCATATATACTACCCACCACTGTGACCTGTACGCTGTCGTTGGCTGGCCCTCGCTTAATATTCGTCTCCAAACCCACTGGCTCCAAGTCATCTATAAGTCATTGCTAGGTAAAGCCGCGCCTTATCTCAGCTCAATGGTCACCATAGCAGCACCCACCTGTAGCACGCGCTCCAGCAGGTATATTTCACTGGTCACCCCCAAAGGCAACTCTTACTTTGGCCGCCTTTCCTTCCAGTGCTCTGCTGCCAATGACTGGAACGAATTGCAAAAATCAATGAAGCTGGAGATTTATATCTCCCTCACTAACTTTAAGCATCAGCTGTCAGAGCAGCTTACCGATCATGGCACCTGTACATAGCCCATCTGTAATGAGCCCACCCAACTACCTCATCCCCATATTGTTTTTTTTGTTGCACCCCAGTATCGCTACTTGCACATTCATCTTCTGCCCATCTATCACTCGAGTGTTTAATTGCTAAATTGTAATTATTTCGCCGCTATGGCCTATTTATTGCTTTACCTCCCTAATCTGACTACATTTTAGATGTCGACAATTAATCGGAATGGCCCATTAATTAGGGCTGATTTCAAGTTTTCATAACAATAGGTAATCTGCATTTTTGGACACAGATCATGGCCGATTACATTGCATTCCACGAGGAGACTGCGTGGCAGGCTGACTACCTGTTATGCGAGTGCAGCAAGGAGCCAAGGTAAGGTGCTAGCTAGCATTAAACACATGTTATAAAAAACAATCATTCTTAACATAATCACTAGTTAACTACACATGGTTAATGTTGATGATATTACTAGGTTAACTAGCTTGTCCTGCGTTGCATATAATCAATGCGGTGCCTGTTAATTTATAATTGAATCACAGCCTACTTTGCCAAACGGTGATTTAACAAGCGCATTCGCGAAAAAAGCACTGTTGTTGCACCAATGTGTACCTAACCATAAACATCAACGCCTTTCTTAAAAATCAATACACAAGTATATATATACAGTGCCTTGCGAAAGTATTCGGCCCCCTTGAACTTTGCGACCTTTTGACACATTTCAGGCTTCAAACATAAAGATATAAAACTGTATTTTTTGTGAAGAATCAACAACAAGTGGGACACAATCATGAAGTGGAACGACATTTATTGGATATTTCAAACTTTTTTAACAAATCAAAAACTGAAAAATTGGGCGTGCAAAATTATTCAGCCCCCTTAAGTTAATACTTTGTAGCGCCACCTTTTGCTGCGATTACAGCTGTAAGTCGCTTGGGGTATGTCTCTATCAGTTTTGCACATCGAGAGACTGACATTTTTTCCCATTCCTCCTTGCAAAACAGCTTGAGCTCAGTGAGGTTGGATGGAGAGCATTTGTGAACAGCAGTTTTCAGTTCTTTCCACAGATTCTCGATTGGATTCAGGTCTGGACTTTGACTTGGCCATTCTAACACCTGGATATGTTTATTTTTGAACCATTCCATTGTAGATTTTGCTTTATGTTTTGGATCATTGTCTTGTTGGAAGACAAATCTCCGTCCCAGTCTCAGGTCTTTTGCAGACTCCATCAGGTTTTCTTCCAGAATGGTCCTGTATTTGGCTCCATCCATCTTCCCAGCAATTTTAACCATCTTCCCTGTCCCTGCTGAAGAAAAGCAGGCCCAAACCATGATGCTGCCACCACCATGTTTGACAGTGGGGATGGTGTGTTCAGGGTGATGAGCTGTGTTGCTTTTACGCCAAACATAACGTTTTGCATTGTTGCCAAAAAGTTCAATTTTGGTTTCATCTGACCAGAGCACCTTCTTCCATATGTTTGGTGTGTCTCCCAGGTGGCTTGTGGCAAACTTTAAACAACACTTTTTATGGATATCTTTAAGAAATGGCTTTCTTGCCACTCTTCCATAAAGGCCAGATTTGTGCAATATACGACTGATTGTTGTCCTATGGACAGAGTCTCCCACCTCAGCTGTAGATCTCTGCAGTTCATCCAGAGTGATCATGGGCCTCTTGGCTGCATCTCTGATCAGTCTTCTCCTTGTATGAGCTGAAAGTTTAGAGGGACGGCCAGGTCTTGGTAGATTTGCAGTGGTCTGATACTCCTTCCATTTCAATATTATCACTTGCACAGTGCTCCTTGGGATGTTTAAAGCTTGGGAAATCTTTTTGTATCCAAATCCGGCTTTAAACTTCTTCACAACAGTATCTCGGACCTGCCTGGTGTGTTCCTTGTTCTTCATGATGCTCTCTGCGCTTTTAACGGACCTCTGAGACTATCACAGTGCAGGTGCATTTATACGGAGACTTGATTACACACAGGTGGATTGTATTTATCATCATTAGTCATTTAGGTCAACATTGGATCATTCAGAGATCCTCACTGAACTTATGGAGAGAGTTTGCTGCACTGAAAGTAAAGGGGCTGAATAATTTTGCACGCCCAATTTTTCAGTTTTTGATTTGTTAAAAAAAGTTTGAAATATCCAATAAATGTCGTTCCACTTCATGATTGTGTCCCACTTGTTGTTGATTCTTCACAAAAAAATACAGTTTTATATCTTTATGTTTGAAGCCTGAAATGTGGCAAAAGGTCGCAAAGTTCAAGGGGGCCGAATACTTTCGCAAGGCACTGTATATATATATATATATATATATATGCAGCAGTTTGGGCCGCCTGGCTCGTTGCGAACTGTGTTTAGACCATTTCTTCCTAACAAAGACAGCCAACTTTGCCAAACGGGGGATGATTTAACAAAAGAGCATTTGCGAAAAAAGCACAATCGTTGCACAAATGTACCTAACCATAAACATCAATGCTTTCCTTAAAATCAATACACAGAAGTATATTTTTTTTAAACCTGCATATTTAGTTAGAAGAAATTCATGTTAGCAGGCAATATTAAACTAGGGAAATTGTCTTGCATTCATTGCATGCAGAGTCAGGTTATATGCAACAGTTTGGGCCGCCTGGCTCGTTGCGAACTAATTTGCCAGAAATCTACGTAAGTATGACATAACATTGAAGGTTGTGCAATGTAACAGCAATATTTAGACTTATGGATGCCACCCATTAGATAAAATACGGAACGGTTCCGTATTTCCGGATTTGACCATATTAATGACCTATGGCCCGTATTTCTGTGTGTTATTATATTATAATTAAGTCTATGATTTGATAGAGCAGTCTGACCGAGCAGTGGTAGGCAGCAGCAGGCTCGTAAGCATTCATTCAAACAGCACTTTCCTGCGTTTGCCAGCAGCTCTTCGCAATGCTCCAAGCATTGCGCTGTTTATGACTTCAAGCCTATCAACTCTCGAGATTAGGCTGGCAATACTAAAGTACTTATTAGAACATCCAATAGTCAAAGGTATATGAAATACAAATGGTATAGAGAGAAATAGTCCTATAATAACTACAACCTAAAACTTCTTACCTGGGAATATTGAAGCCTGTGTTAAAAGGAACCACCAGCTTTCATATGTTCTCATGTTCTGAGCAAGGAACTTAAACATTAGCTTTTTTACAAGGCACATATTGCACTTTTACTTTCTTCTCCAACACTTTGTTTTTGCATTATTTAAACCAAATTGAACATGTTTCATTATTTATTATTATTTATTTTATTGATGTATTATATTAAGTTAAAATAATGTTCATTGTTCATTCAGCATTTTTGTAATTGTCATTATTACAAATATATATATATTTTTTATTATAATAATATAACTTTTATTTTATTTTTTAAAATTTAGCAGTATCGGCTTTTTTGGGTCCTCCAATAATCTGTATCGCCGTTGAAAAATCATAATCGGTCGACCTCTACTACATTTGCACACACTGTATATAGACTTTTCTGTTGTGTTATTGACTGTACGTTTGTTTATCCTATGTGTAACTCTTTGTTGTTTGTGTCGCACTGCTTTGCTCTATCTTGGCCAGTTCGCAGTTGTAAATGAGAACTTGTTCTCAACTAGCCTACCTGGTTAAATAAAGGTGAAATCATAAAAAATAAAAATAAAAACATTTAATGGTCCCAAAACTGTAAGTTTTGAGAACAAAGAGTTACACATTACACCTATCTGGTACTCCATGCAGTCTACTCTAGACTATAGAGCAAACGCTCAAAGTATTAGAAATAGTTCAAATGGTATTTTAACCCACCAGGTCTGATCCTCAAATCAAATCCTGTGTCTCTGCTAAATGACTCAAATTTACAAAATGTAAGACATTCATTAACTACAACCCACTGTATTATAAAGGGGAAATAATACAGGTCTTTAAGATTATGCAAACTATGGTCAAAGAGCAAACTCAGTGGTATACATAGGCTGATGCCATAGAATATTTACATTGTTACAATACTATCTATATCCCTCAAATTCAGGTCTAGAACTTAAAGCCCATTGTTTCCATCTAATCAGGGACTGTGAATGTACAAAATGTACAAAATGTCTAAAATGTACACACATATGAGTGTGCCGAATTTGAAAAAGGCTTCTCATGTTCTTACACAAGTCTGATGCTTTGTCACAATAATCGATTGCTTGATATTAGTCACATAAAGAACTTGTGTTAAAAAAAACTTGGCCAGGATTCTCCAACAAATATGTTGATCAACTTCAAGGGTTTAGACAAAAGTTTAATTCCTAGCATACAGCAACCAACGCGGACACCAACAAAATTGAAATAAACTATGAATTCATCCACCACTTGCCTTGTTCTCCTGAATCGCACGCTGAGTAAGTAGAGCGCCAAAAAGCCAAGAAACAATGGTAAAACAAACTCTAACATTTCGTTTGGGAATGATCAGACACTCCACAATAAATAAAGCCTCGGGAAGTTGTAATCGACAGCTGAAATCAACCGGTCTCAGTCCTACTGGTCGATTTGTTGCTGAAAGTTGCTAAATGACGTTATGATGTTGTGACGCGATGACGTCATTGCGTAATAACGTAAAACTGCGTCATTGCGTAGAATACACACTAATGTTACTCAAATTGACTGGCCATCTCGGCGAAAAATATGATTTGACATTTGTTAGTTTAGATTTATTTGTTTATTATCATATATTTCTATTTGTAAAAGTAATATAAACACAACGCATTTTATATGATCACATTTTTTATTTTTAAATACAACACATTGAATTATTGAGCAATTACACATTATTGAACAATTACATTTTATTTATTTTCTTTTAACTACGAAACCTACACATTCTGAACAATTATAGTTTTAAGCAGTGGTTAACATGCTACCTAACTGATCAACAATTATAGGTACAGGCTAATAACAAGGTACAGTATATACAGTGGGGCAAAAAAGTATTTAGTCAGCCACCAATTGTGCAAGTTCTCCCACTTAAAAAGATGAGAGAGGCCTAATGAGAGAGAGAGGCCAGACTATGACAGACAAAATGAGGGGAAAAAATCCAGAAAATCACATTGTAGGATTTTTAATGAATTTATTTGCAAATTATGGTGGAAAATAAGTATTTGTTCAATAACAAAAGTTTATCTCAATACTTTGTTATATACCCTTTGTTGGCAATGACAGAGGTCAAACGTTTTCTGTAAGTCTTCACAAGGATTTCACACACTGTTGCTGGTATTTTGGCCCATTCCTCCATGCAGATCTCCTCTAGAGCAGTGACGTTTTGGGGCTGTTGCTGGGCAACACAGACTTTCAACTCCCTCCAAAGATTTTCTATGGGGTTGAGATACACCTCTAAATGCCGTTTGTATCTGTTTTACGAGTGGAGGCAGGCGTTAGATTACGAGCGTTTTCAAATGCAACGTTAAAAACGATGGTTTTGGGAAACGGCTCGGAAGATTTAACGACGCTCCTACTAAGGTTCTAACAATGAATTTTAAGCCTTAAAATGGGCCCTGACCACTAGGCTATCTAACAAAGACCTGTGTTAGGCGGGACAATGTATCCTTTATTAGGCTACAGGAAGTCAGTAGAAGGCCTAAATTCACAGAGTTGATGAAAGAAGCCTTGTCTATGTGTAGCAATGCGATAGTGTTGAGCTCAATACATGTTTTTCTGTTGGATTTTGTGTGCGATCTAGTCTGTTGCCATGTTCAAAACACCTAGGAACTCGGGGAAACGAGCTCTGACTGGGAAGACCCAAACTCGTAATTCCAAATCGGAAACATCGGCACCTTTCTAGAGTTCCGACTTTCCGACCTGAAGATCACTGTCATTATTTGACCTAGTTTTTTCCCCCTAGTTCCCAGTTTTCTTGAAAGCACCATATATCCTCTCTAGAACATGGTCTAATTTTTTTATTTAACCTTTATTTAACTAGGCAAGTCAGTTAAGTAAAAAAATCTTATTTACAATGATGGCCTACCAAAAGGCAAAAGGCTTCCTACGGGGATGGGGGCTGGGATTAAAAATAAAAAATATAGGACAAAACACACATCATGACAAGAGAGACCTAAAACAACAACATAGCATGGCAGCAACACATGAAAACATGAAAATGTTTGAACAACACATGAAAAAATCCTACAATGCATGAACTCCTGTCTTGTTGCTGCATGTGCACAAACAGCTAAATAACTGAGGCATAGGGCGTAGCCTACCTGCCTAGCCTTCCTGCCTTACCTACTACTGTAAACAAAGAACAATGGCATATAATTACATTAATTTATCAACTGCCCTGAATGCTGATTGGCTGATAGCCATGGTATATCAGATCATGTACCACGGGTATGACAAAATGTTTATTTTTACTGCTCAAATTACATTGGTAACCAGTTTATAATAGCAATAAGGCACCTCGGGAGTTTGTGATATATGGCCAATATACCACGGCTAAGAACTGTGTCCAGGCACTCCGCTTTGCGTAGTGCATAAGAACAGCCCTTAGCCGTGGTATATTAACCATATAATGACACCCCCTCGGGCCTTATTGTTTAAGTATACAACGGGTGGGTCTAATCCTTAATGCTGATAGGTTAAAAGCGCATTCCATCCGGTGTCTATTCCACAAGTTACAAATGGCTAAATCTATGACATTAAAATGCCTATTTACTCTGTTCCATCTGAGCAATCCACTGTCTCATCAGCCCAGGCACGGAAGTTATAAACTTGATCTCCACTATAAAAAGCATCTAGACATGATCTCACATTTCTTTTAGACTATCATTTAGTTTTCAACAGTGGAGATATGTATAAACCTTTCTCTTTGTCTCTGACATTTTCAACATTGTTTAAATTTTCAAATTCGATCTCCAACTGTCCCATAGTAATGAACGTGTAAGGGTCGGGAGTCGGGATGAGAGAGGCAGGCAGCGTTTCTCAGCCAGTCAAAATCATGAATCAGCTGGCATCATTTTAATAAAAACAAAGAAATGTAAATTGAAAAAAGGTCAAATGAAACAAAGTGCAGCTCGTTTGCAGTCTTTCCAGCTTCAGTTTGAAGTTATTTTGTGTTATCTGTGTTGTTGGCTAGCTCCTCTGAACAACAGTTTCCTAACGAGAGAGCACATGTTCTATGCCAGGCGAAATCGTGCCTCATTAGCTTATTGTTATGGACGTATCCAAATTAATGTCACTAGGAAACAGCTTAAACAAATGCAGCTACTGTTGTTATTCTGTCTGCACTGTTTGATGTGACTATAAGTTAGCCGTAGTTAGCTAGCTAGCAAGCAAGTACCCCTTGTATATAGTGTTGTTATTTTTATTTCATTGTGTTACTATTTTTCCTTTAGTTTATTTAGTTTTTAAAAAACTTTTTTCAACTCTGCATTGAGGTTAATAAGGGCTCGTAAGTAAGCATTTCACTGTTGTATTCGGTACATGTGACAAATAGATTTTGATTTGATGATGTGATACTGCACAGTATGTGAATAAATAATACTGTTGAAGGTTCTAACCCTGTATAATCTCTCGTGGACAGATCTGACCAAATGACGCAATATTTTTGTTCTGGCCTAACCGAGATTAGCCTGTCTAAAGTTGAGATACAGCAAAATCCAAATGGAAGGGATTTTTTTTATCAGAAAGAAACCCTCCAGAAACTGCATGCATTGATGATGACATGTCCTTGATTTAAGTGATAATGCCCGAGAAGACGGTTTGTCATGGACATATTGGCACAGGTGTTGTTAGGCCCAAGATGAAGTCGAAGGTTACCAACATATTCAAATAATGATTGACATATTTTAATTGAAAACTTTATTTTGATGAATTTATTCATACTATTTCATCCTTCCACAAGACATAGTCCCGAAACAAATTTTGGGTTGCTACCCAAGCCAGCTGATTGTTCGTTCCATTGGCTTGGTTGCCAGAGACGCGACCCAGTAGTTAATGTCTTTTTGTTCTGTATCTATGGACGCGACCCAGTCGTTCGTTCCAAATGTTCCATTGCCATACTGGCTGGCAACGTTCTTATCCCTTGGTAAAGAGTCAATGTGTAGGGGTATGCAAGGGTTAGTCGAGGGGATTGAGGTAATATGTACATGTAGATAGGGGTAAAGGGACTATGCATAGATAATAAACAGAGCAGCGTGAAGTGTGTGAAGTGTGAAGGAATGTAAATGCATATGTGTGTGTGTGTGTGTGGGGCGTCAATATGCATGTTTTGGAGTTTCAGTGTAGTATGTGTGAGTGTGTGGTTAGAGTCCAGTAAGTGTACATCGAGCCTGTGCAAGAGAGTCAGTGCAAAAAATAAGAATAATAAGAATAAATACAATTAAAATAAGAGGGTCAATGCAAATAGTCAGGATAGCCATTTTATTAAATGTTCAGCAGTCTCATGGCTTGGGGGTAGAAGCTGTTAAGTAGAGCTTTGGTCCCAGACCTGGCACTCCTGTACCACTTGCTTTTTGAGGATCTGAGGACCCATGCCAAATGTTTTCAAGAACAGGTGTTGTCGTGCCCTCTTCACAACTGTCTTGGTGTGTTTGGACAATGATAGGTCCTTAGTGATGTGGACACCAAGGAACTTGAAGCTCTCGACCGTCTCCAATATAGCCTTGTTGATGTGAATGGGGGCATGCCCTGCCCTCCTTTTCCTGTAGTCCACGATCAGCTCCTTTGTCTTGCTCATGTTGAGGAAAAGATTGTTGTACTGGCACCACACTGCCAGGTCTCTGACCTCCCCATAGGCTGTCTCATCGTTGTCAGTGATCAGGCCTACCACATTTGCATCGTCAGCAAACTTAATGATGATGTTGGAGTCAAGCGTGGCCACGCAGTCATGGGTGAACAGGGAGTACAGGAGGAGGTGTTCAGTCCCAGGCTCCTTAGCTTAGTGATGAGCTTGGAAGGCACTATGGTGTTGAACACTGAGCTGTGGTCAATGAACAGCATTCTCACATAGGTGTTACTTTTATCCAGGTGGGAAAGGGCAGTGCGGAGTGCAATAGAGATTGTGCCATCTGTGGATTTGTTGGGGCAGTTTGCGAATTGGAGTGGGTCCAGGGTTTCTTCGATGATGACGTTGATGTGAGCCATGACCAGCCTTTCAAAGCATTTCATGGCTACAGATGTGAGTGCTACATAGCGGTAGTCATTTAGGCAGGTTACCTTGGCATTCTTTGCCACAGGGATTATGGTGGTCTGCTTGAAACATGTAGGTATTACAGACGGGGTCAGGGAGAGGTTGGAAATGTAATTGAAGACACTTGCCAGCTGGTCAGCGCATGCTCTGAGTATGCGTCCTGGTAATCCGTCTGGCCCTGCGGCTTTGTGAATGTTAACTAGTTTAAAGATCTTAATCACATCGGCTACGGAGAGCACGATCACACAGTCATCCGGAAAAGCTGGTGTTCTCATACATGGTTCAGTGTTGCTTGCCTCAAAGCGAGAATAGAAGGCACTTAGCTCGTCTGGTTGGCTCGCGTCACTAGGCAGCTTGAGGCTCGGTTTCCCTTTGTAGTCCGTTATAGTTTGCAAGCCCTGCCACATCCGACAAGTGTCAGAGCCGGTGTAGTAGGATTTGATCCTAGTCCTGTATTGAAATTTTGCCTGTTTGATGGTTCGTCGGGGTGCGTAGCAGGATTTCTTATAAGCGTCTGCATTAGTGTCCCACTCCTTGAAAGCGTCAGCTTTAGCCTTTCGCTAAGTGTGAATGTTGCCTGTTGCATGGCTTCTGGTTGGGATGTGTATGTACAGCACAGGAGTATGCTGACAAGAGATCGGTTCAT
Organism: Oncorhynchus clarkii lewisi; assembly: GCF_045791955.1. Taxonomy (NCBI): domain Eukaryota; kingdom Metazoa; phylum Chordata; class Actinopteri; order Salmoniformes; family Salmonidae; genus Oncorhynchus; species Oncorhynchus clarkii. The sequence continues at coordinate 20,015,934 of NC_092166.1, read as the reverse complement.
AATAATGGCCGGAACGGAGCAAATGGAATGGCATCAAACACCTGGAAACAATGTTGCAGGAGCCAAATAGGTCATGTTGTATATTTGCATGTTTCCAAATCATGATACATTTCTGTTGTATGTTTGTTTACCATTAATCCCCTGTCAAGTGTGTGTACCCCCTCTACAGGCCAATGGCGAATACAGTTAAAAGGCATACATGCTCCAAGGCCTACTTGGAGTCCTGGAATGGCAGCACAGTCTTTTGACCATACCATACATTGTTTACCATGCAGTTTGTTTCTTTAGTTTATTGATCAGAATTCGTTTTGGTAGGGATTGGATAAATTGTTGTATCCAGAAGAGTGACAAATAAATGTAAATGTTTTGGGATTTGTATGCATCAAGACTAACATTTCACCACTCTCCATCGTGGCTAAAGGACTATTATATTGGACAATTTAGCCACTACACATGTGTTTGATGTATTTATCTCAGCTCACTGGTCACCATAGCAGCACCCACCCATAGCACGCGCTCCAGCAGGTATATTTCACTGGTCACCCCCAAAGCCAATTCCTCCTTTGGCCGCCTTTCCTTCCAGTTCTCTGCTGCCAATGACTGGAACGAACTGCAAAAATCACTGAAGCTGGAGACGCATAACTCCCTCACTAACTTTAAGCAGCAGCTGTCAGAGCAGCTCACAAATCACTGCACCTGTACATAGCCCATCTGTAAATAGCCCATCCAACTCCCTCATCCCCATACTGTTATATTTTTATTTATTTTGCTCCTTTGCACCCCAGTATCTCTACTTAAACATTCATCTTCTGCACATCTATCACTCCAGTGTTTAATTGCTATATTGTAAATATTTTGCCACTATGGCCTATTTATTGCCTTACCTCCCTTACCTACCTCATTTGCACACACTGTATATATGCTTTTTCTATTGTATTATTGACTGTATGTGTGTTTATTCCATGTGTAACTCTGTGTTGTTGTTTGTGTCGCACTGCTTTGCTTTTTTCTTGGCCAGGTCGCAGTTGTAAATGAGAACTTGTTCACATCTAGCCTACCTGGTTAAATAAAGGTGAAAAAATGTGAAACCAATATGCTCCTTCTGCTCCAGTCATTACCACGAGCCCGTTCTCCCCAATTACGGTGCCACCAACCTCCTGGGATGTACGGTCACTGTGGGGACGTTGAAAAATGCACTCATTAACAAGCTGTGTGGGAGAGTTTTCCAGTCATCTGCTGATTCTCAGTAACTATACTGATATAAGTTTAAATATTAGACATGTCATAACAGAATGAAGGCTGAGCCCATGTGAGTGTTCAAAGCTGGATCAACATCGAGACAACTATTAGACATGTAAAAAACAGAATGTAAGCATTCTGTGTGGATGAGGCAAGGTAGACCAACAAGACGTGACTGGTCTGGGCCATATCGGAACTTGTGAAGGCTACTGGACACGCACATGGGTTAATCATACATAGACAACATCAGCCTGAACTTGTGAAGACCTTTGGACAGGAACATTAGCTAATCTGATAGGCACCAGTAGGAGTATATATGTCATGCCACCAATATAATCTATGCCCCAATGGCTGAGCCAATAAGAGAATGGAAACGCAGTAAGGCAACAAGATTCGTAAAATGGAGTGACAGTGTTATGTAAGGGTAAGACTGTATAAAAGCCAAGTACTAAGAATGAAGATTGAGTTCTTCCATGGAATTGCTCGGCTGTGTTACTGTTTGTAATAAAGTCTAATTTAATTTACAAGCTCCGGTATCTGAGAAGTATTTGATTTAATATTTTCCACAGCTGGTGACTGATGTGGAATACTCCTCAATGCCATCGGATGAATCCCGGAACATATTCCAGTCTGTGCTTGTGAAACAGTCCTCAAGCTTAGCATCCGCTTCCTTGGACCACTTCCGTATTGAGCGCGTCACTGGTACTTCCTGTTCGAGTTTTTGCTTGTAAGCAGGTTTCAGGAGGATAGAGTTATGGTCAGATTTTCCAAATAGAGGGCGAGGGAGAGCTTTGTATACATCTCTGTGTGTGGTATAAAAGTGATCTAGAGTTGGGCAAGTTGCTGCAGGGGGTGCAGAGCTGTTGGCCAGGGTAGGGGTAGCCAGGTGGAAAGCATGGCCAGCCATAGATAAATGCTTATTGAAATGATTGATTATCATAGATTTATCGGTGGTGACAATGTTTCCTAGCCTCAGTGCAGTGGGCAGCTGGGAGGAGGTGCTCTTATTCTCCATGGACTTTACAGTGTCACAAAACCTTTTGGAATTAGTGCTACAGGATGCAGATTTCTGTTTGAAAAAGCTAGCCTTAGCTTTCCTAACTGACTGTGTATATTGGTTCCTGACTTCCCTGAAAAGTTGCATATTGCGGGGGCTATATGATGCTAGTGCAGCACGCCACAGGATGTTTTTGTGCTGTTCAAGGGCAGTCAAGTCTGGGGTGAACCAAGGGCTCTGTCTGTTCTTAGTTCTACATTTTTTGAAAGGGGCATGCTTATTTAAGATGGTGAGGAAAGCACTTTTAAAGAGCAACCAGGGATCCTCTACTGATGGGATGAGGTCAATATCCTTCAAGGGCCAGGTCGATTAGAAAGGCCTGCTCGCTGAAGTGTTTTAGGGAGCGTTTGACAGTGATGAGGGGTGGTCGTTTGAACGCGGACCCATTATGGACGCAGGCAATTAGGCAGTGATTGCTGAGACCCTGGTTGAAGACAGCAGAGGTGTATTTACAGGTCAAGTTCGTCAGGATGATATCTAAGAGGGTGCCCATGGTTACCGATTTAGGGTTGTACCTGGTAGTTTCCTTGATAATTTGTGTGAGATTGAGGGCATTTAGTTTAGATTGTAGGACGGCCGGAGTGTTAAGCATATCCCAGTTTAGATCACCTAACAGTACGAACTCTGAAGATAGATGGGGGGCAATCAATTCACATATGGTGTCCAGGGCACACCTGGGGGCTGATGGGGGTCTATAACAAGCGGCAACGGTGAGAGACTTGTTTCTCAAAAGGTGGATTTTTAAAAGTAGAAGCTCGAATTGTTTGGGCACAGACCTAGATAGTAAGACAGAACTCTGCAGGCCCTCTCTGCAGTAGATTGCAACTCCGCCCCCCTTGGCAGTTCTATCTTGTCGGAAAATGTTGTAGTTGGGGATGGGAAATTTCAGGATTTTTGGTGGCCTTCCTAAGCCAAGATTCAGACACGGCTAGGACATCAGGGTTGGTGGAGTCTGCTAAAGCAGTGAATAAAACAAACTTAGGGAGAAGGCTTCTAATGTTAACTTGTATGAAACCAAGGCTTTTACAGTTACATAAGTCAACAAATGAGAGTGCCTTGGGAATGGGAGTGGTGCTGGGGGCTGCAGGGCCTGGGTTAACCTCTACATCACCAGAGGAACAGAGGAGGAGAAGGATAAGGGTACGGCTAAAGGCTATAAGAACTGGTCGTCTATTTCGTTCGGAACAGAGAGTAAAATGAGCAGATTTCTGGGCGAGGAAGAATAGATTCAGGGCACAATGCAGAGTTGAAGTCGGAAGTTTACATACATTTAGGTTGGAGTCATTAAAACTAGTTTTTCAACCACTCCACAAATTTCTTGTTAACAAACTATAGTTTTGGCAAGTCGGTTAGGACATCTACTTTGTGCATGACACAAGTAATTTTTTAATTGTTTACAGACAGATTATTTCACTTATAATTCACTGTATCACATTTCCAGTGGGTCAGAAGTTGACTGTGCCTTTAAACAGCTTGGAAAATTCCAGAAAATGATGTCATGGCTTTAGAAGCTTCTGCTTTAGAAGCTTCTGCAAAATAAATCTGCCAAGACATCAGAATAACAATTGTAGACCTCCACAAGTCTAGTTCATCCTTGGGGGGAATTTCCAAACTCCTGAATGTACCACGTTCATCTGTACAAACAATAGTACGCAAGTATAAACACCATGGGACCACGCAGCCGTCAACCCGCTCAGGAAGGAGAAGCGTTCTGTCTCCTTGAGATGAACATATTTTGGTGCGAAAAGTGCAAATCAATCCCGGAACAACAGCAAAGGACCTTGTAAAGATGCTGGAGGAAAAAAGTATATTTTTCCATAGTAAAACATGTCCTATATCGACATAACCTGAAAGTCCGCTCAGCAAGGAAGAAGCCACTGCTCCAAAACTGCCATAAAAAAGGCCAGACTACGGTTTGCAACTGCACATGAGGACAAAGATTGTACTTTTCGGAGAAATGTACTCTGGTCTGATGAAACAAAAAGAGAACTGTTTGGCCATAATGACCATCATTATGTTTGGAGTAAAAAGGGGGAGGCTTGCAAGCCGAAGAATACCATCCCAACCTTGAAGCACGGGGGTGGCAGCATCGTGTTGTGGGGGTGCTTTGCTGCAGGAGGGACGGGTGCACTTCACAAAATAGATAGCATCATGAGGTAGGAAAATGATGTGGATATTTTGAAGCAACATCTCAAGACATAGTTAAAGCTTGGTATCAAATGAGTTTTGCAAATGGACAATGGCCCCAAGCATACTTCCAAAGTTGTGGCAAAATGGCTTAAAGGACAACAAAGTCAAGGTATTGGAGTGGCCATCACAAAACTCTGACCTCAATCCTATAGAACATTTGTGGGCGGAACTGAAAAAGCGTGTGCGAGCAAGGAGGCCTACAAACCTGACTCAGTTACACCAGCTCTGTCAGGAGGAATGGGCCAAAATTCACACAACTTATTGTGGGAAGCTTGTGGAAGGCTACCCAAAACGTTTGACCAAAGTTAAACAATTTAAAGGCAATGCTACCAATTACAAATTGAGTGTTTGTAAACTTCTGACCCACTGGGAATGTGACGAAATAAATAAAAGCTGAAACAAATAATTCTCTCTACTATTATTCTGACATTTCACATTCTTAAAGTAAAGTGGTGATCCTAACTGACCTAAGACAGAGAATTTTACTAGGATTAAATGTCATTTGGCTAAGGTGTATGTAACTTCCGACTTCAACTGTATATTCAAAGGTATGGTATGATGTGAGTACAGTGGAGGTAAACCTAGGCATTGAGTGACGATGAGAGAGGTTTTGTCTCTAGACTCACCAATTAAGCCAGGTGAGGTCACCGCATGTGTGGGGGGGTGGAACAAAAGGGCTATCTAAGGCATATTGGGCAGGGATGGGGGCTCTACAGTGAAATAAGACAATATTCATTAACCAAAACAGCAATAGACAAGGCATATTGACATTAGGGAGAGGCCGAGTTATCATAGGGTCCAATTAGTAGCAAAAGATGAGTCAAGGAGACATGGCGACACGGCAATTCAGACAGCTAGCAGTCCGGGGCTAGCAGATGGGCCGCCGGCGACATCGCAACGGAAGAGCCTGTTGAAACCACTTCGGATGATTACGTCGGCAGACCAGTCGTTTGGGTTCGGTATGGCTCCGTGTCGGCAGTAAAGGCTCCAGGCCAAATGGCAAAAGAGGTATTGTAGCCCAAGACTTGGCTGGTGGACCTCTTCGGCTAGCCGGGAGATGGGCCTAGCTCAAGGCTAACTGGTGCTTGCTTCGGGACAGAGACGTTAGCCAGGAGTAGCATCTCGGATTGCAGCTAGCTAGCTGCAATGATCCGGTGTAAAGGTTCAGAGCTTGCGGTAGGAATCCGGAGATGTGGTAGAGAAAAAGCAGTCCGATATGCTCTGGGTTGATATCATTAAGAACACTCAACATGTACTGCACTGAAATAATGACTGGTGATTGGTTGAAAGAAATTGAGAAAGGCCTCCTGAGTGGAGCAGCGGTCTAAGGCACTGCATCTTTTCCAACAGTCTTGAAGGAGTTCCCACATATGCGGAGCACTTGTTGGCTGCTTTTCCTTTACTCTGCGGTCCAACTCATCCCAAACCATCTCAATTGGGTTGAGGTCGGGTGATTGTGGAGGCCAGGTCATCTGATGCAGCACTCCATCACTCTCCTTGGACAAATAGTCCTTTCAGAGCCTGGAGGTGTGTTGGGTCATTGTCCTGTTGAAAAACAAATGATAGTCCCACTAAGCGCAAACCAGATGGGATGGTGTATCGCTGCAGAATGCTGTCATAGCCTTGCTGGTTAATTGTTCCTTGACTTCTAAATCAATCACAGACAGTATCACCAGCAAAGCACCCCCCACAAACTCCAACCTCCATCACACCTCCTCCTCCATGCTTCATGGTGGGTACTACACATGCAGAGATCATCTGTTCACCTACTCGGCATCTTACAAAGACACTGGTTGGAACCAAAAATCTGAAATTTGGACTCATCAGACAAAATGACAGATTTCCACCAGATTAGATTGGCCCAAGCCAATATTTATTATTTATTACTTATTATTGGTGTCCTTTAGTAGTGCTTTCTTTGCATCAATTTGACTATGGAGGCCTGATTCACACAGTCTCTTCTGAAGAGTTGATGTTGACATGTGTCTCTTACAGTCTCTTCTGAAGAGTTGATGTTGACATGTGTCTCTTATTTGGGCTGCAATTTCTGAGGCTGGTAACTCTAATGAACTTATCCTCTGCAGCAGAGGTAACTCTGGGTCTTCCTTTCCTGTGGGGGTCCTCATGAGAGCCAATTTTATAAGCTTGATGGATTTTTACGACTGCACTTGAAGAATCTTCAAGTTCAACAAAGTTCTTTCAATTTTCCATATTGACTGACCTTCATTTTTATTTTTTTATTTTTTTATTTAACTAGGCAAGTCAGTTAAGATCAAATTCTTATTTTCAATGACGGCCGAACAACAGAATTTTACCTTGTCGGCTCAGGGATTCGATCTTGCAACCTTTCGGTTACTAGTCCAACGCTCTAACCACTAGGCTACCTGTCGTTTCTCTTTGCTTATTTGAGCTTTTCTTGCCATAATATGGACCCCTATCTTGTCACAACACAACTGATTGGCTCAAACGCATTAAGGAAATCAATTCCACAAATTAACTTTAACAAGGCACACCTGTTAATTAAAATGCATTCCGGGTGATTACCTCATGAAACTGGTTGAGAGAATGCCAAGAGTCTGCAAAGCTGTCATCAAGGCAAAGGGTGCCTACTTTGAAGAATCTGAAATAAAAAATATATTTTGATTTGTTTAACACTTTTTTGGTTACTACATAATTCCATGTGTTATTTCATAGTTTTGATGTCTTCACTATTATTCTACAATGTAAAATATAGTAAAAATAAAGAAAAACCCTTGAATGAGTAGCTGTGTCCAAACTTTTTTACTGGTACTTTATATATACAAATCAAACACTGTTCATGCTGTTAGTGAGATGGTGGTAAAATGAAAGTAAAAATGGTAGTTTCCAAAGATGACCATAGATTTCAGAACATGTCACATCTTTTGTTTGGTACATTCTGTCCTTTTATCCCCCTATGTGTTGTTCACTGGGAGTGGCTTGAAAGACCTGTTCTCCAGCCAAATTCACACAATCACAGTAAAAGTGTCTAGAATCACATGAGGCTCCTGGCATCTAATGATCTACTTCAAAAGTATACCAAGATTCAGAGGGGATACCATTGCTTATTTAGTATTACCTTGGGTACCTACCAATGTTTGTACATACAGTGCTTTTGGAAAGTTATTCAGACCCCTTGACTTTTTCCACATTTTGTTACGTTACAGCCTTTTTCTAAAATTGATTTTTTTTAAAAATCCTCAGCAATCAACATGGAATACCCCACAAAGCAAAAACAGGTTTTTAGAAATAGAAAACAGAAATATGTTATCTACATATGTATTCAGACCTTTGGCAATGAGACTCGAAATTGAGCTCAGGTGCATCCTGTTTCTATTGATCATCCTTGAGATGTTTCTACAACTTGATTGGAGTCCACCTGTTGTAAATTAAATGGATTGGACATGATTTGGAAACGCACACACCTGTCTGTATAATTCCCACAGTTGACAGTGCATGTGAGAGCAAAAAGCAAGCCATGAGGTCGAAGGAAATGTCCGTAGAGCTCCGAGACAGGATTGTGTCAAGGCACAGATCTAGGGAAGGGTACCAAAACATTTCTGCATCATGGAAGGTTCCCATGAACACAGAAGCTCCAACATTCTTAAATGGAAGAAGTTTGGAACCCCCTAGACTCTTCCTAGAGCTGGCTGTCCGGCCAAACTGAGCAATCGGGGGAGAAGGGCCTTGGTCACGGAGATGACCAAGAACCCGATGGTCACTCTGACAGAGCTCCAGAGTTCCTCTGTGGCGATGGGAGAACATTCCAGAAGGACAACCATCTCTGCAGCACTCCACCAATCAGGCCTTTATGGTAGAGCAGCCAGACGGAAGCCACTCCTCAGTAAAAGGCACATCACTGCCAACTTGGAGTTTGCCAAAAAGCACCTAAAGACTCTCAGACTATGACAAACAAGATTCTCTGGTCTGATGAAACCAAGATCAAACTCTTTGGCCTGAATGCCAAGTCTCACTTCTGGAGGAAACCTGGCACCATCCCTACGGTGAAGCATGCTGGTGGCAGCATCATGCTGTGGGGATGTTTTTCAGCGGCAGGGACTGGGAGACTTGTCAGGATCGAGGCAAAGATGAGTGGAGCAATGTACAGAGAGATCCTTGATGAAAACCTACTCCAGAGTGCTCAGGACCTCAGACTTGGGGCGAAGGTTCACTTTCCATCAGGACAACGACCCTAAGCACACAGCCAAGACACCGCAGGAGTGGCTTCAGGACAAGTCTCTAAATGTTCTTGAGTGGCCCAGCCAGAACCCGGACTTGAACCCGGTTGAAAATCTCTGAAGATTCCTGAAAGTAGCTGTGCAGCGATGCTCCCCATCCAATCTGACAGTGCTTGAGAGGATCTGTAGAGAAGAATGGGAGAAACACCCCAAATATAGGTGTGCCAAGCTTGTAGTGTCATACCCAAGAAGACTCGAGGCTGTAATCGCTGCCACCTTTTGCTGCGATTACAGCTGTAAGTCGCTTGGGGTATGTCTCTATCAGTTTTGCACATTGAGAGACTGAAATTTTTTTCCCATTCCTCCTTGCAAAACAGCTCGAGCTCAGTGAGGTTGGATGGAGAGCATTTGTGAACAGCAGTTTTCAGTTCTTTCCACAGATTCTCGATTGGATTCAGGTCTGGACTTTGACTTGGCCATTCTAACACCTGGATATGCTTATTTTTGAACCATTCCATTGTAGATTTTGCTTTATGTTTTGGATCATTGTCTTGTTAGAAGACAAATCTCCGTCCCAGTCTCAGGTCTTTTGCAGACTCCATCAGATTTTCTTCCAGAATGGTCCTGTATTTGGCTCCATCCATCTTCCCATCAATTTTAACCATCTTCCCTGTCCCTGCTGAAGAAAAGCAGGCCCAAACCATGATGGGGGGGGGGATTTGTTATTTTTGTTATTTTTGTTTGAGTGTTTCTTGAAAATAAATATCATTAACACTTTCCACACTGCGCTTTGGTCCACTCTTCCTTCCCACGACGAGTGCCGTTACATAAAATTCTAAATCAAATAGCTAAATGATCCATAGTATGACCATCTTAAAACAATTCCATATGTCAGCTTAACACCCTCATTCCCCCAATGTCTTAGACTCTAAAGAATTAAAACATTTCACTCAGTGCTATGTTGATCACACATTGCACCAACAATTCCTTCTACAAGAAAGAAAACCGAGTTGTCTTTTGATGGGGCCTGGTGCCCGTGATTCCAATCAGAGTTTAATGAAGGTGAATTTGGTCTTCTTGGTGGGGCCACGAGCAGCAGCCTAGCCATCTGTCAACGTGATTGCATGGCGGCTGGTATCTCTGGAGAGTCATGATGGTACAGATTGGGCTCTGGCCTCCAGTCGGACCACATGCACAGAGCCAGATGGTGGTAGGCGCGCACACACACACACACACACACACACACACACACACACACACACACACACACACACACACACACACACACACCAGCACACGCACACCCACACACACACACTTATTACGAGTCCTTATCTCAGTGCAGGAGTGTAACCATTAGGAGTGTACAACCATTCCCCTCAGGAGCCTCACTCCTCCGTACACCCAAGCTGTTCCTCCTCTTCCTACATACACAGACAGATAGGCCCCCTAGCTGGCATGGGTTATGCCAAGAAAGATGATTCACACATCGCTATAATCAACGTTGTTGTTTGGTTTGCATTTCTCTCAAGGCCTAGATGTTCTGAAAATCAATGTGCTGTTTATTTAATATGGTATTCAAACAATTGTAAATAATTGTGACATTTTGTATTATTTTCGGTCCTATCCTAGAATCATGTGTCTGGGATGGAAAAATACCTAGATTTTCGTATTTCAACATCCAGCTTCTGCACACAGTTATTTAATGTTTCAAGTTTTATTGTCACATGCACAGGATACAGCAGGTGTAAAACAGTACAGTGAAATAAAAACGTACAGTGACATGCTTAACTTGCGAGCGGTTTTCCAACAATGTACAATAAAGGTAGTAATTTAGATAAGAAATAAAACATGTGAAACACAAGAAAATAAAAAAAGAATCAAGGTCAGTCAGTGCAGTGACGTCACCATTATTACAGTGTGCAGGGGTACTGCAGGGATTTAGGAAGGAACACACATGTAAATGGGTTAAAGTGGCTGGTAGCAGGACAAATACAAATAAACTCAGCAAAAAAAGGAAACATCCTCTCACTGTCAACTGCGTTTATTTTCAGCAAACTTAACATGTGTAAATATTTGTACACATAACAAGATTCAACAACTGAGACATAAACTGAACAAGTTCCACAGACATGTGACTAACAGAAATTGAATACTGTGTCCCTGAACAAAGGGGGGATTAAAATAAGTAAAAGTAACAGTCAGTAACAGTCAAAAGTAACAGTCAGTATCTGGTGTGGCCACCAGCTGCATTAAGTACTGCAGTGCATCTCCTCCTCATGGACTGGACCAGATTTCCCAGTTCTTGCTGTGAGATGTTACCCCACTCTTCCACCAAGGCACATGCAAATTCCGAACATTTCTAGGGGGAATGGCCCTAGCCCTCAACCTTCGATCCAACAGATCCCAGACGTGCTCAATGGGATTGAGATCCGGGCTCTACACTGGCCATGGCAGAACCCTGACATTCCTGTCAGGAACGCACAAGCCCTCAGTCCAGCCTCTCTCAGCCTATTGCAGACAGTCTGAGCACTGATGGAGGGATTGTGCGTTCCTGGTGTAACTTGGGCAATTGTTGTTGCCATCCTGTACCTGTCCCACAGGTCTGATGTTCGGATGTACCGATCCTGTGCAGGTGTTGTTACACGTGGTCTGCCACTGCGGGGGCGATCAGCTGTCCATCCTGTCTCCCTGTAGCGCTGTCTTAGGCATCTCACAGTATGGACAATTTTTGGCCCTGGCCACATCTGCAGTCATGCCTCCTTGCAGCAAGCTTAAGGCACATTCACCCAGATGAGCAGGGACCCTGGGCATCTTTCTTTTGGTGTTTTTCAGAGTCAGTAGAAAGGCCTCTTTAGTGTCCTAAGTTTTAATAATTGTGACCTTAATTGCCTACTGTTCTTAAGCTGTTAGTGTCTTAATGACCGTTCCACAGGTGCATGTTCATTAATTGTTTATGGTTCATTGAACAAGCATGGGAAACAGTGTTTAAACCCTTTACAATGAAGATCTGTGAAGTTATTTGGATTTTTACGAATTATCTTTGAAAGACAGGGTCCTGAAAAAGGGACGTTTCTTTTTTTGCTGAGTTTAGTAATAATAATCATAATAAACATTACAGGAACATCGAATGGTCATATGAATTACTATAATCAATCAATCAATCAACTATGGCGGCAGTGTATGTGGTACTTGCATGGTAATGAGTGAGTGTGAGTGTGTGTGATGTGTCAGTGAGTGTGCGAGCATAGGTGCCTTAGTGTGTGCGTATGTGGGTGTGTATATGTGAATGTGAAGAGTGTCAATGTAGGTGTGTGTGGCTATGGTATTGGAGACCTGAGGATGAGCAGGTAGTCAGTTGTGATAGTCTGTGGGAGAGATGGAGGGCAGTGGTAGTTATCTATTCAACAATCTTACGGCCTGAGGAAAGAAGAGCTTTCAGAGCCTGTTGGTTTGCGACCCGATGCTCCGATACCCTCTGCTGGACGGGAGCAGAGAGAACAGTCCATGGCTCGGGTAGCTGTATTCCTTAGCAGTTTTTCAGGCCTTACTCAGACAACACCTGGCATGAATGTCTTGGATGGCTGGGAGCTCGCCCCCAGTGATGCGCTGGGCCGTCCGCACCACCTACTATAAGGCCTTGCGGTCACCGGTGGAGAAATTGCCATACTAGGCGGTGATACAGCCAGCCACGATGGTACATTTGATTTTGTCAGCCAAACATATTAGTTATTGTTCTGCTATGTGAGTCATGTTGACATTGACCAAGAAAATATACAGAAATCCTGGAAACGTGTCAGAAAACCCTTTATTTACTCCTCTATTAGTCTGTCACGGCTGTCAGCAAACAGCTGGCCATCACTGACAATAACTGCTTTCCAGTGGCTCACACCCAAAAATACATCTTGGCTTGGCTCAGGTCCCATGACAATTATGGCCAAATTGATGAGGTTGAGAGGTATAAAAATTCTGGCCTTCAACAAAATGGCCATGAGGGGTGGCTAGCTCTTGGAACAGCATTTAATTTAATTCAAGCAATACAATGTAATGCAACACTTTACAGACCATCTGCAGATACAGTATTGGCATTCCATTCCACTCTGGGGATATTAAATCATCAGCTTGACTAAGGCTATTCTAAAATCACCAGTCTGTCGACCGCAAACCGCCTGGCTGATATACAGTATAAACCTTTTCAACGGCTTTTTGAGGTCTATAGACAGCTCATACTATCTCCACAGTCTATTGATGACCTGGGTCCTTTGGTTCGTACACAGTAATGACTACTGTAAATAATCACACACACTCCGCAGGGCCAGTATGGTAATCAATCAGGTGCATGTGTGTGTGTTTGTGCCTGTTCCATGCATGTTGCAGTGTTTTGACACCACACATAGAGAGCCAGGCTGGGTGTGGGAGGAGCACCATATGGGCTGGGACTTCATGGTCTGATCTATCTCTGCTTCTTCTCCATAGGCTCCCTCCATTGAATAGGAAACCGAGCATGAATGACCTTCAAGGTGCCATGATCCTTTGTTTACAACATTAGCCTCCAACTGACAGAAACATCAAAAAATACCTGTATGTAAATGTAGATGTCTGACCAAGATGATAGAGGCTGGTGTTCAGTAAACAATCCCAACCAGTTCAACCCATTATGTTTGGATGTATTTACTTGCTTTGATTCACCTCCAACACCACTCACTCTAGAAGTTTAGAGGAGATGGTACAGTATCAAATGTTGATCGTATAATTCACATCTGGATGATTATTGTAAAGAATCCATTTCAGATGGAAACAGTGGTGGAAAAAGTCCCCAACTGCCATACTTGAGTAAAAGTAAAGATATCATCATAAAAAATAACTCAATTAAAAGTGAAAGTCATCCAGTAAAATACTACTTGAGCCAAAGTTTAAAAGTATTTGATTTTAAATATACTTAAGTATCAAAAGTAATGGTAATTTCAAAAATATACTTAAGTATCACAAGTAAAAGTATAAGTCATTTAAAATGACTTACATTAGGCAAACCAGACGGCACAATTTTCTGTTTCTTTTTTATTTTTCTGACATTCAGGGGCACACTCCAACACTCATTTGTGTTTAGTGAATCTGCCAGATCAGAGACAGTAGAGATGACCAGGGAGGTTCTCTTGATAAGTGTGTGAATTGGACCATTTTCCTGTCCTGTTATGCATTCATAATGTAACAAGTACTTTTGGGTGTCAGGGAAAATGTATGGAGTAAAAAGTACGTCATTTTTCTTTGGAAATGTAGTGGAGTAAAAGTAAAAGTTGTCAAAAATAGAAATAGTAAAGTAAAATACAGATACCCCCCCAAAAATACTTAAATAGTACTTTAAAGTATTTGTACACCACTTGATGGAAAGATGTAATAATCTGAAAAACTCACAACTCCTAAAAATATAGAATCTAGAGAGCAGGAGATTCAATATTTAACACAGCTAATGAGCCATTCATTTCACAAATAGGGATAATTACTTAATTACCTCAACTAATGATAATGACTTTAATGATTCAGCATTTTGGTTAATTGATCTTGATTGATTGCACACCACCAAACAGGGAAAGAGGATAAACAAGGTAATTTCCTATTCAGGGTCTTTGATCTTATCTGTATAATAAATAGTGCTATATAAATTAAATTGATTATTATTCATGACAATGCTAAAACATATATATTTCACATGTGAAACTACTCCACCGCCCCTCTCATACTTTCATTGAGCTATATTATTCGGACATTCTGAGCTATGTGGTCCCCATACTCTAGTCTAGCCCCTCGTGAAGGACACAATTGCTGTGAAAGCAACAAATCATCTACAACCTCTAATGAAATATCATTAAGGCCATTATCATTTCATAATCATGTGCTTGTTCCACCCACATCAAAGGCAGTCAGGCTCTGATAAGAGTTAATAAATAATGTATTACCAAGTGGTTCTCATTCAAAACAATGTTGCATGCCCTTACCTTAAGCCCTATTCTATTTAACAAAGCTACAATATATCGACCTCCTGTAGCCTCTATCATGCCACCTCCTTGTTGTCTGTAAAGAAAAACCTGGCTGCGATAGTTTGTGTGCTGCTAAGTAAATATGTCTCAGTAGGTCCTGGCACAGGTCTCTCTCATGCCCCTCTGATGACACTTCTTCCCCTCTGAACACAGAGTACTAAGAAGAAGCCTAATACACAACATTCATGCACACAACATGTATTGTATTGTATGAAAGATATCAGTTTGTCTCTGTGAATGGTTTGTCCTCTGACAAATCAACTGTAAATTTCGGTGTTCCTCAAGGTTCCGTTTTAGGACCACTATTGTTTTCACTATATATTTTACCTCTTGGGGATGTTATTCGAAAACATAATGTTAACTTTCACTGCTATGCGGATGACACACAGCTGTACATTTCAATGAAACATGGTGAAGCCCCAAAATTGCCCTTGCTAGAAGAATGTGTTTCAGACATAAGGAAGTGGATGGCTGCAAACTTTCTACTTTTAAACTCGGACAAAACAGAGATGCTTGTTCTAGGTCCCAAGAAACAAAGAGATCTTCTGTTGAATCTGACAATTAATCTTAATGGTTGTACAGTCGTCTCAAATAAAACTGTGAAGGACCTCGGTGTTACTCTGGACCCTGATCTCTCTTTTGAAGAACATATCAAGACCATTTCAAGGACAGCTTTTTTCCATCTACGTAACATTGCAAAAATCAGAAACTTTCTGTCCAAAAATGATGCAGAAAAATTAATCCATGCTTTTGTCACTTCTAGGTTAGACTACTGCAATGCTCTACTTTCCGGCTACCCGGATAAAGCACTAAATAAACTTCAGTTAAGTGCTAAATACGGCTGCTAGAATCCTGACTAGAACCAAAAAATTTGATCATATTACTCCAGTGCTAGCCTCTCTACACTGGCTTCCTGTCAAAGCAAGGGCTGATTTCAAGGTTTTACTGCTAACCTACAAAGCATTACATGGGCTTGCTCCTACCTATCTCTCTGATTTGGTCCTGCCGTACATACCTACACGTACGCTACGGTCACAAGACGCAGGCCTCCTAATTGTCCCCAGAATTTCTAAGCAAACAGCTGGAGGCAGGGCTTTCTCCTATAGAGCTCCATTTTTATGGAACTGTCTGCCTACCCATGTCAGAGACGCAAACTCGGTCTCAACCTTTAAGTCTCTACTGAAGACTCATCTCTTCAGTGGGTCATATGATTGAGTGTAGTCTGGCCCAGGAGTGGGAAGGTGAACGGAAAGGCTCTGGAGCAACGAACCGCCCTTGCTGTCTCTGCCTGGCCGGTTCCCCTCTTTCCACTGGGATTCTCTGCCTCTAACCCTATTACAGGGGCTGAGTCACTGGCTTACTGGGGCTCTCTCATGCTGTCCCTGGAGGGGGTGCGTCACCTGAGTGGGTTGATTCACTGATGTGGTCATCCTGTCTGGGTTGGAACACCTTCCAACTAAATATTAGGAAGGTGTTCCTAATGTTTGGTATACTCAGTGTATATGAGAAATACACTGCTCAAAAAAATAAAGGGAACACTTAAACAACACAATGTAACTCCAAGTCAATCACACTTCTGTGAAATCAAACTGTCCACTTAGGAAGCAACACTGATTGACAATACATTTCACATGCTGTTGTGCAAATGGAATAGACAACAGGTGGAAATTATAGGCAATTAGCAAGACACCCCCAATAAAGGAGTGGTTCTGCAGGTGATAACCACAGACCACTTCTCAGTTCCTATGCTTCCTGGCTGATGTTTTGGTCACTTTTGAATGCTGGCGGTGCTTTCACTCTAGTGGTAGCATGAGACGGAGTCTACAACCCACACAAGTATCTCAGGTAGTGCAGCTCATCCAGGATGGCACATCAATGCGAGCTGTGGCAAGAAGGTTTGCTGTGTTTGTCAGCGTAGTGTCCAGAGCATGTTGGCGCTACCAGGAGACAGGCAAAATGACCTCCAGCAGGCCACAAATGTGCATGTGTCTGCTCAAACGGTCAGAAACAGACTCCATGAGGGTGGTATGAGGGCCCGACGTCCACAGGTGGGGGTTGTGCTTACAGCCCAACACCGTGCAGGACGTTTGGCATTTGCCAGAGAACACCAAGATTGGCAAATTCGCCACTGGCGCCCTGTGCTCTTCACAGATTAAAGCAGGTTCACACTGAGCACATGTGACAGACGTGACAGTCTGGAGACGCCATGGAGAACGTTCTGCTGCCTGCAACATCCTCCAGCATGACCGGTTTGGCGGTGGGTCAGTCATGGTGTGGGGTGGCATTTCCTTGGGGGGCCGCACAGCCCTCCATGTGCTCGCCAGAGGTAGCCTGACTGCCATTAGGTACCAAGATGAGATCCTCAGACCCCTTGTGAGACCATATGCTGGTGCGGTTGGCCCTGGGTTCCTCCTAATGCAAGACAATGCTAGACCTCATGTGGCTGGAGTGTGTCAGCAGTTCCTGCAAGAGGAAGGCATTGATGCTATGGACTGGCCCGCCCGTTCCCCAGACCTGAATCCAATTGAGCACATCTGGGACATCATGTCTCGCTCCATTCACCAACGCCACGTTGCACCACAGACTGTCCAGGAGTTGGCGGATGCTTTAGTCCAGGTCTGGGAGGAGATCCCTCAGGAGACCATCCGCCACCTCATCAGGAGCATGCCCAGGCGTTGTAGGGAGGTCATACAGGCACGTGGAAGCCACACACACTACTGAGCCTCATTTTGACTTGTTTTAAGGAGATTACATGAAAGTTGGATCAGCCTGTAGTGTGGTTTTCCACTTTAATTTTGAGTGTGACTCCAAATCCAGACCTCCATGGGTTGATACATTTGATTTCCATTGATAATTTTTGTGTGATTTTGTTGTCAGCACATTCAACTATGTAAAGAAAAAAGTATTTAATAAGAATATTTCATTCATTCAGATCTAGGATGTGTTATCTTAGTGTTCCCTTTATTTTTCTGAGCAGTGTATATAAATCCAGCAACTTGGTGGATTGACAACTACACAATGATGATGCAATACTGACACCCTATGTCTACTGTATTGTACTGCAACATACATCAATATTTTACTCTCATTTTATTATTTAAAGAAAACTGCTGACTAAGTCACTCTGGAATGCAAGCAATATTTGGTAGCGTAGAGTTTGATATTCAGACAGAGGTAAGCTCCTGAATATAAGGCGGAAAAGTAGAGGCTTCCTTTTTTATTGTTCTTACAGTATGCATGGAGTGTGCTGCTGAATGCAGTTTGCCCATTGTTGCATTGTGAATAAAAGGCAGCGATGATGATGATAGCGGGCAGATTCCCAAAGGGAATTCCATTGATGCTTCTCTGCTGAGGTCACATGGGGCTTTGCTTCCTCTGCATTTTCATTGGGATTGTCAGTCAGTCACACAGTGTGCCAGATGACAACGGCAGCACTGCTCTTTTCTGTCTGTAGGTCTTGTGGCTGTCCTGTTTTCACCTCTACTTCAATAATACGCCAACCGTGTGGTGAAACTAAACGTAGACTTGTTGATGTATGGACATAGCTGTTTGGGAGTGCAAGTTAACATTTTCCTTCCAATCAGTTGAGCAGGTCACAAGAGCTGGGACTACAGCAAAGATAAGTCTGTGGAAAGAACCGTAGCCTAAACCCATAAATGAGGCTCTTAGCATAATTCTCATCCTCTGTTCTCCTCTACAGGGCCCCACTGGTTTCAAATGTGGGAGGTTGGACATTTTCCAAGTCTATTGGGTCCAACGTAATAGTGAGAAGAGCATGCATTATGGGAAGGAGCTCAAAGACAAGGCCCCTTTGTAATGTCCCAGGGGAACAATATTCTGTTTCTCTTCACTTTTTGGGGAATTCAAAACACAAGCAAATCATACAGAGGGAAGCCAAGCCAGTGGGAAACAGAGTGAAGCAGTCAGACACTTCTCAGTAATGTGTAAAAGACATCAGTTGTCAGTAAAAGGGAAATTAATTAATTAATTGAAACCAAACCATGTTATATTGTGTACATTTTTAATTGTCATGTTGAACAAACTGTCATGTCCTCAATTCAAGGCAGTACCCTATCCCATCAGCATCCATAAAATTAACAATTGGACATTTCATATAATAACATTGTTTTTTAATATTATTTTATATAACTCTTAGGAACATACAGCTCACTCACAATGGCCCATAACACTACAGACAAACTGACAGGCAGCATACATACACACAGAACATTCCTCTGTGATTGGTGTTCATACTTTATCGGTGGAAAGAACCAACTCAAACAGGTTGTAATACGTGAGTGATTAGACCGTGGATTATATGATAGAAATTTCCCCTGAGTCGAATAAAGCTGGCAAACAAAAAGGCGGACCTGATTAATGTTAGTTGATCTAATAAATGGTTTCTGGGGGGGGAAAAAGCAAATCAATAACAATACAAAGATATTAACACATTTCTAGTGAATGACTGTTGGTAAACAATGCACATTGATTGAGTGTGAACAACTACACAGTATTTGCAAATAGGATGCATTCTGCCCTGGCATGATGGCCACAATCTAGTCAGGTGTGATTGTACAAGGTGGGAGAGTCTATAGTACATGTTTATGCAAGCAACACACACAAATACAAGGAGAGGACAACAGTACATTTCTAGACAATTCTATGCAATGATTTTTTCCCCTCCACAGACAGAAAATAACACTTTCAAGAAACACTTGGCAGAAACTAAACTTTTCCTTGAGACAATGGCTGAACTTTAAAAAGGGATTGTTATGTGGAGATTTACTTTGAACAGTAATAAGCTCAGCAGAAACATTTCCCATTCATACACTGTAACATGCACTGAAAACATAACCATTTCAGAAGCTGGGTAATGGGCAAGCGATCCATTATATTGACCAAACAATCCAAAACATTCACTGTTCAACACTTACAGATGACCCTGACAGAAGGCAGCACCCACATGAGTTTAACCACAGGTTTAAAGACACTGCTGGCCAATGCATTTCCAATTAAAATCTAACACAATGTGTATTTCCATCTACATATATTTAGAGAAAAATAATGTTAGGTTTAGCCTAATCTCGGTATGCCCAGAACTAAAATCTTGCGTAATTTGGTCAAATGCTCAACCATTAATGTTTATGTAGTCTGTCCACGAGAGATTATATTTAGCCTTGTCTTATTTTTAACTATGCGCTAAATCATACAAGACATTGGGGAAAGGAATGTTGTTCCCCAAAAAATGTCAGAGGCTGTACCTTAAAGAGGAACAATCCTCTTCCTTAGGAAATATATCCTAATATTGTTCTGTAATGAGTAATACCAAGCCAATAAAGCATGATAGCACATTGTTCGAGAATACCACAATGTTCAGACTGTGCAAAATATTCATGCTTTTACTGTAGATAAAACGTCTCTTCTCCAACCAGCCACACACTCCTTTAAACATTGCACAATCCTCCACATATATTTCATGAATGATTTAAGTTGGCATTGGAATTTAAAGAGTACCCACACGAGTTGATACAGTGTCTGCATCAGTAACCTTTGGTATGTTAAAGTAAGGAGCCTTACAGGCTTCAGAACTAAAGCAGACAGTCAGTCATGCAAGGGTATCCATGTAAACAGAATGAAACAAAAGGCACCATAACTGGACACATGCTGATTACTGCATATTCTACAATACCCATTGAGAAAATAGGGAAGGAGGTCTGTTATTGTTCAAAGGTCTGTCAAAAAGACCAAGAATGATTTCAGATCATTCAAATCATTCTAACTACAGGAACTTCATTTTGTGGCAACGTTTCTGATGGATCAATTCCTATTAAATGGTGCCACAATAAAGCTCCTCACAATAAGACATTTTGGTTTTCAAATACATGGACCCATTTACATTTGCAGAAAGAATAGTCTAGCTCTCAATCAAAACCCAAAAGATAAGAAATAAGAATCCATTCCGGAAGCCGGTCCTCTCCCTCAATGACTTGGTGATTCTGTATGGTGCCAGGTGGGAGTGTGTGTAAGATTGTGGGTGCGTGCATGTGTGTACTGCATACCGTTGGAATCGTTTGTTGTTACACATTGCCTTTGGCAGTCCAGCTCTTTGGCAGCTGGGAGCCTGATTCTGTCTGAAGAGGTGTAAGTGGTCTGGGAGTCACCAGTAGAAAGAGCGGGACAGAAAGTTAGCAGCAGTGCCTAGCCAGCCTGCTCCGTCCTGCCCTGTGCCCACGCTGGTCACAGCCTTGTCTGGCTCCTGGGACGGGCTCTCCTCCTCTGGAAGATAGTCTGGAAGATTCACATTCTGCTCCACTGTTACCGAACCATCCTCTGGGAATGGGATGATTACCTATACAGCAAAAGGAAGTGCTCAATTCAATGTGCAGATGATAGATGATATTCCTGGCATACAAGGTCAAGGACCATGGCATTTGAATTTAGATTCTGATTAGATACCAAACTTATTTTTGTAAGCTTTGTCCTTGAGATAAGATCATTCCTTAATATTTGTAAAGGCCTTCACTGGGAATCAAATTGACAGACTAGAAAATAACAGAGATTCAACCAAGGCTCTGTTAAGACAACAGAAACATAAAACTGGAAATTAATTCAGAAAGACAAACCTCATTTCCATCCTCTCCCCTGACCACCTGTTGAGCTTTCATTACTTCAGTTGATGCGATGGCAGAACCCAGAGCCTACAGAGGAAACAGATATTTGATATAACAACGTCACACATCAGCCATGATTCCCTCCTCAGCATGTGTTACAGGGCCGCAGGTTGTATAACTCAACTTAATCTCTTGTAGACATACGTTTAACATCTGTCCAAGGACTCTGAGATTGGATGAATAATGAGGAACAATTGTTCCAGTGTGCAGATTTTTCAAGGCTGGTTATTTGGACAAATCAAGATTTCGCAGGGTGTGCACCTACACCTGGTATCTTTCAACTTTGGGAAGGGGAGGGGACTTTTGCCCCATACACTTGCCGGAAACTTGCAGAGAGTTGGGTTGAGCTACCAAAGAGGATCCATCCAGGTTCTGCCACTCAGTGTTATATCTCATATCTCCCTCCATCTAATCAAGCAGCTGCAAGATATTGGTTCTGGGTTGCCGAGATTAGACTCACCTCTGCCCTCCTCCATCTCCTCCCCAGAATATTATGTAATAGGACAGACAGAATGTGACTAACCTCTGCCTTCAGGTCTGAGCGGATTCTGATGATGCACCTCTTAACGGCCATCTGGAATGTGAAGCTGATGACACCTCGGATCTTCAACAGGGCCTCTTCACAAAGGCTCCTCCGGCTCTGGAGGAGATGAATGGGAATAACTGTATAAACTCATTTTACATCAGGTAGTGGACTACCAGAACTGTCACCTTAGCTAGTAACTATAGCATAATGTATTACAGAACCCATCATTCTTTGTGTGACATATCAGGTTTGACTTAGTAAAGAAGTTACTGGAGCTAGCATGGTGTGCCGTCTCCTTATCAATATACTTATTGATCAGTATAGGGGCACTCACAGAGTCATCCAGGCCATCTATGTGGAGGATCACTGTTTTGGCCTGCTTGTTGGTGGAGCCCAGGAAGAACTGGGGCTTACGTCTGCAGGAGGGCTCCTTGGACTTGTATGCATTCTCACTGTTAGAGGCCTGGAGGAGTTCATAGATTTCTGAGGCCAGCAGTTTGGTCTCTCCCGGGGTGGTTGTCCTAAGGGGGAAAGGGATGGAAGATTTTAGTCATCATCTCAAAATAGTGTTAACGTACTGGCTCTTAAAGGCCCAATGCAGCCGTTTTATCTCAATATCAACTAATTTCTGGGTATTAATTAGGTACCTTACTGTGAATGTTTTATAAAAAAAAAAAAACATGGTCAAACAAAATTGCTCTTTGCATAGAAGTGATTTAAGTAACAATTTTCCTAGGACTGTCTGGGAGTGGTCTGAGTGGGGAAAACTAAAAACATAGCCGTTATAGATATAAACCTGTTATTCCCATATTATACTTATGCAAAAAAAATATATATATTCTACTGAGCCATTTACTTTGTTGGTATTTTTGTATTTTTATATTTTATTATTTCTTATTGTTTTTGCATTGTCAGAAGGAACCTGCAAGTTTTCAAATGTTTAATCCTTCAGACAATTGAGACAGATTGTGCCTTTGAACACTGTATGGTAGTAGGTGCCAGGCGCACCAGTTTGAGTGTGTCACGAACTGCAACGCTGCTGGGTTTTTCCATGCTCAACAGTTTCCTGTGTGTATCAAGAGTGGTCCACCACCAAATGGACATCCAGCCAACTTGACACAACTGGAGTCATTGGAGTCAACATTTGCAAATAAATTCATAAAAAATCCTACAATGTGATTTTCTGGATTTTTTCTCTCATTTTGTCTGTCATAGTTGAAGTGTACCTATG
Source organism: Oncorhynchus clarkii lewisi (assembly GCF_045791955.1). Classification (NCBI taxonomy): domain Eukaryota; kingdom Metazoa; phylum Chordata; class Actinopteri; order Salmoniformes; family Salmonidae; genus Oncorhynchus; species Oncorhynchus clarkii. The sequence continues at coordinate 19,992,789 of NC_092166.1, read as the reverse complement.
ATGAAAATTACAGGCCTCTCATCTTTTTAAGTGGGAGAACTTGCACAATTGGTGGCTGACTAAATACTTTTTTCCCCCACTGTACACTGAACAATAATATAAACGCAACATGTAAAGTTTGTATAATGAACTGAAGTTAAAGATGCCAGAAATGTTCCATACACAAGAAAAGGTTGTTTCTCTCAAATTGTGCACAAATTTGTTTACATCCCTGTTAGTGAGCATGTCTCCATTGCCAAGATAATCCAGCCACCTGCGAGGTGTGGCATATCAAGAAGCTGATTAAACAGCGTTATCATTACACAGGTGAACCTTGTGATGGGGATAATAAAAGGCCACTAAAATGTGCAGTTTTGTCACACAACAGTCTCAAGTTGAGGGAGCGTGCATTTGGCATGCTGATTGCAGAAACGTCCAACAGAGCTGTTTTTTCAACAAAAATACCTCTAGTTCTTGCTCAGAATGTTTGTTTCTCTATTTATTTTATGCATTATCACTACATCTTAGAGAAGACGGAACACACACAAAATGCTACTATGAGAAACATCTGTGTCTAAGGAAATTAACTATAAAATGTTTGACATGAGTTTAGGACCTGTTGCATTTTAAAACCGTGCATCTCACACGGAAAAAGTGGCGATGCAAAGAAACATTTGCAAATAATTAAAAATATTTTATATTTGATAATGATATCAACAGAGAAGATGAGTGAGACAAGACCATCATGATTTGGGCTTCTGCAAGGGCCATATACTCACTTTTGCATGACATTCTGAAGACTTAACATCATCCCAAGCTCTCCCTTCATTTTCTCCTTGTTTTGATGGCATTCTGCGAGGTAGCGCACAGCCTGAAGGGGACACAATCACAATTTAAGAAATGCATTCATCCCACAGCAAAATTACATTTCCACATCCAAGGTTAAGGAGCTTGGTATTTGAATTAAGATTAGAGACAGACAAGTCACTTCAGTAACCAGGTCATTGACCAGCTCGGCCCGACTGTTTGCAGTGCACTACTACTATTTCAGGCACATTTTTTCACGAGAAGTACTGCACCAAATAGTTTAGCTAGATGTAAAATTGCACGACTAAGACCTCCCTGGCAAAAATGTCAAAGTTAATGATAGATTTCTTGATCTTAGATTACTTCAGACTATTTTGAGGAAGTCTTACTACGTTGTTGCAATGGTGGCTCAAGAGGGACAGTAATATTGCAGCTTTTTTCTCGTTATTCAAGCGAAAGTCTTTAGGGAGTACACCTAGCCAAGATCTGCTAGTAGCAAACCAAACGTATGTATGCAGACACTTTTAGAACGCAATGCATCCGCTACTTGGGGCCTTACCAGGAGTGCGGAGTAGACAACCTGGGGGTTGGGGTGGTCCAGAAAAATGATGAGTCCCGGTAAGCAACCTTGGTCCTGAACGATGGCTCTTCTGTTCATGGGATCTGCAGCAAGATCCCTCAGCTGGTTCACCACAGCCAAAGCGTCTGGCTCCCCACTCATGATGCTGCCTCTTACAGACCCATGCAAGACTGAATCGACTGAGGGAGAGGAGATGGAGGGGCATTCAGATTCTGACATTAGGAAACATGTCATCTGCTGCTGTTAAATGTCTTAGCTAACTCAATAGTAAATTCAATACTCTAGCTACTGTAACCCTAGTATGGAGCTAGATAGCTACATTCCCCAGAGCAACAAATCAAATGTTATTTGTCACATACACAGGGTTAGCAGATGTTAATGCGAGTGTAGCGAAATGCTTGTGCTTCTAGTTCCGACAATGCAGTAATAACCAACGAGTAATCTAACCTAACAATTTCACAATAACAACCTTACACAAGTGTAAAGGGATGAAGAATATGTACATAAAAAATATATGAATGAGTGATGGTACAGAACGGCATAGGCAAGATGCAGTAGATGGTATCGAGTACAGTATATACATATGAGATGAGTAGTGTAGGGTATGTAAACATATACAAGTGGCATTGTTTAAAGTGGCTAGTGATACATTTTTTACATACATTTTCCATTATTAAAGTGGCTGAAGTGGAGTCAGTTTGTTGGCAGCAGCCACTCAATGTTAGTGGTGGCTGTTTAACAGTCTGATGGCCTTGAGATAGAAGCTGTTTTTCAGTCTCTCGGTCCCTGCTTTGATGCACCTGTACTGACCTCGCCTTCTGGATGATAGCGGGGTGAACAGGCAGTGGCTCGGGTGGTTGTTGTCCTTGATGAGCTTTATGGCCTTCCTGTGACATCAGGTGGTGTGGAGGTGATATGGTCCTTGACTGGTCTCTCAAAGCACTTCATGATGACGGAAGTGAGTGCTACAGGGCGGTAGTCGTTTAGCTCAGTTACCTTAGCTTTCTTGGGAACAGGAGTGATTATATTCGAAGAGAATTCTCTTGGTAGATAATGCAGGTCGACATTTGATTGTGAGGAATTCTAAGTCAGGTGAACAGAAGGACTTGAGTTCCTGTATGTTGTTATGATCACACCACGTCTCGTTAATCATAAGGCATACCCCCCACCCTACTTCTTACCAGAAATATGCTTCTTTCTGTCGGTGCGATGAGTGAAGAAACCAGCTGGCTGTACCGACTCCGATAGCTGGCTGTACCGTCTCAAGTGAGCCATGTTTCCGTGAAGCAAAGAACGTTACAGTCTCTGATGTCTCTCTGGAATGCTACCCTTGCTCGGATTTCATCTACCTTGTTGTCAAGAGACTGGACATTGGCGAGTAGCATGCTCGAGAGCGGTGCGCGATGTGCCCGTCTCCGGAGCCTGACCAGAAGACCGCTTCGTCTGCCCCTTTTATGGCGCCGTTGTTCTGGTTCGCCGGCTGGGATCCGAACCATTGTCCTAGGTGGTGGGCAAAACAGAGGATCTGCTTCGGGAAAGTTGTATTCCTGGTCGTAATGATGGTGAGTTGACGGTGCTCTTATATCCAATAGTTCCTCCCGACTGTATGTAATAAAACTTTAGATTACCTGGGGTACCAATGTAAGAAATAACACGTAAAAAAACAAAATACTGCATAGTTTCCTAGGAACGCGAAGCGAGGCGGCCATCTCTGTCGGCGCCGGAAATTGTAAATAGTGTGTGTTTAGTGGACATACAGTGTCTTCAGAAAGTATTCTCACCTTTGACTTTTTCCACATTTTGTTGTGTTACAGCCTGAATTTGAAATGGCTTAACTTGAGATTTAGTGTCACTGATCTACACACAATACCCCATAATGTCAAAGTGGAATTATGTTTTTAGAAATGTTTACAAATGAAAAGCTGAAATTTCTTGAGTCAATAAGTATTCAACCCTTCTGTTATGGCAAGCCTAAATAAGTTCAGGAGTAAAAATGTGCTTCACAAGTTACATAATAAATTTAATGAACCCACTCCATATTTTTTTATGACTAGCCCATCTCTGTACCTAAGACATACAATTACCTGTAAGCCGAGAAGTGAATTTCAAGCACAGATTCAACCAAAGAACATGTAGGTTTTCCAATGATTTGCAAAGGGCACCTATTGGGAGGGGTACAAAAAAAGCAGACATTGAATATCCCTTTAAGCATGGTGCAGTTATTAATTACACTTTGGATGATGTATTAATTTGACTTGAAGTCTCTCACACCCAAATACCTCTCTGCAGCTGCCACCACAACCTCTATTTTCTGCGACTTACGTCCCATCCCTGCTGTGCAGTTGATAACTATTACTATAAATGCCAAAAATCCAATCTTACTGAAATATATCACTTGTTGGTTTATCCGTCTGTACTGGTACAGATCTACTTCTCACACCACTCCTCTCAGGATCCCTCCCCCTTGACCCATCGTCCCCTACTTTCTCAGCATATGACAACTTCTGCACTACTCTAACCCTGGAAACCTCAACCTGCTTCTCGCACGGGTCTGCCATTCGTTTTGCCCCCGACTACCTTATGTGAATTACAATCCCAAAGTTATGTTTTAACGTTTAGAAAACGTCAATAATCATTGCCTGTGTACAACATTCTAAACACATGGCCCTTATTTAAAAAAAAAAATAAAAAAAACACTTACGTAGCAGTTTTGCACAGATCCATACAACTAGATGCATCCATCTGATTAAACGACCCATCCGCTACACATGAGTTAATTAGCACAGGTGGCCCCCCTCTTATATAAACAAGCACTGTAATAGAGATATGGCCGTGTACGAACACTAACCCCATAAGAGGTGTGTACTAAACCATTTGAAAATAAAATAATTTCTCGCTGATATGAAAGATCGTTCCTAATAATACATGTTAAGATTGAGCATCGGTGCTCCTAACAAAATTCCCCCCGTACAGAAGACGCGTGTCCAATGAGTCTTGTATAATGGAACTGTACGGTTAAGGGCGTGTTTGGAGGACAGGCGAGTGAGTTTATAACATATTATTGTGGAAAATATAGCTAGCTAACGTTAGTACATTTATTTACCTAGATACTGTTAACTACTGGCTGAGTAACTTAATTGTTACCAAGCTTGCAAGATTATTCACCATTGTTTTGCATGCAATTACAACAGTATTTAGCAAAACAAGGGCTCAAATCATTGAACACAGCGAACATCTCTAGTTAGCATTGCCAGCTAGCTAACATGTTCTAGCAAAACAGCCGCATACCTTCAAATAAATGGCTCTTCCGACCAGCACAATGTGCACACAGCGTCCGAGAAAGACAGCATGAAGCAAATCCGACGGGTGAAATAACACATGTAGCCAGAAGCTTTTTTTTACATGTTATTCCATTACAAAAATCTGGTATTCGGCAAGCCACAAACAGGACTTTTTTTCCCTTGGTGAGCAGGGTCGTCAGTAGTTAACGCAACCACACAGTCATAAACCGTGCCTATTTTTAAAATGTATCTTCTTAAAATCGGATTTTAGAGCTAGCATTAACCACACTGTTAACTTTAAATGAAGACCAAAAAGTACATTTTTGTTTTCATATTTTTAATATATATACATTTTTACTGAATTTTGCCTTTGTGGATGTGTTGTCGAAGCGGCCACACTCCACTATAAACGTCTCTGATTGGCCGTTGGAGGCGACATGCCATTCAGCTGCATTGTTCTTGAAGTGGAAGAGCCGACGCCCTGTGCTTGATGTCAGATGTTGGGCGTGTTCGAAGCGGATAGTGCAGCCGACCTCCGTCGGACTAATCTGCAAATCACCTTCCATTATAAATAGCTACTCATTTTTATTTGTAGATCAGTCAATCACATGATACATCGATATGCTCTCATTCAGTACTGTATGGTGCTGCCTGATAAAAATGCATACGGTTACACGTTTTTTAATGTTGTGGCTATTCTAATCGGCTCAAGGGAAACAAGTAGGCTCAGACATCGATTTTATTTTTTTGGGGGGTTTCAAGGTTCCTTAAAGGATGTTCAAATCAAAGTTTATTTGTCACCTGCGCCGAATACACCTTAGTGAAATGCTTACTTACAGGCTCTAACCAACAGTGCAATTTTTAAGTAAAGAAATAGGTATTAGGTAAACAATAGATAAGTAAAGAAATAAAATAAAAAACAGTGAAAAGACTGAATAACAGTAGTGAGGCTATATACAGGCACCGGTTAGTCGGACTAATTGAGGTATTATGTACATGTAGGTATGGTTAAAGTGACTATGCATATATGATAAACAGAGAGTAGCAGTATCGTAAAAGAGGGGTTGGTGGGTGGCGGGACACAATGCAGATAGTCTGGGTAGCCAATGTGCGGGGGCACCGAGTAGTCGGGCTAATTAAGGTAGTATGTACATGAATGTATAGTTAAAGTGACTATGCCAATGTGATCAGCAGAGAGTAGCAGCAGCGTAAAAGAGGGTTGGGGGACACACACAATGCAAATAGTCCGGGTAGCCATTTGATTACCTGTTCAGGAGTCTTATGGCTTGGGGGTAAAAGCTGTTGAGAAGCCTTTTGGTCCTAGACTTGGCGCTCCGGAACCGCTTGCCATGCGGTAGTATAGAGAACAGTCTAATGACTAGGATGGCTGGGGTCTTTGACAAATTTTAGGGCCTTCCTCCCCGCCTGGTGTAGAGGTCCTGGATGGCAGGCAGCTTAGCCCCAGTGATGTACTGGGCCGCACTGACCCTCTGTAGTGCCTTGCGGTCAGAGGCCGAGCAGTTGCCGTACCAGGCAGTGATGCTCTCTGTTGCAGCTGTAGAACCATTTGAGGATCTGAGGACCCATGCCAAATCTTTTTAGTTTCCTGAGGGGGAATAGGCTTTGTCGTGCCCTCTTCACGACTGTCTTGGTGTGCTTGGACCGTTCTAGTTTGTTGGTGATGTGGACACCAAGGTACTTGAAGCTCTCAACCTGCTCCACTACAGCCCTGTCATTGAGAATGGGGGGAGCTCGGCCCTCCTTTTCCTGTAGTCCACAATCATCTTCTTAGTCTTGGTTACGTTGTGGGATAAGTTGTTATTCTGGCACCACCCGGCCAGGTCTCTGACCTCCTCCCTATAGGCTGTCTAGTCGTTGTCGGTGATCAGTCCTACCACTGTTGTGTCGTCTACAAACTTGATGATGGTGTTGGAGTCGTGCCTGGCCATGAGGTCATTAGTGAACAGGGAGTACAGGAGGGGACTGAGCACGCACCACTGAGGGGCTCCAGTGTTGAGGATCAGCGTGGCAGATGTGTTGCTACCTACCCTCACCACCTGGGGGCGGCCCGTTAGGAAGTCCAGGATCCAGTTGCAGAGGGAGGTGTTTAGTCCCAGGATCCTTAGCTTAGTGATGGATATTGTATCCTTAGCCCCTAGTAATTAAATCAGGGGGGCATCACAGATTATCTTTATATTTTGCCTCAAATCGAATATGGCGTCCAAAATCCTACATGGGTGCCATAATAAAATTTGATGGCGGGTAAACGATCTGTAAGTAGGAATTGTGTCACAAGAGGCATTTTTACAGAATTGTGTACAAAACACTATAAATACTGTTAGTGTACATCAATTTTATTCTGAATCCAATATGGCCAACATGACTACACTACAACATCTTCTCCTGCATAGAAGTATCCATTGTTCATGTTCTATTGTGTTATTCTGTCTGTCAAAGGGTTTCATAACACTCTTGGTATATCTAGGACCAGGAATGGCACTGCCATGCCTCCCTTGTTTGAATAACCAAAGCCAACTGTTTTTTCAATGCGTGTTCATATTTTAATCTCATTCACACACTTACAGCATATCAACAATGGGCAATTGTACAAAATATAATAGCATGCCTTTCATGACACAAGTATCAATCAATCAATCAAATGTAATTTATAAAGCCCTTTTTACATCAGTACAGAAACCCAGCCTAAAACCCAAAACAGCAAGCAATGCAGATGTAGAAGCACGGTGGCTAGGAAAAACTGCCTAGAAATACAGGAACCTAGGAAGAAACCCAGAGTGGAACCAGGCTATGAGGGGTGGCCAGTCCTCTTCTGGCTGTGCCGGGTGGAGATTATAACAGAACATGGCCAAGATGTTCAAACGTTCATAGATGACCAGCAGGGACATATAATAATAATCACAGTGGTTGCAGAGGGTGCAACAGGTCAGCACCTCAGGAGTAAATGTCAGTTGGCTTTTCAAAGCCGATCATTCAGTTAGAGATAGTTAGAGTTTGAGACAGCAGGTGCGGTAGAGAGAGATTCCAAAACAGCAGGTCCGGGACAAGGTAGCACGTCCAATCTTTTAAGTCTTTGAGGTGACCAGGACATGACCCACTGGGAAAAAACGGGTAAAATCAATGTTATTTCCAAAGAATTTCAACCCCAATATTAAATGTGATGATGTTGAATCAACGTGGAAAATTGATTGGATTTTTAAAAAGTAATCAATGTATGGGAATTTTGTATTTCTTTCACCTACATCCAATGACATGGTGACATATTTTGTTGATTTCACATTGAATTCACGTTAGTTGACAACTGAACCAAATATAATCAAAACTAGATGTTGAACTGACATCTGTGCCCAGTGTGTCCTATCAGGGTAGCCAGTGGTGGATGTAGTTCTGGGGTTTGACCAGCTTGCACAGCTAACTGGTCATTCTGGGCAAGCTGCAGCAACAAGGGCAGTATCCTTCCTGTATGACTGGGTGGGTATTGGGGCTGTGGGGTGATCAGTTTCCATTTCTATAGTTCGGTATAAGCAGTTAGTAGATGCAGCTTGCATGCCAATGAGACCCATTGACCAACTGGAATGTTATCACAGCCTTTATTATGCTGGGGATACTCCAGTTGTGGAATGGTTGGTTGTCTGTTTGTGAAGGAAAGTCTGAAAGGGCTGTCACAAACATACTTGCTTTTAGATCTTTCCAATGCCTAATGTGTAGTAACCTTTATTACCTAGGCAAGTCGGTTAAGAACAAATTCCTATTTACAATGACGGCCTACCCCGGCCAAACCCAGACGACGCTGGGCCAATTGTGCGCCGCCCTATGGGACTCCCAATCATAGCCGGATGTGATACAGCCTGTAGTGATGTCTCTTGCACTGAGATGCAGTGCCTAGACCACTGCGCCACTCGGGAGCCCTTATTGGCCTGTGGGTGGAGTTTTTTATGTTGAATGTGGCAAAAAGTCCTGCAGGTCACGTCCTACGTATTTCTTTATATTCCTTTGGAAGTCGGGTAGGATTATAATTTGGCCGATATTAACTGTGGGTTGTTGGCATTGATTACAGACTGGAGCACACCCATCAGGAGATGTGGAGAGTGACAGAACCTGTGGGGGGACCCCAGGTTACTTAGAGGTTAGTTAGTGTAGCGAGGTCATATACTATGACCAAGAAGTGTTGGTTGTGAGGGACATAGCACAGCTCCACACACATATACACTACCGTTCAAAAGTTTGGGGTCACTTAGAAATGTCCTTGTTTTTGAAAGAAAAGCACATTTTTTGTCCATGAAAATAACATCAAATTGATCAGAAATACAGTGTAGACATTGTTAATGTTGTAAATGACTATTGTAGCTGGAAACGGCATATTTTTTATGGAATATCTACATAGGTCCATTATCAGCAACTATCACTGCTGTGTTCCGGTGACACGTTGTGTTAGCTAATCCAAGTTTATCATTTTAAAAGGCTAATTGATCATTAGAAAACCCTTCTGCAATTATGTTAGCACAGCTGAAAACGGTTGTTCTGATTAAAGAATCTGGAGCATCAGCATTTGTGGGTTCGATTACAGGCTCAAAAAGGCCAGAAACAAATCATTTAACAAACTATTTAATGAAGCTGCCAGTTGAGGACTTGTGAGGTGTCTGTTTCTCAAACTAGACACTCTAATGTACTTGTCCTCTTGCTCAGTTGTGCACCGGGGCCTCCCACTCTTCTTTCTATTCTGGTTAGAGCCAGTTTGAGCTGTTCTGTGAATGGAGTAGTACACAGCGTTGTACAAGATCTTCAGTTTATTGGTAATTTCTCGCATGGAATAGCCTTCATTTCTCAGAACAAGAATAGACTGACGAGTTTCAGAAGAAAGTCTTTGTTTCTGGCCATTGTAGAGCTAGGGAGAGAGTGTCAGTGTCCAGGGTTGGACATTATTTTTCCTTTCATTGGAGCCTCCCAGTTGCCTCATTGATCCTCAAAGAAGCTTGTGACATGAAATGCTTGGACTTGCCATGCCAAGCAGTCTGTTGCCTTTTTATATATCTAGACAAATAATTTTTGTGTATATGGTGGCCATTTTGGATTCCTAACATATTTGAAGTACACAAAAATATTGAGTTCAGGTACACACAACAAAACAAATCTAATTTAAAACATGTACATATACAGGTGATTAAACAACAATTTAACAGTATTGTAGCAGACATATTGAATTTAGAGAAAAATCTAATGGGGGCTCCTAACATATTTGCAAGACTAGGGGCTGAACATGTAACAATCCACAGAGTAACCTTTGACTGAATTTGTTTTACAGTTTTCAGTGTCTGAGCTGATTGCAATAGCCACAACATCAACACATGTAACTGTATGCATTTGTTGTTGTCAGGGAGGACCATACAGCATTGAATGAAAGCAAAGTTCATAGTTGATATTTACACCTATTGTATGTGTGCTTACAGGTCTATATTCCCAAAATGCTTAATATATCCTAATGCTGTGTGTGTAGATCTATCAATTGAACCACTTTTGTAATAAAATATGTTTACAACCATCCATTTCATATATATTCACTGGTCCTAGGCCATCATTGAAAGTAAGAATTTGTTCTTAACTGACTTCCCTAGTTAAAAAAGAGGTAAAATTTAAAGAAAATAAAAAAAATGAGAAGTTAGAGATATGGGAAAAAGTCAGACAAAAACTAAAGTCCTTTTTGAGGATGGACCTCTAGCCTACTAGAGCTGTATTAATGGCAGACCTTTACAAAGTGATATGTCGATACAATAAAACCACAGATCAAAGGGAAACCTTAATCAGTATCTTTAATGGAGAAAAAAAATCTAAATCGACACTATCAGAACCCAATCATGCCTTTGCACTCTTATTTATCGCTCCTCTATGCAAAACCCCAGAGAGAGAACATTCTTTGTAGAACTGTAAAGAACGCCTGGGGCTTTAAACTGGACAGAGAAAAATAGAGCAAACGCATAAGTGTGACAAGTTGTTTTATTAATGAAAATGTAACTGCAACTGGCATGTATCAAAATATCAATTTGGCAAAGCTTTTCACAAAATAGTTTACCACGCAAGTTCCTACCCAAAAATGACTTAGATCAAAATGGTAAACAGTTTTATCGAACAGTCTTGCAATAGTAACCAGAAAATACACGTTTGCCATAATATGAAAAGCACCGGTTTTCATTGGATATACTGAAAGTCCAACCAGAGACACAATCGTGTCTTGTGTACAGAATCAAAAAACAATACCAAAAATAAATTAAATATGGAATGTTTTATGTTATGGCTGGATCACTGTCCAATCTACTAATGCCAAGTCATTTCCTTTTCACACCAGAGGCAAACAGTCGGACAATGCATTGAGAGAAGACGATCAACCTTATAAAAAAAAAAAAAAAGAACTGGTTTGGTCACTTAGTTTTGTGCATAGTTTAAAGGTATCTGTTGCCAGTCTTAAAAGTTGCGTTTGTATTCTAGAAAGGGCTTCGACTCTCTAAAATAACATTGTAGATCATGGCACAGCCCTACCAGAGGCAGACCACCTAATATCAACTTTAATAAGTAGTCATGCTGTTTATACCCTCAACTCAGGTCATCTGTTACTAGTATGGAAGAGTGGTTATTCAAGTGTTGAAAGAATGTTAATGCCATAAAAATAGAATCTAGATTCTATTTCTATGGTTAAGGCCACACGCATGCCCTGTTTCCCCATTACAAAACATTGTTATTAGGCTACGGTTAAATCACCAAAACACTGTACACCATATCAGTAAAGAAATACATAGATTTCATACCACATCCAATGAACTTTTTTCACACAAGTAGTCTCTGAGCTGACTGACTATTGGGTCATAAAACCTGTTATAGTTCACAGTGCAAGGAGCAACGAACGGACCAAAACAGTCCTTTCAGGGCATTTGTGTTGTTCTGCAATCAGATGTTTGTTCAGTGTGTTGTCAACAGGACAAGTACTTCATGTGAGTGGTTATTCACATACAGTATGAGCTTTTTTTTTTTACAGAACCAATGTTTAATTTGTGAAATGCAGCACAAAAGACGCTTGTAAACAGTCTTCAGAGGCAGCAGTGAAGTGGGCTCGTCACATTTCTTGTACGAGGAAGTATTACTATTAGTCTGAAATGCAGCAACACACAGAAGCTCGTCTCATTCATTCAACATGAACCTCTCTTTTTGAATACAAGGTTTCCTCACTTTAAAAACATTAACAAAATGTTTGCAAATGGCACTTTAATCAGAAGGGTCTTGTTAAAAAAACATTCCCTTCAGGTCTCTGTTAAAAGGGTGACGTGTCAAATTAGTGATGTCAGAGCAGAACTACAGTACAAAATTAAATAAAAATACATACAGCAGAAGCAACATGAGGTATATATGTATTGCTCTGTTAAAGTAAAGGGTCCAAATTCAATAAATTAAGTTAAATTACATAAAAAACAAAAACAGTGGTTAACCTAGATGCGGAGCGTGTGGCTGAGTTGCTGTGGTGCTGGGAGTGCTGAGTAATGTTGTTTCTGTCGGATGCGGAGATTCGTTTCACGCTTTCTCACCTCACCGTGGGCGCCAGTCATGCTTGGCATGTCATGACCCTTTGCTTCCCTGAGGTAATACTTTGGAGTTTGAGTCTTTGGTGGCAGGAGTCCTCTGTTCCTCTGAGGCCCTACTAGAGCTAGCCTCCTGCTTGTCCCTCCCCTCATTCCAGCCTTGCTTGTTCAGGCTCAGGTGGCTCATCATGGTCTGGGACAGCCGTGTGTCGGAGAAGCGTGACCATTCCACAAACAGAGGCTCTACCACGTACGCCATGAAACCTACAGGAGAAGACATCTCTCATTCAGAGCAAGTTCTGACAATAAATCACACAATGCTGCTAAGGTCAGAAGCAGAAACAACCACAAGCAAATGTATAAATATTAAGTAGGAGCACATTTGAAATCATTGTCAGTAGTCTTATCCGAGCCAGAATCGGCCAGAGGCCAGGAGGATCTACTATGACTGTAGCATGAGGCAGCTTGATGTTCAAGTACACCCCTGGACAGGTCACTAATTCATAGTAAAATATAAATGAATCATATACTTAAATCATATGCAAACTTGGATTAAGAGGGGTAACCTTACCAATCTGTATATTGGCAACCGAGTTGGATTGCCTGTCACAGAGTGGGGTTACTTCAAGATTATGTTTCCGCTCAATGTCACCTGATGAAAAGAAGGATTGGTTAATACTTAGTATATAAACCATACTGTCATGCTTGGTTGCACTCTTAATAAACACCTGGATTGAGATTAGAGAGGACTAGCCCAGTACAGGGTTTCATGATATAGTACCTTGGTGGAAGAACTCCTCTGTCACTTTCTCGCTCCACTGTTTGCTGAGTTTCCATGGTCGGCAGGGGTTGCAAATGTCTGCACACTTCAGAGCCATCTTTACAAGGTCAATGAGGAAAACAGAGCGGAGACTCAGGAAAAGGACAACATATAACTCAGTTTGATTCACTTTTACTGTTTCAAGCTGCACATTTTGCAACACTTCAGTCCCGCAGAGATTCACATGATCTCTTAATGCCACAAATCACATCACAACAGTTCAAAAGGGTGATGGATAGTACAGTCATTTATGCTGCTTTTGTTAGGTGGGAAACACCTTGCTCACCTGAAGGATAAAGTGTCGATGTCCTCCGTTAGTGAGGCAGAGGTCTCCCTTGTCCAAGTGTGTCCTGAACTCTGAAAGATAGTCATTCTGCCTGCTGATGTCCGTAGCCAGAATCAGGGATCCAAGCCGCTCCTCCATGTTCAATCTAAATGACAACATCCAATCGATATTTATTAGTATATAGAGTAATGAAACAGTGATTTTCATAAACAAAAAAAAGCCTTTTTTACTGCAATGTTGCAATGGGTGATTACACAAAAGTCTGAAGATGCATTTAAATGAGCTAAATCTGTGGACCCCATAGTTAGTATTACACTACCGGTCAAAAGTTTCAGAACACCTATTGATTCAAGTTTTTTTTAACGTTTTTTTTTTTATAAACTATTTTCTACATTGTAGAATAACAGTGAAGACGTCAAAACTATGAAATAACACATGGAATCATGTAGTGACCAAAAAAAAAGTGTTAAACAAATCAAAAGAGATACTTCAAATAGCCACCCTTTGCCTTGATGAGAGCTTTGTACACTCTTTGTATTCTTCTCAACCAGCTTCATGAGGTAGTCACCTGGAATGCATTTCAATTAACAGGTGTGCCTTGTTAAAAGTTCATTTGTGGAATGTCTTTCATTCTTAATGTGTTTGAGCCAATCAGTTGTGTTGTGACAAGGTAGGGGGGTAAACAGAAGATAGCCCTATTTGGTAAAAGACCAAGTCCATATTATGGCAAGAACAGCTCAAATAAGCAAAGAGAAACGACAGTCCATCATTACTTTAAGGTCAGTCAATACGGAACATTTCAAGAACTTTTAATATTTCTTCAATGTTTCTGCAGTCTCTAAAACCATCAAGCGCTTTGATGAAACTGGCTCTCATGAGGACCGCCACAGGAATGGAAGACCCAGTGTTACCTCTGCTGCAGAGGATAAGTTCATTAGTTACCAGACTCAGAAATTGCAGCCCAAATAAAGGCTTCAGAGTTTAAGTAACAGACACATCAACATCAACTGTTCAAAGGAGACTGTGTGAATCAGGCCTTCATGGTCAAATTGCTGCAAAGAAACCACTACTAAAAGGACACCAATAAGAAGAAGAGACTTGCTTGGGCCAAGAAACACAAGCAATGGACCGGTGGAAATGTTTCCTTTGGTCTGGAGTACAAATGGGAGATTTTTGGTTCCAACTGCTGTGTCTTTGTGAGACGTGGTGTGGGTGAACGGATGATCTCTGCATGTGTGGTTCCGAAGCATGGTGTAGGAGGTGTGATGGTGCTTTGCTGGTGACACTGTCTGCGATTGATTTAGAATTCAAGGCGCAGCATGACTACCACAGCATTCTGCAGTGATACGCCACCCCATCTGGTTTGGGCTTATAGTGGGACTATCATTTGTTTTTCAACAGGACAATGACCTAACACACCTCCAGGCTGTGTAAGGGCTATTTGACCAAGGAGAGTGATGTGTTATTGACTGTACGTTTGTTTATCCCATGTGTAACTCTGTTTTGTTTGTGTCGCACTGCTTTGCGACACAGGTCACAGTTGTAAATGAGAACTTGTTCTCAACTGGCCTTCCTGGTTAAATAAAGGTGAAATAATACATTTTTTAAAAGATGGAGTGCTGCATCAGATGACCTGGCCTTCAAAATGCCCGACCTAACCAAATTGAGATGAGTTGGACCGCAGAGTGAAGGAAAAGCAGACAACAAGTGCTCGGCATATGTGTGAACTCCTTCAAGACTGTTGGAAAAGCATTCCAGGTTAAGCTGGTTGAGAGAATGCCAAGAGTGTGCAAAGCTGTCATCAAAGCAAAGGGTGGCTATTTGAAGAATCTCAAATATAAATACTTTTTGATTTGTTTAATACTTTTTTGGTTACTACATGATTCCATATGTGTTATTTAATAGTTTGATGTCTTCACTATTATTCTACAAAGTAGGAAATAGTAAAAATAAAGAAAAACCCTTGAATGAGTAGGTGTTCTAAAACTTTTGACCAGTAGTGTACATAAACCAAATGTCTTAGTGGATCACTGGCAGTAATCACATGCATCTCATATATCCAAATCAAGCACATTACATAGCGATCCTAATCCAATCAAACTTTTTTCACGGCACACATCAAAACATCAAAATTGAGGAAACTAAATTCAGAGGATGGCCTCTCATTCTCTGTATCCAGTAACAAAACAAAAATGTGTCTCTCTCTCCCCCTAAGGGGACAAATACAGTTTGAATTTAATATAGCAGGTGCCCTGTCTGTGAACTGACCCGTCTTCAGTGGGGAGGTGGGACAGCAGGTCTGATTCGCGGAGCAGGCCCACCGCAGACTTCCAGTGGTGATTCTCCAAAACTGAGCTATTCTACAAAAAGACAAACACAACCCAAAAAATACTTGCATTACTCATTACAGAGGTCAATCAATATATTGTACATGGGCTAGTTGATGTCTGATGCCAGCTATTAACATGTATTTTAAAGTCATTCAACATTTGATGGAAACTACATCAGCATTTTATCCATCAGAGACTCAAATAATGACGAGTAGAGAGAGAGAGTAGAGTAGTACTTTATTGATCCCAGTTTGGGAAATGGTTTAATCACCACAAGCATCAGCATTGAGCCCCTGCGTTATTTCTAGTATAGGGCCTTACCTTGTACAGTGCTGCTAGGTAATGGTCCGTTTTGATGAGGAAAGGCTGGTTGACACCTGGATGGTCCAGATCATGGGTGGCAGCAGCCAGCAGACCCAGCAGGAGATCACAGGAGGTCAGCGTCTCAGAAAGCTGCAAACACACAGAACCCTCCTCATCAGACTCCTAACGAAGAGTCACAGTTGGAACAAACCTCTCCAGGTGTACTTGTAGAGTCATATTATTTTACTAAAGGATACAAGCTCAAATGTCTTACCAGAATCTACACATCCTTCTACAAAAACAAACAAAACAAACAAACACAAAAACACATGGGTGTTTCGAGTATCGATATACTTTATGACCTTATTCTTACAGAGTATATAATTCAGGTGTAGATGAGCAATTTGTTAGTGGTAAACCATGTCCTTTTTTCTCACCTTGGGCTCCTGCAGGTAACAATACATGGCCTGAGTCACATCTGCAGCGTGGACTGCATTGTGGTAGGGGTTCTGGCAGCGGTAGTCCTCTTGAATCATGACTAATAACAACACAAACACATTGGTTATTCAGTTAATTTGCAGATGGTTTCAACTATGCATCACCACTTCATTCAAGTAGACAATATTGGGTTTAAATAAATCCATGTCCCAATGCAATATACATTTAATCATTTCACCATGTATTTATTTCCATACCTAAAAATCTTCTAAGTTTAATCATGTCCAACTGGAAGAGCTCAATTAACCCATAAGTGTTGAATAAGTGAAAGGTCAGGTTGACGAGGCTGTTCCCTGTCAGAAAGCAGAAGAGAAACAATGAATTAACAAATGTGTAATAACACTACAGTTTGTAATAACAGACAAGGGACACAGTCTTACTCTTTAATCTAAAGTTGAACTCCAAACACATATAATTAGTCTGACTAGCAAAACGCCATCCACAACAAAATCACATTTTATTCTGCAAATTTATACAAACTAATGTTTCATGACTGAACATTCTCCAAATAGAAATGGAGAGCAATATGTGTCAAGGTGAGCCATAAAGCCAGCATATATTGCATTTGCAATTCTTAAACAGCAGAGGGCAACAATCACCTAGGAAAACACCGTACCGTTCGTAAGTCTGTCAAACAGGAAAATATCAAAGTTCCATTTTCCAACCTTCTGCAGCATTAACTGAAACATATGAAATATTATACAGTTAGGCCTGCTCAGTGATACTACAACACTAACATCTACACAAATGATGTACTGTTGCTAGATTGGCAGTGGCACTGACCTTGGCTTGACCTGTGAAGTCATCGTCAAGGATGTAGCCTAGAGGGTTGTTGGCTGGGATGCCGTGAAAGAACCGTGACGAGTGGAGGTACCTCTGAAAGCTCAGCAGCCTTCGGACATTCCTGGCAGACACAGGCCGCGCAGCCTCAGGTCGGGCTATGGAAACATAAGTACAGAACCATTTACATTAGCTATGGTTGAAATGCACTGACTCTCTTTTAAAGCTATGCCAAGTTTATGTAACAACTGAATCAATTTCAAGTAAGAGTAACATCATGCTTTGTTGCATTATCTTTCAAGAAGATTTCAGGAGATGTCCATATATTCTATCACAGAATTCCATACTCTTCATCTGCTTGTAAAACAAAGGAATGTAAACTCTCTGTATTAAAAGCATAGTACTGCATATCATTCAGGACAACGTAAAATACACACCAATACAATAAGTCAATAACAAAATCAGGCTAATACTGTTAGTTGGTTTGTTGTACTAACATCAATATACCGTACAACAGATAGGTTATTCACACTCTGTGAAATGTATGTTTACTGTGAAACTTGATGAAAAGACGAAGGAAGACTACCAAGCCAATTCAAACAGTGAGTAGCCCTAAAATCCCATCTGCACGGACAGAGGACAAACAGGATTTGAGCCTGCCATACCGTGGCCACCCCCACCAATGTGACTAGTGCAAAGGGGTGTGAGTGTGCAGACATGCTGCTGACACAGCAGTCCATTCTCCAGCCAGCTGGCAGCCCACCAATCTCAGTCCTGCATTGTCAACGCACACTCACCAACCATGGCAGACTAGCAAGCCTCAAAAAGCCTTTTGCAGCAAACTAGCATTCTAGAAAATTATTTGAAAGATCAAGGCACCTACAGACAGATCCAGAACAAATTAATGTCTAATGTCTAACAGGCGATGGTCCCCAACAATTCTAAAATGCAACATCGGTTGATGGAAAATGTTGCACTGTCAGCAAACACAATACATAAGATCACATCAATAGGACAGCCATCTGGATGGCTTCCATTTATCAATTTGTTAGAGACACTTTGAACAATGGTCTTTTTATAGACCTTTTCAGACAATTCAATTTGACAAGTGACTAATATCATAAGTGCTTTCATTTCATTAATTCAAGCAGATGACAGTTTAAAAGTAGCAAGAATAACACTCAAGTTTCATATCCATTAGATGCACTACCTACATTTACATTAGTGATGTTTAGTGTTTACTTCATACAGTATCTGTCATTTAGTTCATACATCTATGTATCAGACAAAGGGTTACTTCGATCATAAGAGCAACAAATCATGGATTGCAAAAAGGTTCAGCTACTTCATTGATAGAAGATATTTCAAGGGTTGGTGGCACATTGAAATGGGAGTTTTTGGTTCTTACTTACAATGCAAAGTTCGGAAATCGACATACAAGTAGGGATGAGACCCTCTTCGCTCTGGTTCAAACCCCACCTGGCTTCTGACTCTCACATCTCCTAGAAGGAATGGGAAAACATAGTCCTCAAGGTACTTGCAATAATGAGAGGTTTTATTTAGTAAATCATTGGGCCTGTTAAGACTGAGGCTGTGTCCCAAATGGCACCGTATTCCCTATGCAGTGCACTACTTCTGACCAGGGCCCCAAAGGCATCTGATCAAAGATTGTGCACTTTATAGGGTGCCATTTGGGAAGCAAAGGCTGAGGCGACACAGACAAAGCTAAACAGGAAGCCTGGCTGTGACACAGTGCCAAAGTGACTATTAGTATTCACACTGGTGTCAGTGTAGAGCTGGAGAAGAGGCAGGCCTCTCTATTCAGACTAGATCAAAACAGGCTCTGCAGTTTTACTAGATAAGAGTTATGTAGTAATAGGTAATACAATGTTATCTTACATTTGTCACCTGTGATATAAAATATATTTAAGTACTGTTATTCATACGGACTAAGAAAGAGTAAGTGTTTAAGATCCTGTATTCATAATTGACAATGAATAAAAGATCTTAAAACAGAAACGCATGCCTAGCTATACTGACTGAGAAAGAGTAAGAATACCCACAGAAGTCTTTCATTTCCAACCTTGTGTGTAGCAGAGAGATTGCTTACAGGGGCTTGCGAAAGTATTCACCCACCTTGGCATTTTTCCTATTTTGTTGCCTTACAGCCTGGAATTAAAATTTATTTTGGGGGGTGGTTTGTATCATTTGATTTACACAACATGCCTACCAGTTTGAAGGTGCAAAATATTTTTTTATTGAGAAACAAACAAGACAAAAAAACAGAAAACTTGAGCGTGCATAACTATTCCACCCCAAAGTCAATACATTGTAGAGCCAGCCACCTGTTGCTGCAATTACAGCTGCAAGTCTCTTGTAGTATGTCTCTATAAGCTTGGCACATCTAGCCACTGGGATATTTTGCCCATTCTTCAAGGCAAAACTGCTCCAGCTCCTTCAAGTTGGATGGGTTCCGCTGATGTACAGCAATCTTTAAGTCATACCACAGATTCTCAATTGGATTGAGTTCTGGGCTTTGACTAGGCCATTCCAGGACATTTAAATGTTTCCCCTTAAACCACTCAAGTGTTGCTTTAGCAGTATGCTTAGGGTCATTGTGCTGCTGGAAGGTGAACCTCTGTCCCAGTCTCAAATCTCTGGAAGACTGAAACAGGTTTCCCTCAAGAATTTCCCTGTATTTAGCGCCATCTATCATTCCTTCAATTCTGACTAGTTTCCCAGTCCCTGCCGATGAAAAACATCCCCACAGCATGATGCTGCCACCCCCACCCCCATGGGGATGGTGTTCTAAGGCGATGAGAGATGTTGGGTTTGCTCCAGACATAGCGTTTTCCTCAATGGCCAAAAAGCTCAATTTTAGTCTCATCTAGCCAGAGTACCTTCTTCCATATGTTTGGAGAGTATCCCACATTTGCTTATTTTTTTCTTTAAGCAATGGCTTTTTTCTGGCCACTCTTCCGTAAAGCCCAGCTCTATGGAGTGTACGGCTTAAAGTGGTCCTATGGACAGATACTCCAATCTCCGCTGTGGAGCTTTGCAGCGCCTTGAGGGGTATCTTTGGTCTCTTTGTTGCCTCTCTGGTTAATGCCCTCCTTGCCTGGTCCGTGAGTTTTGGTGGGCAGCCCTCTCTTGGCTGGTTTGTTGTGGTGCCATATTCTTTCCATTTTTTAATAATGGATTTAAATCGTGCTCCATGGGATGTTCAAAGTTTTGGATATTTTTTATAACCCAACACTGATCCTTATTTAGGGGCTTCAAAGCAAAGGGGTGAATACATATGCACGCACCACTTTTCTATTTTCCATTTTTTTAAACAAGTCATTTTTGTTCATTTCACTTCACCAATTTGCATTATTTTGTGTATGTCCATTACATTGAAATCCAAATAAAAATCTATTTAAATTACAGGTTGTAATGCAACAAAATTGGAAAAACACCAAGGGGGATGAATACTTTTGCAAGGCACTGCATCTACTGAATAACAAACCATTACTTAAATAATCAATATCCTTATGGATGGTGAAAAGGTAGGTGAAGGTCATACGATATGTTAAAATATTCATGGAGTGATAAAAAATAAAAAAATCCAGTGAATATCATACCATACGTACCGAGCATCCGAATGTAGAGAGCCGTTTGATCCTCACTGTCATAGGAGATCGCCCCTCGTCTCTGCAAGAAAATGATCATTTAGACAAAACTCCTACAATAAAACAATTGTTGGGGTGTTTTGTTCACCTCTAGGAAAAGGATGACAAACGTTGCAAATTCCCCTAGGTTGTGAGCTGTATTTCAAAAGCTCTCCAAATTAATGAACATAACTTGAATGACGTACATTTTAAACAGAGGGGTGGTGGTAAAAAATAAGCAAGTTAGCATTTTTCGTCATGAATCTTGTTCTGGAAGCAGCTCTGTAGAGTGGCCACAAGCTGGCACAGCCAAAGTCATAATCAGATTTTAAACCTAACCTTAATTGACATGCAGGTTCGCAGTGTGGTTAAGGCAGCCCCCTGCACCTCTCTGATTCAGAGGGGTTGGGTTAAATGCCAACACACATTGGGTTAAATGCCAATACATTTCAGTTGAATACATTAAGTTGGACAACTGACTAGGTATCCCCCTTCCCCTTTAACCCTAATGCCTAACCTTAAAGACCAAAAAGCTTTTCTTTTTTCTCTCCAATTTGGACTTTTTGGCTGTGGAATCTGACTTTGTGGATGTGCTATCTAGTGGAAACAAGCACAGCCCAGTCAGTTCCTCTCCTCTCCGCTCTCCTCTCCCTCTGCAGCAAATGCTGGCTCAGTGCCACATCTGGGGACACTCAAATCTAACTATGACGTCAATCTGCGCAACCTATTTGTATAAATTATATTCCTCCATCAGCCCATCCCTAGCCCCAAAAGTGTTGTTAAATGCAAAGGCATAAAACATAAATGCCATACGGACTTCTTTGGCCAGTGGCTGTATTTATAAAGTCTTACATGTGACCTTGCATTGAAGTTAGATTACAAGACCTGATATCAAATTAACTGCTGGGCAATACCATACCAGTATACAACTGTAAGCCAAGTCAAAAAAGATCAGAGAGGACTGACAGCGAACAGGGGTGATTACAGAGTAATATGCTCCAGGGGGTGACCATGCAGGAAAGCCGAGGAAGGCTGAACTACAATATAGGAGCTGGGCAATTCCACACAAGATTGGCCCAAGGATAATTATGATGTTTTGGATCTTCCTGAAATTAAATCCATAGAAAGATAATTTGGGGGAAGGAGGTTTTGCATAACTTTGAAATCTGTGTCCAAAATAATTATTGAGAAATATCTAATTCCAGTTGGGAGATGTGACATTTTGTCCTGCTTTAAGACACTACAACAATGAGTCTGTAATTGCTTTAAAAATATAGTTTTGGTATCATTTGAAACTTACCGTGTGCTCTGAAATATGATTAGTGTAAGTATTCCATATCGCCTAGGCTATAGTTTAAAAAATGTGAATCTAATATGAACTAAAACAGACAGAGCAGTATATGAAGCCTTGGTTTGAAGGCAGTATTTGTAGTACCAACAACGCCATTGTTAACACAAATCAGTTGTTTATGGCAGCCAAAGCCGGGGTATATCAGGCCCTCACACAAGGGCTGTAAGACATCCAAACCTGCTGTGCCCAAATGTGCTTCAGACAAGCTATCCAGACAAGCAACTGGCATCTCCCTTTACATGGCGCTATGTGGGCTGTGCCGGCTTGCCTCGCTGCACTCCAAACACTGTGGCGTCTGTCAGGCTGGGACGGACATATGCCTCCATTCCTCACGCCACTCGCTCCTGTTAAAATGCTTGACCTTAGATGCTACATTCACAAGTCAACACACAACTGCTGCTCACGACTCTGCTATCAGCGTAATCTCAATGCAAGTGGACTGGCTTCATCATTCAATAAATCTCAGTACGTCATCGTGATTGATTACTTTTGACAACAATGGAATCAGACACACACAACATCCTTTCAAACACAGGGGTACAGTTTCTTCCAAAAACCATAAAGTTTGGTGAATGAACAGAAATGCACTGTTATTCCTTGCTACCCACAATTTCTTCTAACTCAACATCACATTCAGATTATTTATTTCAACTCTGTGTCCCAATTCAGTTATCCATCATAAAACTCCTAAGACTTGCTGTGACTGGCCTGTCTTATCAAGACCTCATCTTTAAAGTCCACTAATAAAATAAGCAATCGGTACTACTACTACCAGAGATCTAAAAATAAAAAATACATGTAAAAAAATGTTTGGTAACACTGGTGCTCCCCATTTTAAAAAGTTGGGAGCATCAGAAAATACTCTTTTTTTTTTAACTGATTGAGATACAGCCTACATTAATTCTAGCTACTTTTGAAGCACATGTTGTGCCCTAGAAACCCATATGTAACCCTGTATAGGCATTTGTTTATTATAAAAGGGTTTATTATTAAGGGTCCATGATTACAAGTTATCAAACCAGTTCACACAGTTGGTTAACTCTGGAGACGCGTTTAGTGTCTTCAGAGTTAACTAAAGAGTGATTTACCTTTTCTGCTCCATATGTTTGGAATAATCGCCCCAAAACAGTACTCAGAGGCCTTAGTGTCCCTGGGACAGTTTAGAAGGTGGACAGAAGAATTTGAATGAAGAATGTGTGTTTTAGTCGATTGTGTTTTGTACGAAAAGATTGTGCCGACAGATATGGCAGCTCTGCTTCTAGCTGACAAAGAAATGATCAGTCTATCATTTTAATGGTAGGTTTATTTGAACAGTGAGAGACAGAACAACAACAAAAAAATCCAGAAAAACGCATGTCAGACATGTTATAAATTGATTTACATTTGCTCTACAGGAAGTAAATCTTGGTTTGGCTGGCCGGTTCTCACCCCCAGTCCCACATCAGAAATGCCTTCAGCGCACCTTGGACTATGTGATACACGCTAGCCTTAGTTCAAGTCAGCAGTTCAACAGAGTGAGGGACAAAGAACCATGTGACTCTGACACAGTTACATCAGGTAACGTGCTATGTGCCACCAACCAAACATACACAGATGAACAACCTACACCAGGTCATACAACCCTCACCAGCCCGAATAAGGCCAACAACCAGAGGAATGGGGGGATAAAAGAAGAAAGCCACCAGCAGTTTCCTACTTGTTCCCATGCGAACCCCTGCAGATCATCTACTCAAGGTGAATATGGCGTAACCCCCACCACCAAGGCCTTGCCAAGTACCTTGCCCACAGCCAGTTGGTCACTACAGGGTTAACTACATTCGATGGTGAACCTGAGAACTATTAGGCTTGGAAAGCCTCATTCCGTAATACCACATCAGAGCTAGGCCTTTCAGCAGGAGAAGAGCTTGACCTGCTCATCAAATGGCTTGGCGCAGTCTTCTGAACAGGCACGTAGGATAAAAAGGCAGTCCATGCCAGACATCCGCCAGCTGCGCTGATGATGCTCTGGAAGAGACTTGAGGAAAGCTATGGTTCATCTTAAGCCATTGAAAGGGCTCTCTTTGCCAAGTTGGAGAACATCCCCAAGGTGGCAAATAAAGATCCCCAGAGACTCTGACCATAGAGATCTACCATTGGAGCTTAAAGCTGCAAAGCAAGATGGCTACTTACCTTGCCTATTGTACCTGGACACATCCAGAGGGGTAAGCCCTATCGTAGAGAAGCTCCCATATGGCCTGCAGGAAAAGTGGACATCATAAGGGTCAAGCTAGAAAACAACGTCACCTTCCCTCCATTCTGGGTATTCATCAACTTCATCCGTAGAGAAGCCAAAGTCAGGACAGACCCCAGCATCAACCTCTTTTCCTCCCATGCGGCACCCGTCAGAGGAGACAAGCAAGACAGACACGTAAGACATTATCTGTCCACAAGACAAGTATCTTCAACAGAAAACACGGGGGATCAGAAGAAACCAGTGGATTTGAATAAGCACTGCCCAATCCACAACAAGTCTCATTGTTAAAGAAGTGTAGAGGTTTCAGAGGGAAGTCCCTGGAATACCGCAAACAGTTCCTCAAAGAGAACTGTGTGTGTTTTCAGTGCTGAGCTCCAAACGCTTTGAGAATTTCTCCATGTGGAACAGTCTCATAAGGACAGTAGCATGCTTAATCCACATAGCTCAGATCTTCGCTCAGCCTGCACAAGAGAGCAGCTGCCATGGATGGCATATCTGACTGAAGAAGAGCTGGAAAGAGGCAAAGTCCTTGTGATAGTGTCCAAGACGAGTGTTATGCAGAGGAATTTAGGTGCATAGCAGCAGAACGCAGTTTTCCTACCTGACAGCAGTCTACGAAGTCTGCATCCCATCATGACCGTGACGGACTGCTCAGAGTTGGAGGCCGAATCGAGTAATCTAAATTAGGAACAAACGATGTCAACCACATCATTCTAGTTCCTCACCACCTGGCAACCTTGCTTGTGCGTCACCGCCATGAGGCCGTGAAGCATCATGGGAGACATTTCACAGAGGGTGCCATACGAGCAGATGGATTCTGGTTGGTTGGAGCTAAGAGATATCAGTGGTGCACTCTTCAAGTGTGTCACGTGCAAGAAGCTCATCGGGAAGACAGAACACCAGCAGATGGCATAACTGCCAGCTGAACAGCTACAGGTAGCGCCACCTTTCACCTAAGTAGGCACGGACGTTTTCGGCCCATGGGAGGTGGTCTCACGCTGCACCAGAGGAGGGCACGCCAATAGCAAAAGGTGGGCGGTTATGTTCTTGTGCATGTGCACAAAAGCTGGACACATAGAAGTAATTGAATCACTAAGTGCTTCCAGGCTCATAAACATCCTGAGAAGATTCTCCTCAATCAGAGGCAAAGCAAAGCAGATACGTTCAGATTGTGGTACAAACTTTGTTGGTTCTTGCCGAGACCTGAGGATGGATGGATCAAGCTCCAGTTCAGAAAGCGTGGAGAGGTACAGTTGAAGTCGGAAGTTTACATATACTTAGGTTGGAGTCATTAAAACTCGTTTTTCAACCACTCCACAAAGTCGGTTAGGACATCTACTTTGTGCATTACACAATTTCACAATTGCATTACACAAAGTCATTTTTCCAACAATTGTTTACAGACAGATTATTTAACTTATAATTCACTGTATTACAATTCCAGTGGGTCAGAAGTTAACATGCACTAAGTTGACTGTGCCTTTAAACAGCTTGGAAAATTCCAGAAAATGATGTCATGGCTTTAGAAGCTTCTGATAGGCTAAATGAAAACATTTGAGTCAATTGGAAGTGTACCTGTGGATGAATTTCAAGGCCTACCTTCAAACTCAGTGCTTTTTTGCTTGACATTATGGGAAAATCAAAAGAAATCAGCCAAGACCTCAGAAAAAAAATGTTGACCTCCACAAGTCTGGTTCATCCGTGGGAGCAATTTCCAAATGCCTGAAGGTACCATGTTCATCTGTACAAGCAATAGTACGCAAGCATAAACACCATGGGACCACGCAGCCATCATACCGCTCAGGAAGGAGACGTATTCTGTCTCCTAGAGATGAACGTACTTTGGTGCGAAAAGTGCAAATCAATCCCAGAACAACAGCAAAGGACCTTGTGAAGATGCTGGAGGAAACAGGTACAAAAGTATCTATATCCACAGAAAAACTAGTCCTATATCGACACAACCGGAAAGGCCACTCAGTGTGTGGTGAGGAAAGTCAACGTGAGAGTCGTCAAGGAGGGAACTATGAAAGTCAGACTATGGTTTGCAACTGCACATGGGGACAAAGATCATACTTTTTGGAGAAATGTCATCTGGTCTGATGAAACAAAAATAGGACTGTTTGGCCATAATGACCATCGTTGTGTTTGGAGGAAAAAGGGGGAAGCTCGCAAGTCGAAGAACATCATCCCAACCGTGAAGCATGGGGATGGCAGCATCATGTTGTGGGGGTGCTTTGCTGCAGGAGGGACTGGTGCACTTCACAAAATAGATGGCATCATGAGGTAGGAAAACCGTGGACATATTGAAGCAACATCTCAAGACATCAGTCAGGAAGTTAAAGCTTGGTCACAAATGGGTCTTTCAAATGGACAATGACCCCAAGCATACTTCCAAAGTTGTGGCAAAATGGCTTAAGGACAACAAAGTCAAGGTATTGGAGTGGCCATCACAAAGCCCTGACCTGAATCCCATAGAAAATTTGTGGGCAGAACAGAAAAAGTGTGTGTGAGCAAGGAGACCTACAAAGCTGATTCTGTTACAGGAGGAATGGGCCAAAATTCACCCAACTTATTGTGGGAAGCTTGTGGAAGGCTACCCAAAACATTCGACCCAAGTTATACAATTTAAAGGCAATGCTACCATGCATGTAAACTTCTGACCCACTGGGAATGTGATGAAATAAATAAAAGCTAAAATAAATCTCTACTATTATTCTGACATTTCACATTCTTAAAATAAAGTGGTGATCCTAACTGACCTAATACGTTTTTTTCTAGGATTAAATGTAAGGAATTGTGAAAAACTGAGTTTAATCTATTTGGCTAAGGTGTATGTAAACTTTGACTACAACTGTATCTCCAAGAACAGAAATGTACCTGGGTGTTCAACCCACCTCACTCATCCCATGTGGGTGGTGCATAGAAGCGGATGATTGGCATTGCACGTCGTTTCCTCGACTGCATGCTCCTCCAATGTGGATCTTCCCGCCTTAAACATGAAGTCCTGACAACACTGATGGCCGAGGTCACAACAGTGATGAATGCCAGGCCTCTCCGGGTCTGAAGATACTAGGATGAATCACCCCTCATCCTCACTCTAGCTATGCTCTTGACCCTGAAGACTGGCGTCCCCCCTCCTCCACCAGGCAAGTTTGGGGAAGTTGAACTCTACAAGCAAGAGTGGAAGCAAGTACAAAGTCTAGTGGGCACCTTTTGGAACAGGTGGTGGAGGGAGTATCTCTGCACGCTGCAGAGCCAACGCAAGTGGCAGAACAAGAGGCCAGATCTTAAAGAAGGGGATGTTGTCTTAATGGACAGTCAGGCTAAAATAAATGAATGGCCTATGGCCATCGTTGTAAAGACCCTTCCCAGCCGGGATGGTGAGGAAAGTCAACGGGAGAGTCGTCAAGGAGGGAACTATGAAAGTCTTCTCTCTGCCTATTTCCGAAGTGGTTCTCCTTCTTTCTTCGGAAGACACCAGTGGTCAGAGTTAGGTTTTTGTGGGATCGTTAAATACCCCAGGAGGGGAGTGTTCTGGACCTGTTAGATGTTTAGCACCCTGAGTGGGAGTTTAAGTGCAGCAGTGTAGAATTTACCTGTTTGTGTCATGTGACAAGAAGCAGTTCAGAAGAGAAGCAATGTGTAAGATGTGCAAGTTCTCCCTAGGGACACCTAGCTAAGCAATATCAAGCATACAGTTGCATTCTAGTAACTTTATATTTGGCTCTAGATTGAGTACTCTTACTCCTATTTTCATACATTTAGTTCAGTTATTGTGGAACACATTCTGTACTCTATTCTAGTGTAAGTGAAAACATGTACTTTTGTGTTTGTTGAGGTTTCACAATGTGATTCAAGTAAAAATCCAAAACGGCACCCTGCTTCTCACGGAGTTATTTGAATGAGTGTTTAGCTAACTGGATAGCTGGATAAGGGCTACTGTACATTTAGTGAGTTCATTCTATATACTCAATTTTACATCACAAATAGTACAGTTAGTATGACTATTCGAACACAGCTATAGTTTGATGCCCTTCCATTGGCTCCGTTCCAGCCATTATTATAAGCCGTCCTCCCCTCAGCAGCCTCCACTGGATGTAATGCACCCTGGACTGAAGAGGCAGACAAATAGGAGAAATGTGTTGGACCATCCATTAAATTACACATTTCGACATAGGAATATTGCAAAAATATTATCAAATGGCTCACTTGAGAGGAGACAACCTCCCGTGTTATGTCATCGGTCAGTATTGAAATCTGACATGTATGATGGGCGTTTTCACCATCTAAAAGTAATTTTCCTATTAACTTCCAGTGTAGTGAAAGTGGCTTTATCGCAATGCTACTTCATATCGGACAAATTCCTGCCTGCTTGAACGGCAATAGCTGAGAAACACATGAAAACATGAAATTACCCAGGGAAGTGATAGAACATCACCCAGAGATGCACAAAAACAATACAACATTCAGAATGGGTGAATCGTTACTTTATGTAGCTAATGGGATTTAAAAGGGATCTGTGAAAGATTCCAGTACTATTGGCCAAACCCTTACCCAAGCTCAGTTTCAGCTAATGAAACAAAACACCGCTGGCCCGTGGGAAATTGCTTGCAGAGAGAAAGCTGTCTAATTAGCAGCAACAGGATTGGGTTTCAGGATTGTCCACTGGGAAAATCCCACAAACCACATGGAGCAAAGAGAACAACTCAAATGTCACCACTCACTTTCCCACCACCCAAAGAGTCAATGACACCTCAATGATTTTGGACATAGAGCTTTTGTCATTAAAGCCCCCATGCAGTATTTTTTAAATCATCACCATGTATCTAATAAATCACAGTGTGTATTTTTTGGTTGAAAATAACTCAAAATAATATTTTCAGCATTTATTTCCCTGAGCCTCCTTTTGCCATTGAAATGTTCAGTCTGATCATGTTGGCGAGTTGATACTCATTTAAATATATTTACATACACAGCCCTGATTGGCAGATCGGTTCGTGAACAATCTAGAGAGCCTACCCCTTACCACTTCAAAGTAGGAGGACAAATATGCAAATAAAAGATGACTTGTCATTGGTCAGAATAATCAGATCAGATTGTAATGTTATGCTCTGGACCAAAAACTCCATCACACCTGAACAGGCTGAAAATCCTGACAAAAATCCTTACACTAAAAGGGCATTATCATCATTTTCACAATTTCAGAGTATAATTTTGACCTGTGTGGAAATATCATTAAAAAAAACAGGAAATCACTTTTGACAGCACTGCCCCTTTAAATACTTAAATTATGATGGAACCATAACATGTCCCACTGGTGTACCTAAAAGATAAACAACAAGCACTACAACATTTGACCATACTACTACGAAAACTATTTCACTAAAATTCAATGTGGTATTCTGCTTATACTGTACCATTTGAAAGTCTCAACTGTTCCTGATGAAACTAGTCAAAATCAAAACAAAATATCAGTCCCTGAGAATAGCAGACGATCACAGTGTGAGCTCATAGTGACTCACACCCCACCTCCTTTCCCAGTAAGGAAGTAAACAGACACACAGTCCATCTGTCTGCGCTGGAGAGATCCTTTTCAAAATCAAATCAGCTCAGTGTTGATAAAGAGGCAGCGATAGTCAGTTTGGACTACGAGATAAACTATCTGCTGGTGTCAAGAGTCCCTACCGTACCTTGTGTGAAATCCACCTCATTAGAATCAAAACCAAGGACCAGATAAGTACAATTCCCATTGGACCTCGCGGCCGAGGATCATAGTCCCTCTCCCTGGCTGTACATGCGTGTGTTTCTGTGTCGTGGTTTCAGCCCTGATAAATATTAGCAGACACGCAGACGAAGGACAGCTCAAGGCCCAGGCAGGCAGGAGGGGACAGAGGGACGGACGGGGAGTAAGTGGAGCCTTGTGCAGCTGTCTTAGCTCCAATGCTAGCAATCACTTGACTGACTGCCCACTCCTAACACTCCTGGGACTGCCTGACTGGCTTTCTGGCTGTATAGGGGAATGCACCAGGTCACCCAGCTGCCAGCCAAGCGAAGGACTGGTATGAGCGTCACACACCACGATCTCTCTCCCTTCAGGGGGGGTAGAGGAGCATGGTGTACATCACTCTTACACCTCTGTCACGTTTTTCATGACGTAGGAGTTTGACAAACTAACAAAAAGTGACAAAGAGATGACTGCCTAGCCTGGCTTCTACAGTATGTGTGCCTTTCTGTAAGCATGGCAATTTTGGGAGTTGGCATACAGTCATATGAATAGTCAATATGAAACATGGAGCACATAATAAGAGCTATGCTTTTAGTCAAATCAATCCAGTGTTGATAAAGATTGATTACTAGGTAAAATCTAAAATCCACCTTGTGGAAAATCCACTTAGTTAGAATCACAACCAAGTACCAGATCAGTACAATTCCCATTGGACCATCTGGCAGAACATCATGAGTGTTCCCAGCCCTTACTGTACATGTACTTCATCTTGCCACAGCAACATGAGTCCAACAGGATGTGCTGCCAAGGTTAAGACAAAAAGTTTATACTATGAGTATTTAACATGAGGGGAATGAGATCACTGACGTTCCCAAGTCTCTGTTCTACTATGCACTTAACGTCATCAGAACAATGTGGCTCCTTTCGCTACATAAAGAAAGATTCAGTTGTACTGTTAACATGTTACACAAGACAAGTCAGTCTGGCAAGCTGCAGAGAGACAGACAAAAAGAGGGGAAAGTTTCTCTGAGACGCTCTGGAGCTGTAGCCTTGAATAAATTCAGTCCCAAAACTGGAGGAGTTAGGTATGCCCTCATACCCAGGCAGTGCACAGCCCGAATTAGACTCCCAACCTACATTGACATCACAGCTGATAAGTGTGGCGAACGGGGACCAGAATTAGAGCACCATTACAAGGCCTCTTACATAAAGAGCATCAGACCAGGGCTCAGACCCACAGCACTGCACAGGAACAGGAAGTCACACATGCTCATGGCTTGGGAAACTGTCCTCCATGCAGCAGCAGAGTTCCTGCAAGGACAGCTATGCAAACATTCCACTCAAAAAAAAAAACGGGACACTTGGGATGTTTCCTGATTATTCCCTCGACTTCAGCGTCATGGAGGGGCCACTAACACACGAGGATAGTTACGATTTCTCGACGATAAATCCTTATTCCTCTAAATGATTAATATGACAAACACCGGACCTTAATGTTGAAAATGTCAAAAGGTCAGTTTTTAGAAAAAGAAAAGATGGCAGGCATTTGAAAGCAGGCCTAAATAGTAACCAAATGTCAGTTGTAACGTTAACTTCCTATTTTTCATATGTTGGGAATGGGAATACAAACACTACTTTTTCATAAGTGTGCTGTGTCCTACAAAAACAAACTGAGCAAGCTCTTTCAAACGATAAAATGGAAATCCATTTAAGAGATAATATTCCACATAACACTTTCCAGGGTAATAATGTGACGACAACAAACAATCTTATACTGGACAGGTCTCTGACTGCGTCCCAAATGGCACCCTATTTCCTATATAGTGCGTTACTTTTAAAAACAGGGCCCATAGTGCTTTGGTCAAAAGTAGTGCACTATATAGGGAATAGGGTGTCATTTGGGATGTAGCATCTGCCCCTATAGTCACGTGCGATGATGATCAGTGCGATGGTGATAAAGCCATTCGAGTGCTGGAAACAGCATAACACAGGTTTGTTTGTTTTTCCAGCTCATCATGTTTCTGTCTATATGATGGGGCAGTTGGGGAAAGCTACAATAACACGATTTTAACACACGTGCTAGGCCATTCAAGGATTTACAAGGCATTTCATTCTGAAAGCATGTGTGAGCTTTGAATACAAGACTTGTTTGAAAACACATGTGAGCTCGTTTTAAAGAAGACTCGTTTGTGCTTTAATTCCAGTTTGGCAGGACACAAACATGCAAACTGGGTAAAAAATAAGGTCATAAGACAAACCTTTCTTTATAGTGCTGGACTTAGTCAAAAGACAGATTATTGGGACAACCTGGGCTTGCGTTTAGTATCAGTCCCCCCTTAAGCCTAAGAAGCTGTCAAATATCATGCAAATTCAGACTTCATGCAAACCAAACTTGACCATATATTCAAATCTGACAGGATACTGGTCCACGAACAGTGTGACAGGTAAATTTACCTGAAGCTTGAACAAGGCTATCCTATCAGCTACAGGCCCGTGGAATACCAAGGTATTGTATATTTGTAACGGACACATCACCACGTAGGGTACTGTCATCTCCCCTCTATTTTGCATAGAACCTCAGGGTGTAGGCCACAACTGAAAATGACCATTGCGCTGAAAGCTGAAATACGCTAAAAGCTGAGATGACCAATAACTTAACTAGAGACAGTACCTGTTGTCCAATAAAATAAAAACATAGCTGCAGAGAACAGACAATGCAGTGCATGTGTTCAATGACCGTTTTTGAATCAGATCAGATGCCTTTGACATTGTTCAACTATGGACACATCACACAGTCACAGGGGCTTTGGCTCTAATGTCTCAACAGGCTCCCCAGTCCTACGCACGCCACTCAGACTGCATCTTGACATCACTGGCCCTTCCCTACCCATTCAACAGCAGTCCCCTTATCTCCATCTGCATCATTCTTGATTATTCAAAGTTCTTAACACCTGGGCAAGGTTTAGTATACGTTTACCTTAGTCACAGACCTATCTGCAACTGTGCCCTTGCCCACTTAAGCCTAATTGCTCCAGGTGCACTGACCCCACTCCCTCCGGGTGTCTCAGGGGAGTTGAGAAATGCAAAGAAAATATTTATATTACACATGTGTGTGTAACAGGACAAATATAAGCTAAATTGTGTATATATATAGGGGGTATATATAGAGGCTAGGGGAGAGTTAATCCATTCTGTCCTTCTCCTCACTCAGCTTTATTGGTTACATCTTTGAAGTTGGCCAGCCCAGTAGAATATATATATAAGCTGAGTGAGGAGAAGGACAGAATGGATTAACTCTCCCCTAGCCTCTATGTGTCCTGTCCCCAAAACACATGCTGTCTCTAAACGGTAGAAGGGACAAAAGCTAAAACTGTTCTAAGGTGCTTCACAAATTCAAAGCTTCCCCATGAATTGTGGCACTTCAGTGTGGAAAGCAGTGTGAGCATCTCCATATTCCTCCCAGTGTGTTGCCTGTGGTAAATCACACATCAGACTGTGTGTGTGTGTGGACTGGATGGACCCTTCTCGTTAATGGAACAGACCACTTGTCTGGCTCAGGGAGGGCCATAAAAGACCATCAGAGATATAGGGGAAAGGCAAACAGTCTTGATGGTAGCATTCTAAACTAATCACACACCCTTACTGGCCTCTCACAGATCCCAGAGTGATGCAGGCCTGTGAAGTCTGTGTGAGGTAAGGGCCATCATGTCATGTCGGCCTCATGAATAGCTTTCATTTGGACTCTGTTATTATGTAAACATAAAACAAGTTAACCTTCCTTTGAGTCATTACAATGAGGTCTTGAACAGTACAAAGTTATCTTAAAATGTTAAATCATATCAGGTATTGCCAATATTCAATGCATTTCAGCAGCTCTGAATTTCAGCAGCAGAAACAGATAGATGTATAATGCTTCCGCTGTGGTCATTGACAAGAGAATTAACATCAGAAAACAACCCTATACGATGTGTTAAACTGAAATATATAAACCCAAAGAAACTATTAAGACCAGGCACCATACAGAATAATACAGTAGGCCTATGTTGTATTAATTACTGTGTTTAAAAAGTTGCCAAAATAGATTGCATGATGGCATCAAAACAACCCAAATCACATAACGAGATTGAGTCACTCAACTCGGCCTCTAAGGCTCAGTCATTACCTCCTCTGACCAGAAATGTAAGGGTTAGGCTACACAAGTAAGTTGTGAAACACAAGTCACAAAACTGCACCTCCAGCATTCTTACCACACTGCACATTGAATAAAGACTGACTAACTATCACAACCTTATCTAAACTAAAGAAAGATAAATCAAACTAGAGTCTAGGGTTCTTTCAAAAGAAGTAAAACAACTGCTTGTTAAAACGATTTATCAACTACATATTACCTAATAATGAAGTGCCTATTAAAGGGATACTTCAGGATTTGGGCAATGAAGACCTTTATGAGGAAGTTAGAAGTAGTTTTGCGAGCCAATGCTAACTAGCATTAGCACAATGACTAGAAGTCTATGGTAACAGCTAGCATAGCACTATGACGAAGATAGATGTCCAGTCATTGCTCTAACGCTAGTTAGCAATTGCGCTAATGCTAGTTAGCAACTTCCTTCAAACTGCACGCAGAGACAAAAATGGTATCCACGAGTTCATTTGACTCTGGGGAAGACAAAGGGCTTCATTGCCAAATTCCAAAGTATCCCTTTAACTACTTACAGACCCTTTACAACCCCCTTAAAAAAGGGTACCTTGAGGTAAAGTGTTACCCAATATTCTTTATCATGGCTACTTAGATCAAGCACCTTTGATTGAAATAATAGCTTTGTGTATACTGTGAGGTTATGCTGTGGTTATTATGTGTTTTTCCTTTTCTCTCGGTTTGTTAGTTAAAGTGTCAGCAGGCTTCTACTACAGTATATCTGCCATACGCCTGCAAAGCATCCAGAGACATATGGGGCATAGAAACCTCCAGCGTACACCAGGCCATCCCAGCAAGCCTACCCAAGACATACCCCTTCTGCATGGATGGCTCAGCACCAATGACTGATGATGGATTATGGACTTGTTCAGCAGTTTACCGTGTCATCCTTACAAGTTATCTAGAGATGTTTGAGTTATACAGAAACGCTGTTCTCAAAAACTGTCTTGAAGGCATGAAAAACAAGGCCTCTACTATAAAATGTTGTCAACAGCCCAGACAGTACACTAAATATTGTGTATTTTTGGAGATGGATAAGCTGTTTTGGTTAACTTCAATCAGGTTGAATGGCTCAATCTCTATGCATTACATATTAGGGCGGCTTAAAACATTAGTACAATAATATCACTAATGTTTTTCATTGGTCATATTATTATGGATGAGGGTTTTATCACACAGGTCAAGTCAGCCACCTCACTGACTTAATAACAAAGATTGATAAAGAATGTTAAAGAATAATAAATTAGTCCATTGTGAGCATTCCTGTGGAGGGGTCATATAGGTCAATATGAGGCAAAAGTTGCCTAGTTGCTATAACACAATTAATTTGGTGGGCCACTCAAAATGTAAAAGAATAGCTACTTTGTTTCCATCAAAATAGATCAATATTAAACTAATTACCGTAGTAATTTCCCAGCATCATGCACTGCACAACCCCGACATTGATGTGATAGCTGAAAATGAAAAGATCTAATTGTTCTCCACCCAGATTGCTCTTTGCCTTGCGCTTACCTTGGACAGCTGTCTTGGGGCAGGTCCACCAAAAAGAGACGAACTGGAGCTGAAGCTAATGGCTCCCCTACGGCTGAGAACATGTTTAGGAACCGGCCTGTCTAGAGGCAAAACCGGTAACTGATAACATACTTCCATTGAACAGTCAAAGCTCGGTCCAGCTCAAATTGCAATAAAAAAGCAACATACAAATCATGTAAAAAAAAAATGTTGCATATATGCTGATGGCACAACTGCAAATGTGCCAATTACAACAACAGCACCCCTTCCCTTAATTTGAGTCAAATAGATTTAGTGATTGTGACTACAATGGCCTGTTATCTTTTTTTGATGCTTCAAACTTGCACGAAACGTTATCGAAAGCAATCCCACTCCTCTAATATTACATTCCAATAAGTCCCATGATATCCATATTTTATCCATTTGGGTTGTTTACCATTTTACCCTATTGAACTCAAATCCGGCCTTGAAAACGGAAAGGCCTCTTTCTTTTTGGTATCTCTGTAATAAATAGCTTCCTCATATAAAAAAAAAATCCTTATTTCCCGGAGACAGTGCTACTTCCAAGCAACCAAAAATCAGATGATGAAAACGATTCAGAGACGGAAAAAATATATTCAGAAAATAAGAGCGGTCATCTACAATGGTATATAAAACTTTCATTTACAACTAAATGTGTGTTTATTCTGTCCCTGCATGGAGCGGTGCCTTGGCGGTAGAGAAAGTAATCAGCTTGCATTCAGTCCATTTCCCCCTCATTGATGGCATAAATTACGGTAGCGCACAGACGGTAATCATTGTTCATATAGCATCACGAGGGAAATATGCGTTCTTCACCTCGAAACAAACAACTATCCATGGGTCCAAAAATGAAAATTAAAGAAGCAAACGACAACAAAGGCTACAACGCCACCGTAGTCCGTATATTTCGCTGTTCTACCCTCTTCCCAAACGTAAGTTCCCACCAGCGACGGAGCTATCGACTATCTGATGAGCCCTGTCTGAAGCATCCAATTGTATTTGCTTACGTGATGTTACCCTCTTTGGGATTGGTTGAAGATGTACTGCATGTATAATAGATAGAAGTCTATTGGCTGAATGGAAAGCACAGCACACTCCCGTTGCATTACTGGGCAAAAGATCATTGCACATCTGTATTTTATACAATATTTTGCCATTGACCGACTATAAACCCTTTTGTCACTGTACTGGGCAAAGACGTCAGATCAACGCCCAAAGTTGGTTGATATTTGATTGAGTTGTCAACACGTGCAAATATAGCATATTTGAACAAAACCTTGATTGAACCTTGTATAGGCTATTGGGGTTAAAGCTGTACGAAAGAAAGAAAACTATGTAATGTGGACGTTTTGAAGATTCAATCAAAAAGCCACGATGATGCAAATGAGTGATTACGTCAATATGGTGAAATTGCTTAGAAATAATGTTGACTCAAACATTTTGGTCTATTTACTCCCCAAGGCCATATCTGATTGAGTATATCTTGATTGTTTACATAGCCCTAGCAGTAGGGTTTAGATTACCCTGTCACAGATGACCCCGTCACAAGTATAATGTATTTGTATACTACATAGGCTTTTTTATGTTAAAATGCCAATTGTACAGTGTGAACTACAGGTAACTTGATTGATGGATTATTGCAGAGATAACCTCTGCATCAATGGAGAACAGAATCATGTAATAGGAGTACTTTGGAGTACATAGGAGTACTTTGGAACAAATCCAGATCAGATATGTGTTATTCTGGACACATTTTAGTTGAAAACTATTGTTTTTACTTCATTGTACTGTTGTTCTACATTGTTCAGATTCTAAACGCATCAAGGTGGATGGCCTGAAGGGAGTAGGCCTAGGCAAACCTTACTAAACAAATATGTCATTTGGATGATACACAAAGTAATTTGACTAAAGCACTAAACAGGAAATACGCCTGACTGAGCATTAAAACTTTGCCTCCATTACAAATGGCACCCTATATCCCTTTTATGGGCCCTGGACCTTATCCTCTCTGGTCAAAATTAGTGCACATTTCAGGGTATCATTTGGGACGCAGAATTTTACTCTGAGAGAGAGAAAAAAAGTCCCTCATCCAACCATGAGGTCTGGTGTGTGTGTGTGTGCGTGCGTGCGTGCGAGAGAGAGAGAGAGAGAGAGAGAGAGAGTGAGAGTGCTCCAGTCCAAAAGTAGGCCATGTATGGGAGCTCCAGGCCAGCAAAAGTAGGATATGGGGCAAGGATTTACATCTGCAGCTACACTAAACACCGTTACAGTGCTGATAAAGTACAGGCCTACAATACGGATGCTGCATCATGAACTCACTGCATATTCTACAGCCCTATGGCAGCCAGCTGGTATCCACATAGAATAAGTACATATTCAGAGACAAGAGAAAAATAGCACAGGTCTTGTAGAATTAATAAAGGTACTCCATTTCACAAGCACAATTTTATGATTTAAAATAGTTTTAACGATTTTAATGGATTCATTTTTGTTTTTAAATGTAATGGATACAATGTGTATTTACACATTTGGTTTCCCTGTGATTGTAATTGAAGCTTTACTACACCTGTTAAGGCCTACCACTGTGATGAGGCAAGTCAAAGGGCATCCATTTCAATTAATGATTTCCCCCAACAATGTAGACCCTGGGACACCACATACTAGTCCCAGGGAAGACATTGTTATCATTGGCAGGACCCTTGAGGAGCCAGCCAGGAAGCCACTAATACAACACAGGTGAGCCTTTCCACCTGGGTGTTTCCTAGGAGACCTGTGTGTGTGTGTGTGTATGTGTGTGTGTGTGTGTGTGTGTGTGTGTGTGTGTGTGTGTGTGTGTGTGTGTGTGTGTGTGTGTGTGTGTGTGTGTGTGTGTGTGTGTGTGTGTGTGTGCTCAGTCACCACCACCACATCATCCCACAGGGAGGAGTCCAAATAACAATTATGGCTCAGGGATTAGCAGAGGTGCACTGTAAACAGAATCAATGTTGTTGTTTTTTCCCCAAAAGAACATTTGCATTAACGTCAGAGGACATAGTTCATAAAACAGGAGGAACTAACTATTCACTCCTCCTGCCATATGTTCACTTTATCAGCCATATGCCCAATGTATTTTTATTTCAAATGTAATACTATTCTAATTTAAAATGTAATACTATATTTAAGCAATAAGGCCTGAGGAAGTGTGCTATATGGCCAATATACCATGGAAGGTCTGTTCTTAGGCACGACGCAACACGGCTATACACCACAAGCTCCAGGGTTGTCTTATTGCTATTATAAACTGTTTACCAACGTAATTAAAACAGTAACATATATATATATTTTGTCATACCCATGGTAGATTGTCTGTAATAAACTCTGTGGTTTGAGCCCTGAATGCTGATTGGCTGACAGCCGTAGTATATCAGACTGTATACCACGGGTTTGACAAAACATTTATTTTTACTGTTCTAATTACATTTGTAACCAGTTTATAATAGCAATTAGGCACCTCAGGGGTTTGTGATATATGGCCAATATACCACGGCTAAGAGCTGTATCCAGGCACTCCAGGCACTCGTGCTTAAGAACAGCCCTTAGCCATGATATATTGGCCATATACCACACCCCCTCGGGCCTTATTGCTTAAATATACATCAGCATTCAGGACCCAAACTACCCAGTTTCTAATCTAATTTAAAATGTGATACTGTAAATGTAACTGGCATTACGTTATATGTACAGCATTATATTGGCATTACAATTTAATTTTCTCTATGTTATTCAGTGTCTCCTGACCTACTGTACTCTACTACACTACAGTGACAGTGCACCAAAACATTCCTGTGTGTTTGTCACCACCCTGCGATGAAAATATGCTATTACATACAGTTCTATTATAAAAAGTGACAGTAAGTTACAACAAACCTTTGCACACTGGGAAAAAGAGTTTTCACAACTATCCTCCACTAACCATGTCCATGTGCTAGGTGGCAGTATTTCCTTTGAAATGGTGAATGTAAGTCTTACCTAAAAAATATTTGAATTTTGTAGTTAAATAATTATACATATTTTCCTCATTTCCTCTTTATGCAAGTGCTGGATTTTCACCCACAGGGGTCAATCCACCATTCGTTCTGTTCTTAACTCCAACCCTCAGATGTCCACAGATAACCCATCTTTCCCAGTATAATACAATTTAGCCTTTTCCTTTATCAAATCAAATCAAATCAAACTTTATTTGTTACATGCGCCGAATACAACACATTACCGTGAAATGCTAACTTACAAGCCCTTAACCAACAGTGCAGTTCAAGAAAGAGTTAAGAAAATATTTACCAAATAAACTAAAGTAAAAAATAATAAAAAGTAACACAATAAAATAACAATAACGAGGTTATATACTGAGGGTACCAGTACCATGTCAATGTGCGGGGGTACAGGTTAGTCGAGGTAATTTGTACATGTAGGTAGGGGTGAAGTGACTATGTATAGATAATGAACAGAGAGTAGCTGCCAGTGTACAAAACAAATGGAGGGGGGGTCAATGTAATAGTCCGGTGGCCATTTGATTAATTGTCAACAGTCTTATGGCTTGGGGGTAGAAGCTGTTAAGGAGCGTTTTGGTCCTAGACTTGTTGCTCCGGTACTGCTTGCCGTGCGGTAGCAGAGAAAACAGTATGATTTGGGTGACTGGAGTCTCTGACAATGTTTTGGGCTTTCCTCTGACACCGCCGAGTATATAGGTCCTGGATGACAGGAAGCTTGGCCCCAGTGATGTACTGGGCCGTACGCACTATAGCGCCTTACGGTCAGATGCCGAGCAGCTACATACCAGGGGGTGATGCAACCCGGTCAGGATGCTCTCGATGGTGCAGCTATAGAACTTTTTGAGGATCTGGGGACCCATGACAAATCTTTTCAGTCTCCTGAGGGGGAAAAGGTGTTCTCGTGCCCTCTTCATGACTGTCTTGGTGTATTTGGACCATGATGGTCAGTTGGTGATGTGGACACCAAGGAACTTGAAACTATATACCCGCTCCATTACAGCCCTGTTGATGTTAACGGGGGCCTATTCGGCCAGCCTTTTCCTGTAGTCCACGATCAGCTCCTTTGTCTTGTTCACATTGACGGAGAGATTGTTTTCCTGGCACCACAATGCCAGGTCTCCGACCTCCTCCCTATAGGCTGTCTCATCGTTGTCGGTGATCAAGCTTACCACTGTTGTGTAGTCAGCAACCTTAATGATGGTGTTGGAGTCGTGTTTGGCCACACAGTCGTGGGTGAACAGGGAGAACAGGAGGGGACTAAGTACAGTCGTGGCCAACATTATTGAGAATGACACAAATATTAATTTCCACAAAGTTTTCTGCTTCAGTGCCTTCAGATATTTTTGTCAGAATGTTACTATGGATTACTGAAGTATAATTACAAGCATTTCATACGTGTCAAAGGCTTTTATTGACAATTACATGAAGTTGATGCAAAGAGTCAATATTTGCAGTGTTGACCCTTCTTTTTCAAGACCTCTGCAATCCTCCCTGGAATGCTGTCAATTAACTTCTGGGCCACATCC
Source organism: Oncorhynchus clarkii lewisi (assembly GCF_045791955.1). Classification (NCBI taxonomy): domain Eukaryota; kingdom Metazoa; phylum Chordata; class Actinopteri; order Salmoniformes; family Salmonidae; genus Oncorhynchus; species Oncorhynchus clarkii. Next base: position 19,951,304 of record NC_092166.1, on the reverse strand, counting down.
TGACTGATGGCAGCCTATTCTTGCATAAGAATTTGTGGGGTTTTGTTTGTCCACCCGCCTCTTGAGGATTGACCACAAGTTCTCAATGGGATTAAGGTCTGGGGAGTTTCCTGGACCAAAATATCAATGTTTTGTTTCCCAAGCCACTTCTTTATCACTTTTGCCATATGGCAAGGTGCTCCATCATGCTGGAAAAGGCAATGTTCATCACCAAACTGTTCCTGGATGGTTGGGAGAAGTTGCTCTCTGAGGACGTGTTGGTACCATTCTTTATTCATGGCTGTGTTCTTAGGCAAAATTGTGAGTGAGCCCACTTCCTTGGCTGAGAAGCAACCCACTACATGAATGCTCTCAGGATGCTTTACTGTTGGCATGACACAGGACTGATGGTAGCGCTCACCTTGTCTTCTCCTTACAAGCTTTTTTCCGGTTGCCCCAAACAATCGGAAAGGGGATTCATCAGAGAAAATGACTTTACCCCAATCCTCAGCAGTCCAATCCCTGTACCTTTTGCAGAATATCAGTCTGTCCCTGATGTTTTTCCTGGAGAGAAGTGGCTTCTTTGCTGCCCTTCTTGACACCAGGCCATCCTCCAAAAGTCTTCGCCTCACTGTGTGTGCAGATGCACTTACACCTGCCTGCTGCCATTCTTGAGCAAGCTCTGTACTGGTGGTTTCCCGATCCCGCAGCTGAATCAAATTTAGGAGACGGTCCTGGCGCTTGCTGGACTTTCTTGGGCGCCCTGAAGCCTTCTTCACAACAATTGAACCGCTCTCCTTGAAGTTCTTGATGATCCGATAAATGGTTGATTTAGGTGAAATCTTACTGAAGCCCTTTTTGTGCAAAGCAATGATGACGGCACGTGTTTCCTTACAGGTAACCATGATTGACAGAGGAAGAACAATGATTCCAAGCACCACCCTCCTTTTGAAGCTTCCAGTCTGTTATTCGAACTCAATCAGCATGACAGAGTGATCTCCAGCCTTGTCCTCGTCAACACTCACACCTGTGTTAACAAGAGAATCACTGACATGATGTCAGCTGGTCCTTTTGTGGCAGGGCTGAAATGCAGTGGAAATGTTTTTGGGGGATTCAATTCATTTGCATGGCAAAGAAGGACTTTGCAATTAATTGGAATTCATCTGATCACTCTTCATAACATTCTGGAGTATATGCAAATTGCCATCATACAAACTGAGGCAGCAGACTTTGTGAAAATTAATATTTGTGTCATTCTCAAAACTTTTGGCCACGACTATACACGCCTCAGTGTTGAGGATCAGAGCCCCAGTGTTGAGGATCAGACCCCCAGTGTTGAGGATCAGCGTGGCAGACGTGTTGTTGTCTACTCTTACCACCTGGGGGCGGCCCGTCAGGAATTCCAGGATCCAGTTGAAGAGGGAGGTGTTTAGTCACAGGGTCCTTAGCTTAGTGAGGAGCTTCGTGTGCACTATGTTGTTGAACACTGAACTGTAGTCAATAAACAGCATTCTCACATAGCTGTTTTTTTAGTCCAGGTGGGAAAGGGCAGTGTGGAGTGCGATTGAGATTGCGTCATCTGTGGATCTGTTAGGGCGATAGCGAATCGGAGTGGGTATTGGGTATCTGGGAGGATGCTGTTGATGTGAGCCATCACCAGCCTTTCAAAGCACTTCAAGGTTACCAATGTGAGTGCTACTGGTAATCATTTAGGCAGGTTACCTTCACTTCCTTGGGCACAGGGACTATGGTGGTCTGCTTGAAACATGTAGGTATTACAGACTTGGTCAGGGAGAGGTTGAAAATGTCAGTGAAGACACAGTTTAGCAATGCATCCCTCCCTTTTACTGTGATGTCTAATGAGGGTCTTGAAACTCCATATTTGTAACATTTATACCAATATTGGCCTAAAAATGTATACTTTACCTAATAGTATAATGCTGATTGACGGATTGTGGGGTTTCAGATCCCTTAACAATACAGTTTGCAGTTCAATCTGAACCCTGATATTATGACATGAAAACCATTCCTGGGCCTGGCTCCAAAAACGAGCCACCGATGGACAGTACCAGAAAAGATGCTCTACTGATTCTGTTTCCTCATGGCAAAGTCTGCACAGGACTAACTGCTCAATGCCTCTTATATATGAGCATTCTTTTCGTAGCAAGTATTTTATACAACAGCTTCAATTGAAACAAATGGATTGATGTGTCAATTGTTGTTTTATCTACTGTACCAGTTCATAGACCCGATGCCAAGGTATTAGGACATCAAAGACCTGTTCTCAACTCACTGGAATTGTATGCGGCATTGCTGTCAAACGTTTTGAGTTGAAGTGAAACTGCTATATTTATACTAATCATTCTCCCAGACCCTTACCAAGGAGTTGTCATGCCTACCTTCAGTCTCACACAATACAAGCAGCAGACCGTCTCAGCTGAAACCTGATCAAGCCTACACAGGCGTGTAGAGTAGACCCATTGGTGGCCTGGGAAACTCAAGACCTCTAGTTTATGAATGTTTCATTTCACCGCACCTCATGTCTGACAAACAGTTGCTAGCAGTCCACTGCAAGTCCATCGTCACCATACACCTCACCAGGTAGGAAGAGGACTTCAACTGAGGACTTTGATACCATAAAGGAATTATAAGGATAACTGCTACATAAAATTAGGGAAGCTAGGTATTTATTTTGTCTCCTTGGATGATCATTTATTTTCTGTCAAAAGAGAGCTTCATGGTTTGACTGAGTGTGTTGTTTAATGGTTGTACTGGTATGAATCTAATTCACCATTGTCTGCCCTCTTTCTCCAGCAGGTAATGGTGGTAGGATGTCTGAACCAAGGCAGCGCTCTCTGTCCACCTCTGGAGAGTCTCTGTATCAAGTGCTTGGGCTAGAAAAAGGCTGTACCCATGATGACATCAAGAAGTCCTACAGGTGGGAAATAAGGCACAAGCAACTCACATCTATCTATCTATCTATCTATCTATCTATCTATCTGTCTATCTATCGAGGATTCAGAAGGTATTCAGACCCCTAGACTTTTTTCACATTTTGTTACGCTACAGCCTTATTCTACAATTGATGAAATAAGTTTAGAAAAATCCTCATCAATCGACACACAATACCCCATAATGACAAAGTGAAAATAAGTTGTTTGAAATGTTGCACATTTATTAAAAATTAAAAACAGAAATACCTTATTTACATACAGTAAGTGTTCAGATCCTTTTCTATGAGACTCGAAATTGAGCTCAGATATATCATGTTTCCGTTGATCATCCTTGAGATGTTTCTACAACTTGATTGGAGTCCACATGTGGTAAATTCAATTGATTGGACATGACTTGAAAAGGCACACACCTGTCTATATAAGGTCCCACAGTTGACAATGCATGTCAGAGCAAAAAAAAAGTCTAAGGAATTGTCCGTAGAACTCTGAGACAGGATTGTGTCGAGGCACAGATCTGGGGAAGGGTACCAAAACAATTCTGCAGCATTGACGATCCCCAAGAAGACAGAAGCTCCATCATTCTTAAATGGAAGAAGTTTGGAACCACCAAGACTCTTCCTAGAGCTGGCCGTCTGGCCAAACTGAGCAATCGGGTGAGAAGGGCATTGGTCAGGGAGGTGATCAAGAACCCGTGGTCACTCTGACAGTTCCTTTGTGGAGATGGGAAAACCTTCCAGAAGGACAACCATTGCTGCAGCGCTCCACCAGTCAAGCCTTTATGGTAGAGTAACCAGATGTAAGCCAATCTTCAGTAAAAGGCACATGCCAGCCAGTCTCCCAGTCCCAGGCAGGGACTGGGAGACTAGTCAGGATTGAGGGAAAGATGAGTGGAGCAAAGTACAGAGAGATCCTGGATGAAAACATGCTCCAGAGTGCTCAGGACCTTAGACTGGGGAGAAGGTTGGAGAAGGTTCACCTTTCAACAGGACAATGACCCTAAGCACACAGCAAAGACAATGCAGGAGTGGCTTCGGGAAAAGTCTCTGAATGTCCTTGAGTGACCCAGCAAGAGCCCAGACTTGAACCCAATTGAACATCTCTGGAGAGACCTGAAAATAGCAGTGCAGTGACTCTCCCCATCCAACCTGACAGAGCTCGAGAGGATCTGCAGAGAAGAATGGGAGAAACTCCCCAAATACAGGTGTGCCAAGCTTGTAGCATCATACCCAAGAAGACTTGAGGCTGTAATCACTGCCAAAGGTGCTTCAACAAAGTACTGAGAAAAGGGTCTGAATGCTTACATATGTAAATGTGAAATGTACGTTCTTTATCTTTTATAAATTCACAAAAATGTATACAATACAACGTTTTTGCTTTCGGTATTATGGGGTATTGTCTGTAGATTGATGAGGGGGAAAAAAACGATTCAAACAATTTTAGAATAAGGCTATGACGTTACAAAATTTGGAAAAGGTGAAGGGGTCTGAATACTTTCCTGAATGCAGTGTATATCCATCCCATCTACTGTACATCACTATCATATCTATTATCTATCACTATCTACATCATCTATATCTATCACTGTCTATATCATCACTATCTATCACATCTATATCTATCACTATTTATCACATCTATATCTATCACTATTTATCACGTCTACAGTGCCTTGCGAAAGTATTCGGCCCCCTTGAACTTTGCGACCTTTTGCCACATTTCAGGCTTCAAACATAAAGATATAAAACTGTATTGTTTTGTGAAGAATCAACAACAAGTGGGACACAATCATGAAGTGGAACGACATTTATTGGATATTTCAAACTTTTTTAACAAATCAAAAACTGAAAAATTGGGCGTGCAAAATTATTCAGCCCCCTTAAGTTAATATTTTGTAGCGCCACCTTTTGCTGCGATTACAGCTGTAAGTCGCTTGGGGTATGTCTCTATCAGTTTTGCACATCGAGAGACTGAAATTTTTTCCCATTCCTCCTTGCAAAACAGCTCGAGCTCAGTGAGGTTGGATGGAGAGCATTTGTGAACAGCAGTTTTCAGTTCTTTCCACAGATTCTCGATTGGATTCAGGTCTGGACTTTGACTTGGCCATTCTAACACCTGGATATGTTTATTTTTGAACCATTCCATTGTAGATTTTGCTTTATGTTTTGGATCATTGTCTTGTTGGAAGACAAATCTCCGTCCCAGTCTCAGGTCTTTTGCAGACTCCATCAGGTTTTCTTCCAGAATGGTCCTGTATTTGGCGCCATCCATCTTCCCATCAATTTTAACCATCTTCCCTGTCCCTGCTGAAGAAAAGCAGGCCCAAACCATGATGCTGCCACCACCATGTTTGACAGTGGGGATGGTGTGTTGCTTTTACGCCAAACATAACGTTTTGCATTGTTGCCAAAAAGTTCAATTTTGGTTTCATCTGACCAGAGCACCTTCTTCCACATGTTTGGTGTGTCTCCCAGGTGGCTTGTGGCAAACTTTAAACAACACTTTTTATGGATATCTTTAAGAAATGGCTTTCTTCTTGCTACTCTTCCATAAAGGCCAGATTTGTGCAATATACGACTGATTGTTGTCCTATGGACAGAGTCTCCCACCTCAGCTGTAGATCTCTGCAGTTCATCCAGAGTGATCATGGGCCTCTTGGCTGCATCTCTGATCAGTCTTCTCCTTGTATGAGCTGAAAGTTTAGAGGGACGGCCAGGTCTTGGTAGATTTGCAGTGGTCTGATACTCCTTCCATTTCAATATTATCGCTTGCACAGTGCTCCTTGGGATGTTTAAAGCTTGGGAAATCTTTTTGTATCCAAATCCGGCTTTAAACTTCTTCACAACAGTATCTCGGACCTGCCTGGTGTGTTCCTTGTTCTTCATGATGCTCTCTGCGCTTTTAACGGACCTCTGAGACTATCACAGTGCAGGTGCATTTATACGGAGACTTGATTACACACAGGTGGATTGTATTTATCATCATTAGTCATTTAGGTCAACATTGGATCATTCAGAGATCCTCACTGAACTTCTGGAGAGAGTTTGCTGCACTGAAAGTAAAGGGGCTGAATAATTTTGCACGTCCAATTTTTCAGTTTTTGATTTGTTAAAAAAGTTTGAAATATCCAATAAATGTCGTTCCACTTCATGATTGTGTCCCACTTGTTGTTGATTCTTCACAAAAAAATACAGTTTTATATCTTTATGTTTGAAGCCTGAAATGTGGCAAAAGGTCGCAAAGTTCAAGGGGGCCGAATACTTTCGCAAGGCACTGTATATCTATCACATTTATATCTATCACTATCACATTTTATCTATCACTATCTATCACATCCACGTGTATATCTATCAATCACATCTACATGTATATCTATCACTATCACATACGGTATACATAGAGTATACCAAATATTAGGAACACCTTCCTAATATTGAGTTTCATCCCCCCCATTTGCCATCAAAACAGCCTCAATTCGTCGGGGCATGGACTCTACAAGGTGTCGAAAGCGTTCCACAAGGATGCTGGCCCATGTTGACTCCAATGCTTCCCACAGTTGGCTGGATGTCTTTTGGGTGGTGGACCATTCTTGAAAAACACGGGTAACTGTTGACCTTGAAAAACCCAGCAGCATTACAGTTCTTGACACAAACCAATGCGCCCAAACTGGCACCTACTACCATACCCTGTTCAAAGGCACTTCAATCTTTTGTCTTGACTATTCACCCTTTGAATGGCACACATACAAAATCCATGTCTCAATTGTCTCAAGGCTTGAAAATCCTCCCCTTTATCTACACTGATTGAAGTGAATTTAACAAGTGACACCAATAAGGGATTTTAGCTTTTACCTGAATTTACCTGGTCAGTCTATGTCATAGAAAGACCAGGTGTGCTTGATGTTTTGTATACTCAGTGTACACAGTATCTATCATATACTGTATCACATGATGTTGGGAAGAAATGGTGTGATCATCACTTACAGACAGTCGTACCAAGATGACTCACATTTTCCATTGCAGACTAATCAATACTAAATCTATGCACACTCGTGTTCCACACACACAACTCTAGATATGCCCCTCTTTACATTTATCACTGTATCTATATGTAGGATTGGAATGTTTGTTTTCTACTAATGTAATTTTAATTCATCTCACTCCATTTTTTTGTTTGTTATGGAAACTAGGCATAAATGAATTTAACTTAAATGAATGAAAACTGATAGGACATTACAGTGTTGTCAATGCCCTAATGTTGTTTAAACAAAGGATTTAATACATGAATAGATTCATGCCTGATGCTCCGATTATCTATTTTGACGTAAGATGGTAGTTGCAATGTTATTATTATTGCAGACATGAATAACCCCTAATTATGTTCATGCACCCCCTGATAAATCAGAATAAAATAAATAAATCATCTCTAAGTACCCCACCCCCTAAATATTTTCCCACAGCCATGCTCCGAAGTAGTTTGTAATACTAAAAAATACATGTTCACGCTCCACAGCAGATGCCACGTGTCCGTTGTGTTGTTGTTTTCCAGACACCAGATAGGGCAGTAGGCTTAGTGCCAGCATGGCTAGATCCAGACAGACACGTGTGTGTTAAGTCAAATAGATAAGTCAAATAAATGACCACAATGAAATCCATAGAGAATAGAGCTGTATGGTAAACACTAAACAGACAATACAGCCTTTGTCTTTACACACCATCTCACCCAGTTTCTGAAACCACATAGGAGAAATCCATATTTTTGTGTGTACATTTATTTACTTTTGAATTCCTTTCAGAAAATTAGCTCTGAGGTACCACCCGGACAAGAACCCTGACAACCCAGAGACAGCAGAGAAATTCAAGGAGCTCAACAGCGCTAATTCCATTCTGTCAGACATCACCAAGAGAAACATTTATGACAGCTACGGCTCCCTTGGCCTTTATGTGGCCCAGCAGTTTGGAGAGGAGAATGTCAACACCTACTTCATGCTGTCTACCTGGTGGGCTAAGGTGAGCTTCCACAATCATCTGGAATCCCTGGATGGTTTTATTGTGCATGGAGGGGAAAGATTGGTGCGAGCTGCTGCGTTTGTGTTTGAGTCTGTCTGCGTGAGTGCGTGCATGTTTTTGTGTTGTGTTAACCTATAGTATATCTCTCTCCTGTCAGGGTCTCTTTGCCTTGTGTGGCGTGATAACGGGGTGCTACTGCTGCTGCTGCCTGTGCTGCTGCTGTAACTGCTGCTGTGGAAAGTTGAAGCCCATGCACCCCGGAGAGGGAACAGACAGCTATGTCTCCCCTGAAGACCTGGAGGAGGAGATCCGCCACGACAAGGAGACTGGTGAGGGGACACAGTCAGTGGTTGAAGTCACATATACAGTGACACACACACACACACATACACACACACACACACACACACACACACACACACACACACACACACACACACACACACACACACACACACACACACACACACACACACACACACACACACAAATAGAGTTGAAGTCGGAAGTTTACATACACTTAGGTTGGAGTCATTAATACTAGTTTTTCAACCACTCCACACATTTCTTGTTAACAAACTGTAGTTTTGGCAAGTCGGTTAGGACATCTTTGTGCATGACACAAGTAATTTTTCCAACAATTGCTGTAAGACAGAGTATTTCGGCCTCCCGGGTGGCGCAGTGGTTAAGGGCGCTGTACTGCAGCGCCAGCTGTGCCATCAGAGTCCCTGGGTTCGGGCCCAGGCTCTGTCCTAACCGGTCGCGACCGGGAGGTCCGTGGGGCGACGCACAATTGGCCTAGCGTCGTCCGGGTTAGGGAGGGATTGGTCGGTAGGGATCTCCTTGTCTCATCGCGCACCAGCGACTCCTGTGGCGGGCCGGGCGCAGTGCGCGCTAGCCAAGGTTGCCAGGTGCACGGTGTAGCCTCCGACACATTGGTGCGGCTGGCTTCCGGGTTGGATGCGTGCTGTGTTAAGAAGCAGTACGGCTGGTTGGGTTGTGTATCGGAGGACGCATGACATTCAGCCTTCGTCTCTCCCGAGCCCGTACGGGAGTTGTAGCAATGAGACAAGATAGTAGCTACTACAACAATTGGATACCACGAAATTGGGGAGAAAAAGTGGTAAAATTAAAATAATAATAATAATAAATAAATATAAAAAAATATTGTATTTCACTTACAATTCACTGTATCACAATTCCAGTGGGTCAGAAGTTTACATACATTAAGTTGACTGTGCCTTTAAACAGCTCGAACAATTCCAGAAAATGATGTCATGCTGGAGGAAACAGGTACAAAAGTATCTATAGCCACAGTAAAACAAGTCCTATATCAACGTAACCTGAAAGGCTGCTCAGCAAGGAAGATGCCACTGCTCTAAAACCTCAATGAAAATGCCAGACTATGGTTTGCAACTGCACATGGGGACAAAGATACTATTTGGAGAAATGTCTGATGAAACAAAAATAGAACTGTTTGGCCATAATGACCATCATTATGTTTGAAGGATAAAGAGGGAGGTTTGCAAGCCGAAGAACATCATCCAAACCGTGAAGCACGGGAGTGGCAGCATCATGTTGTGGGGGTGCTTTGCTGTCTGGTGCCCTTCACAAAATAGATGGCATCATGAGGAAGGAAGATTATGTGGATATATTGAAGCAACATGTCAAGACATCAAGTTAAAGCTTGATCGCAAATGGGTCTTCCAAATGGACAATGACCCCAAGCATACTTTCAAAGTTGTGGCAAAATGGCTTAAGGACAACAAAGTCAAGGTATTGGAGTGGCCATCACAAAACCCTGACCACAATCCTATAGAACATTTGTGGGCAGAACTGAAAAAGCGTGTGCGAGCATGGAGGCCTACAAACCTGACTCAGTTACACCAGCTCCATCAGGAGGAATGGGCCAAAACTCACCCAACTTATTGTGGGAAGATTGTGGAAGGCTACCCGAAACGTTTGACCAAAGTTAAACAATTTAAAGGCAATGCTACCAAATACTAATTGAGTGTATGTAAACTTCTGACCCACTGGGAATGTGATGAATGAAATAAAAGCTGAAATAAATCATTCTCTCTACTATTATTCTGACATTTCACATTCTTAAAGTAAAGTGGTGATCCTAACTGACCTAAAATAGGGAATTTTTACTAGGATTAAATGTCAGGAATTGTGAAAAACGGAGTTTAAATGCATTTGGCTAAGGTGTATGTAAACTTCCGACTTCAACTGTACTAGCATGTTAGCCGATAGACTACTTGACTTTGCGCTAACGCTAGTTAGCATTGGCATGTGAAACTACCTCTAACTTCCTTCATACTGGACACAGAGACATGCAAATGGTATCCACTAGTTCATCTGACTCCGGGGAAGTAGATAAAGGGCCTCATTTGCCAAAATACGAAGTATGCCCTATGATTTCAACAGCACAATATTTATATAACAGCCATGTTAGAAAAAAAGGTCCCCGCTTACAAATTTACTGTTTTACTTTGAATGGTAGTTAGAGGTTTATTACATGTTTACAAATGTGTGGTAAGAAGTGTAGACAGATATATAGCTCATTGTTTGTGCCAACGCATCAATTATGAGAAGTTGATGGGCGAATTTGTACAATGAGTTCATGTCTCTGGAGATTCAACAACAAGTAGTTGTGATGGCTTGGCGTTGATGTGATACATCATCTTTGTGCCATTCAGAAACATTTCGTATAACATCTCGGTAGAATAATAGAGGATCAAATCATTTCTAAACATACCTTTACATCTTCTGCAAACAACAAACAGACTAACTATGCCGTTGAGTAGTGAAAGCAAAGTGTAACATCAATGAATGGAACGAGAGAAAATACAACAATGAGATTGACAAAGGTATCCATGTTGATCATTTGATATTGTAGGGAATTTCAGTGTCATTATTCACAATGTTGTTGTGTAATCCTAGATGTGGACACTCCGGTTGTGCACCAGCCAACTAATGCCAGTGAAAAGACACAGTTGATTGGGGACGGCCACCGAAGTTACACCTGAACCTGGACATCTACAAACCGTAGAGAGGCACTAGACGACAGAAACACTACACAGTCCATTGCTATGTCAATGGCTGTTCCCACACTCTAACGTCATTACATTCTCTGTAAATAAGTGCTTTTGGTTGTTGTTATTTTTTTTAAATCTTGATTTCTGTTTTCATTGGAGGTAGTTGATGTCGTTGTTCTCCTGCATACTAAATCCATCATCTCCTTTCACTTACCTAAACACTTTGAAGTGCATTGGCTTCCCTTGTCACATAGTACAAATAGCTCAGTGTGTAAATATTACAGTATGTGTATGTATAAAAATAGAACAAAAGTATTTTGTTGAAAATAAATGTATGATTTTATCTGTCTATACAGTCAACATGAAATGGTATCTGATTTATTGGTACGAGTGTATATATATATAGGGTATATTTGTTTTAATGCTGTAGGCTGATGACAGGTTTAGAATCAATGTGTGTCTGGGGCATTGCTTACAGTATCAGCATAGCGTAATGTATTCAAGGTCACATACTGGTATTTGCTTTTAAAATTAGGTGACTAATGTTTCACAATAGATTATGTTTGTCATTGGGATATGGACTGGTGTCTTTTGACATTGATCGCAATCATTTCACAGATGTAGGCCAACTTGAATGTTTTTTACAAAAGCATTATTGCATTATAGGGCAATTATTGTTTATTGATTAACAACTCTAAAAAACGTTATAGCCCACTATTGTTCAAGAGTCAGATCAGTGACTTGCCATTGTGAGTTTGTTTGAAAGGCTCTGTCCGGGGGGAAGTCTAGGTACAGATCTAGGATCAGCTTCCCCTCCCCCAATCCTAACCTTAACTATTAGTGGGGGACATGCAAAACTGACCCAAGTTCACTGTATAGGGGCAACTTCAGCCCACTCTGTTTGGTAGAGGTATGGGCTTACCCCTTCCTGTTTCAGAGGTGGTAACAGCTGGACCCTCTAACCCTTCTCGTGACATTTTCATATATGGGCAAGTAAGCATGGCAACCCTTGACGTGGGGGTTTCTAAAAACAGCTTGTGACACTCAGTGGATTGCCAGCTAGGGAGCAATGCGATCCGTTCGAAGGAGCTTTGAGGACAGCAACGAGCGCCTAAGCAGGCCCAGTGACTCTGCATTGTTCTAAAGGAGTAGACATCTTTAATCTTTGCCAAGTCAGTTCTTTAGGGATTGAGGGACCGTTGGGGGACTGTTTGTTGGTATCCCTAAAGACAGCAGTAGTGGTTTTGTTTTTCCACTGTGCAATGAATAAATCTCTGGGGTATTCACATTCCACAAAGCAAGACAGCAACATGGACAGCTTGGAGAAACAGCTTATTTGCCCCATCTGTTTGGAGATGTTTACCAAACCGGTGGTGATTCTCCCTTGTCAACACAACCTTTGTCGAAAATGTGCCCAAGATATTTTCCAGGTAGGTTGGTTATTTTAAAGCTGAACTTTTAACCTTTAACCTTTACTGCTGTCTCTTAAAGGTTTATCCATTCATATACATTACATGTACAGAATTCTGACATTGTAGTGAAGGTATTGCTCATCCTTTAATTGTCAGTATTCAATTACCACTTATTCTATAATGCTGAAAAGAAACAACGTGTTTCCTCTTGACCCATGCCATTACAGAATCAACTAACACACATTTTAACCAGTAAACAACGCAAACACTACTAACCAATATTAGACAACGGTAGGCCTATATTTAAACATTTCCACTGGCTTTATCTAACGCCATTGATACACTGATGTCCTGTGTAGGCCTCAAACCCTTATCTATCGACCAGAGGAACCACGGTATCTTCAGGGGGACGTTTCCGCTGCCCGTCCTGCAGACATGAGGTGGTCCTGGACAGACATGGAGTCTATGGCCTGCAGAGGAACCTGCTGGTGGAGAATATCATTGACATGTACAAACAAGAACAGGAGTCCTCAAGGTGAGACAATAAATGCCTAAAAGAAGACAGCAGGCCTAAGACAATTGGTCTGAGACAGACAGAATATCATTGATATGTACAAACAGGAGTCCTCAAGGTGAGACACTACAGGCCTATTTAAAAAGATTGGCAGACAATTTAGTCGGAGGCACTCAGCAGCAGTCCCATGTATATCTGGCCAATTAGACAAACTGTAAACCCTCACACCAACAAATCTGGACATCAAGAAGACTACATACTATCCCAAACAACATATAGAATGAATCGGAAAACTACTGATGAGAATTGGAAAATTGAAGGAGAATATATATTTGTTTTTTCATTGTGAAAATGGGGTTTACTCATGGGTGGCTGGACACATTGCCCGTTAGTTAGATTTTGTTTTTATAATGTAGGCCAATGAGGCAGCAGTCAGTTTTATTCCAATTTGAGCCGTACTACATTCTCTAGACATCAATATAGTATTTAGTCTGCTTTTAGGAGAGATAGACAGTACACAAGTAGTTGACAAAAATAGTTGACGTAGGAAAAATGTTTTTAAAATACAACTTCTGTCATGAACTATCCATAGTAGATTATCTGCAATAGCTACATGTACATTCACTTAACTACATCCTAATAAACCAAAACAGTAGATCTCTGAAAAGACGTCATCTGCTCCTGCCTTTTTAGCATATCATTTTTGCACAATCAATTTAAAGTTCTTGAGTAGATTACCGGGACAAGACAAATACAATTTTCACATGGACCTATTGCTTGAATCTGGGAGCCAAGTGCAGAATGCATTTTAGCCACAGTGGTGTGATAGGCTCATCAAGCAACTGTGGATTTGGACTACGTTACACAAGTGGACTATTAAAAACGGTTATTCAAAATGTTAGCATACTCTTGGTTGCCAAATAAACATAAATTATGGCTGGTCTGAAATGCTAACATTCCATGAGGAGAAAGTGTGTTTGTCTGTACTACATTTGTTCACTCATTTTGATGTTATAATATTATGGCTTGAACATTTTAGGCACTGTGGACACGAAGGTGTTTTGTGACTTGCCAGTGTGACCGACATTACTGTGCTCGATTAACAGTATAGCTTCCTCGCTCACAAACTCTCACGGGTAACTCGATTACACCAGGGTTGTTGAGTTTTTAAAAAGGTCACCAGGAAATCTTTGTCCAATGTGTGGTGTAAACAGGATCCCCAAAGTATAACTGTCACCTGTTCTGTAGCAGCAAGCCTGAGCCTGAGCCTGCCAAGTGTGACCAGCCCATGTGTGAGGAGCATGAGGGTGAGAAGATCAACATCTACTGTGTGACGTGTGGTGTGCCCACCTGCTCTCTCTGCAAGGTGTTCGGAGCCCACAAAGACTGTGATGTGGCCCCACTCAACACTGTATTCAATAAGCAAAAGGTTAACTTGTTTATTTTACGTTTATATCTGTCTATTTCCTTTTTCATAATGATGCTTTACAGGTATGTCAAATTGAAGTCAAACTTCCCCTTTTTTTCTAATGAACAGAGTATCAGAGTTGGTACATAAAATGTCATTAAAAAAAAAGTTATGCTGGAACTCTGTGTGTGTGTGTGTTCCAGACTGAGTTGACTGACTGTATAGCCATGCTAGTGGGGAACAACGACAGGATTCAAGGCATCATGAGTCAACTGGATGAGACCTGTAAGACAGTTGAGGTAAAGCCTTCAACCTTTTGTCCGTTCTTATGTTTTGTCTATAACAGCATTTTCACATAGTATAGAACTTCAACAATATTGATGGTAAAAATAGTATGCTTAATTTTTATTGCGCCCTCATTTTTGCTACTGACAATATCTATATGACCTAGTTATTTGTCAGTTTAACCTTACAGTACAATCATGGCTGTCTAACAGGAGAATGGCCGGAGGCAGAAATCCAAAGTGTGTGAAAGTTTCGATCACCTTTATGCCGTCCTGGAGGAGCGGAAAGGAGACATGACCCTGAAGATCAACGCAGAGCAACAGGAGAAACTGGACTATATAAACAGCCTCATGAGGAAGTATAGAGAGCACCTGGAGAACATGGCAAAGATTGTGGAGACAGGGATACAGACAATGGAGGAGTCAGAGATGGCTACTTTCCTGCAGGTGATGTAAAACACAGACAAATTACCACCACATAAAATAGTCATGTAAGCATCTGAAATTCTGTGTCAATGATAAATCAATATCATAATTGGTTATGTACCATGTTAGAATAAAAAGTGTAAAAGTGTAACATGTTATTACAAACATGTTGTGCAATGTCTTCCGAGATGTTTTCTCAGAAGACATGTTGTGTCTACATCAGAGTTTTCTGAGAAGTAATTCCTGTCTCATCTTTGCTCCCACAGACTGCAAAGCCTCTTCTACAAAAGTGAGTACACATACCCCCTTTTTTCCAGTTTCAGACTATAGTTCTGGTCCTCAGAAACTACAGTGTAACTGTGATCTCTCTCTCTCGGTCTACCAGGCTCATTGCAGGCACTAACATCTCCCACCTGGACAAAGTGGAGCGTGGCTATGACAACATGGATCACTACACAGCTAACTTTGAGCGGGAGAGGAGGGTACTGCTCACTATAGACTTTGTGAAAGGTAGGGAGTATTGAGTATTGAGTGAGACGTTGGCATTTCAATGTTCTTTCACAATGTCCAAAATCACTACTTCCAGTGCCACAAAAGAAACTATGCAAATAACAATAGCAAGATCAATGTAAAACTGCAGTAAAATTAAACAATTGACTATTTTCGTGTTTTGAACTCTTGGTTGTTGTTCAGATGTTGAAGACGATGAAGAATTTGAAGATGGAGAAGAGGAAGTAGAATTGAGGCGGATGACAGGGGCGACCCGTACAGATGTCTCCCCCTCTGCTGCAGGGCCCTCTGTCGTTAAGGCCAACCCTCCACAGCCCCAGCAGCAGACAGCACCCCCACCACTTCCTCAGAGACCTATTGAGACCCTAGGTGTCATGGCTACCCTGGCCAACCCACAGGGCCCCGTCCGTGCCACAACCCCAGTACAATTCCCATCCCTAACCCCAACACCAACTGCCACCGCACAGGCCAGCCCAGTCCACTTCCCAACCACAACCCCTGTTCAGTTCCCAAACACAAATCTGGTTAACTTCCCATCAGCAGAGCCACCGACACAGGTGAGAGGAGTGTTTATGACACACTACAGCCTAGCTGTGAAATGTACTGAAAATGTCTCAGTATAATACATGATAGAATAATAACTCATGATCCCTGGCTAACTCCATCCCAGCAGCTGCCTAGTGCAGTGACAGTCAAGGTCACATTTGAGTTCACAAACCATATGGATATTTTTAAATATAAAACTAATATTATTATTGCTTGGCTTTTATCTCCCGTCCTCTGTATGAGGAAAATGTGGTTATTGAAACCAGTCAATATCCAATCTGTATCAGAATAGCAGTCATTGTTTAAAGCAGCTGTGCTCTGCTCAACTCAGAGTGGGCCTGCATGGGCCCTGGCCTGGGTCACGGCAGTGGCTTTCACCTCAGCAGGAGGCTTTAATGATGAGACACCTGCCTGCTCTCTGGTTGCCGTAGCCCTGCGTGTGTTAGGGGTGAAGCAGGGAGGGGGACGCTGCTGTTTTCATAGGGATAATTATCAACCACTCTGTTACATGTCATCACCATTGAGTTTCATTTGCATGTGGAGTGCTAATTTGAATGAGCATAGAGTTTACACCAACATAATCATGTGGATTCAATTGAAAAGGGAAAAGCCACCTGGAACAGTTTGTATTCATTCCAGAG
The DNA here is from genome assembly GCF_045791955.1 of Oncorhynchus clarkii lewisi. Lineage (NCBI taxonomy): Eukaryota > Metazoa > Chordata > Actinopteri > Salmoniformes > Salmonidae > Oncorhynchus > Oncorhynchus clarkii. Next base: position 19,934,583 of record NC_092166.1, on the reverse strand, counting down.
GGGGAGAAAAATGAATGGAGGCGTTTATCAGAAAGGGTCAGTGTGTGTGTGTGTGTGTGTGTGTGTGTGTGTGTGTGTGTGTGTGTGTGTGTGTGTGTGTGTGTGTGTGTGTGTGTGTGTGTGTGTGTGTGTGTTTGAGTGGCATGTGCATAACCTAAAATCATCTTGCTTACAAAAACTCTAATAATCCAGAAGAAATAAAGCTTGGTTGTTTTGTTTCCTCACAGGAAGTGGCTTTCTGTGTCACAGTTGTGGCTTTGTTTATTTTACTGCATCAGCTTTGGAGTCTGATAAAGTCTACCATTAGGATATGTGTATTTTTTCATTTGTGCACTGACTAACACTAATACTTAAGCACTCAGTCTATCACACTTAAAAGGTTACCCGCTTTAAATTGAAAGCATGAGAAGTTTCAATTTAGTGCCGTTTTCCTTTCTCAGGTCAAATTGCTGACTGATCTAGTATACTCTGAGGTTATTGTATGGATGTGGATATGGTCATTCAGGACATCATATTGATTGATACAGGACATATTGTGGGTGTGAGCCTGGTGGGTATTAGTGTGGTGAGATAAATATGGTATACATTTCTTTTTATGTTAGAGTTATTTTGTATTTGGTACCTCAAAGAAGCTCTTTAGACTCTACAAAATATTTGATTTCCTTGTGTTAAATTAGTGCTTTGGAATATGTAAGCAACAATATTTTCTGTTGAGGCATGTCAGAATTGCTCCTTCATTTGACTTCTAATTTTGCATGGACCTTTTACAGATAACATAAATATTTATTTATATTCTCCCTAAATTATACTTTACTTATTCAGCATGCATTGCGAGTTTTAATTTGATACCACTTACAAACCCAATTCTGAACAAATTTATACAACGAGTAGCTTTGCAATAGTTTGAGGGGACCTCTAATGTTTTTGCTCTTTGTTTTTCACAGATGACTTCTGATGCGGCATCAAGTCAGCAAAACACAGATGACAAAGATGGACCCAAACACGTCTTCTCCTTTTCTTGGCTGAACAACCAGAAGTAGATGTTCATTATACCTCAAAACATTGTTGTAATACTAGGTATTGTTTTGGTTGAGTCAGCATCCCGCTGCAGGCACGGTTTAAATAATTACTATGTTACCGTTATATAACTGTAATTTCTCTGTAAATCCTCTCTAGCATTTCTATACGACCGTAAAAACAAATGTCATTGGGCAGATTTCTGGCTTGAGAAAGCCGTGCGTAATTTGGCACACATTTTGGCAATAGATTTACGCATGAGTCAGAAAAACGTCTCAATGTATTAAAACACTCAATTTAGTCTACACAGCAAGCAATGAATATAACTTTGGAAACTTTTTTTATTACAAATATAAATATCATACATTCTCTTGCACAATAAATATGATTGGTTGCTGATAGTCATATGATTGGCCTATTTTATTATCAAACTTGAAGCAGTTGTACAATGAGAGGGAATTCCAGAGAGAGAGGATGAATGTTTGGACAATATATACAAAATACGTTATGCTTGAATATAAGTTAAAGAACATTAAAGGATATTTGTGTTCAGCATTTCAACTGGCCTTGCCTATTTCTCATCACACTATGTAATAACTACAAAGCGAATTACAACTCGATTTTACAAATCAATAAAAAAGAATAACTGAATGAACGAAAGTTAACCAATTCAAGAGTAAAACAAAAATGGAATAGTAACGTACAGTTTAGGTAAGATGTACACAATGTATTTGGTAAATGTATTTCTAACACTTTCATTTCCCGAATATGTCCATCATTTTCCGGTTACTATACGCCTGCTGAACTAATTGCTCGTCTCGAGCCATTTCTAGAACTTCCCTCAGCAGATGGAACGTCAGGTCCAATGAGATCGGTGGCTCTTCGCCCGGCCAGGTCCGCTTTCCTCTCTCCGTGGAATCATCCATCTGGTTAGCGTAGCTGTTCAGAAACCGATTGCTGTTACCGACTTTACCTTGCAGAAGACGCTGCGTAAACTGAAGTAAAGCCCTGTTGACCGTTGTTGACCGCGCAGAAGCTCCAGGAGATGTATTCGACAATGAAGACTGGGGTGAATTTTGATTGGAGTTGTCAAGCCGAATGAAGTACTCCTCTCCTAGTCGCAGAAGAATAGGGAGTTGCTGTTGCAGCTCTGCCTGTAGATTGTGGAATGGATCAAGTGCTCCGGGGGTTTCAATAGCTCTGCATTCATAGCCGGGTTGGAAGGCACCAAGTAGAGCCACAGCGGAAACGAAGAAATTCAACTTCATCTCAGGAGATTAGGAGGAATCTGAGAATTAAATATAGCCTCATTTTCTCATGTTCATAATCACAATTAAACTAATTAAAGTGAAGATACATGTTGAGTAGCCTAGGATGTGGGTGTCACAAAATGTAAAAAAATTGTCAAAGTATCTGTATTGTATTTGCATTTATTGCCATTTGAAATCGAAAAACTAAATAAAAGCAGTTGCTTATGTTGTAATTGCTTATTTAATTACAATATTGTATTATTCACTTTTATGTTAACTATTACCACCTCATTGAATAATAGTTAATACTGTATGAATCAACAGTTAAGTACTACAATTTATGGTAACTAGGAAACATTTCTATCAATAATTAAATGATCTGCACACAACACCACAATTACATCCCTAAAAGAAACAAACAATTCAAGATGTTGTCAAATACCTGAGTTTAACTGTGACAGAAGATGTTCCTCTGAAGTTGTAACGAAAATGATATCCTATTCTACAGTTATTTTGCCTTCCAATGAGCCTGTAATAGTGCGTTTTTAAAAAAGCATCGAAACAACACTTATATATCATAGACCTGAGGCCATGTCATCATGTTCTGACATGATGATCTGCGCAAGCAGAGGCATCATGCCCGTAGGGGGCACAGTGGCATGTGCCCCCTCATATTGGTCCTGTAAAAAATTCAAATACAATCCTTTTTTTAGTGTATTTTTTATTTTTGTTGTTTGTCTGTAATACTACTAGCCACCTAGCAATTTTATGAAGTTGGCTTTAGCTAGCCTGGATAGGTTACCAATCTCCCAACCTCATAACTACCAAGAAGCCATTTCAGGCTGTCAATCAAGTTAGAGTAGCTAGCTTGTCTAACTATCTTAGCTGTCATGCCTGCTGGCAAGGTTGATAGTCAGGAGGATATAGACAGCTCAAGACATGCAGAAAAATATACATATATTTGTTTAAACATAGAATTAAGCATAATGACCATGGCTCTAGATTGCCGGAAAAAGCTGTTTCAGGTGTTTGAAAAATAGTGCCCCCCAGCCATCCTCACGTACTTCGGTTTTGCCCCCTTCGATTTTTGGGGTGCATGACACTCCTGTGCCAAAGCGCTAATGTAAAGAAGACTTGGCAACACCAGAATATGAATGGGGAGCCTCCCTCAGTCCACAGTGGGGTTAATATCAGATGAGTCATACAGTAGGTCTAATTGGGATGTGTCGTTTTCCGGAATCTAGAGTGCCATTGTTCAACTAACTATGGACGTGGCCTTGTTCCTGCATGAATTAATAAATTAATGAATTAATGTTATGGACAGTGGTACAGGGTCAATAGTAAAATACAATCTTCATCATCTTCACCACCACCACCAACACTCTAGTAAGAGTCAACCAAACATAAGTTGGATGTCATGAATGTACATTTTCCCCCACAATAAAGTAAGGAATTTATTTTTAATTGGCTGCAGAGATCGATCAGAAATATGGTCTTTGCCCAATATTGTTTGATTCAAAATGGGTTCAAAGTAGATGTCACTGTTATATTTAAACAACATGCAGTTTGGAAAGGGTCAACGCAATGGCAAAGGTCCAGATACACTTACCTGCCTGCCAAACTGGCAAGATAGGTGGGGGGCCTGCACTTATGAAACACAGGAAAGACAACAGTGACCTTTTCCAACAGAAATTACTTGGATTGAATCAAACATTTCAGACAGGACGACCTGAAATAGCAGAAGAGATTACAAGGGAGAAGTAGCATTTTTGAGGGAGAAAATATTATATATATTTCACAGAATCATATTATCGCCCAGAGTAGGTTATGAATATAGTTCATTCATATGCCATATAATGAAAGATATGAACTTGTAAGGTGTGCGTACTGGCGGTAGAGAAGTCAGGCGCAGGAGAGCAAAGACTGTGTTACAACGGCGCAGTTTAATGATAAAAATCACCGTGAACAAAAACCATATAAACAATGGGACAAAAACCCCAGACATAACGTGCACAATCACTTACGATAAACATTACCGGACAAGGACACGTGGGGTCAGAGGGTTAAATACACAACATGTAATTGATGGTATTGAAACCAGGTGTGTGGGAAGACAAGACAAGTGACGTCGACCGCCGAAGACAAGACACCGGTGATGTCAACCGCCGAACGTCGCCCGAACAAGGAGAGGGACCGACTTCGGAGGAAGTCGTGACATAACTTAAGATGTCTAAATCTGTTCACGTCTCAATTAAAAATGCACTGCAAGCATGTATGTTTACCTGACTGCACATATAGAGAGAAGTGATGAGAAACATCCACAGCATTATAAAGGTGTGAGTCAGCCTGAAACCCTAGCATTATGTCACCTATGCAAAGTGTAGGTGTGTGAGGGTGACATTTGAATGAACTGTTCTGTAAGACCTTTCATGCATCCCTTCAAGAGCGAAGTTTCCTAAAATGTTGTTAGCACTAAGATCCTAATTACAGCTGTTGAATGATTCTCTTCCCACAACACATATTGTAAGTCCAGGTTGTGTCCCAAATGGCACCGTATATTCCACTACTTTCGACTAGGGCCCATGGCGCTCTGGTCAAACATATTGCACTTTAATAGGAAATAGAGTGCTATTTGGGTTGAAATGCAATATTTATATTGTATCAGACTATTGTTTCAGCAATTACAGTCATATTGCCTCAATTGGGAACAAGACCAAGACATACAAACAGCTGTTTAAACAACATGCTCCACTAGATCCAGGAAAATAAATAGACAGGAATACCATTAAGGTAATACATGAATATGAGTGTTTCCAATTCATCATCAATTCATCATCTCTGCTTTCTCCACTCAGCTTTTCAAGACACAATGTTTCCCTCCCTACAACTTTCCACTCCCCTATCAGAATCGTAATCAGCTCCTTAGTTGCTGGACCGCCACTGGGCACAGATGGGGGAATGGATTTGTACGCTGTCCAATATTTATGTGTAGCTATTGATGATAACAAGATAGATACAACATGTATTTTTGGTATCTCTTATTCTCGTACTACATTCACAAACAGCTTTTCAAACACCTGCTTCATAGTGTGAGATTGAACAATATAAGGAAATGTGTTATTTTGCTTTGTGCTGATGTGGGATTACACATAGATTTTATGCTAAATTTAAGGGCATGGTCAGAATGGAGAAAATGTTCAGGTTAAAATCAATTAGTATTTTGTATGTGCCTCATCCATTTTGAAGTTGCTCGATTTATCCATAGGCAGTAACCATCATTTATTATTAAATACTTTATTTTGTAATCTGATGAAATTAATATGACTAATTTACATGCGGTAGGAATCATAATTAGGTGTAAATGATGAAACAAACATATACAGTAACAGCTGCTGGTAGCAAAATGGATGACCCCTTAAGGATGTCCCTATAGAAACTCTTTAGAAACTTGAAACTATGCTTAGGGGGTCATTGGTGGACCTCATCTATATGGTGAAGGTAAATTTGGGTTGTGTCCTAAATGGCACCCTATTCGCTATATATTTCACTACTTTTGACCAGTGGCCCTGGTTAAAGTATTGTACTAAATGGAGAGTAGGGTGCCATTTGGGACACAGATAGCCTATGTGTGCATCAGATCACTCAACCAGTAAAATGTACTATCTAAATCTTATCACTCCACTTGGCTGCAAACAGGCTTTAAAACATTCACTTTGCATTATGTTTAACCACTTGTCTATGATAAATGTTGCTACTTAGGGTTAACAAGGTATAGTGATTGTGATTCTTCTATGAATAATCAGTATTTCTGTTTCATGATCTGATTTAAATGGTAAACAAATCCATGCTTTCTGGCCTTTTCCTCTCCTGTGTCTGTTGATTCTGTTTGTGGTGTATTGCCTGATCGCCACCACTCTTTGACCTTTAGTGGCCAATGAGTGACTGATGACATAACGTCCCAAGCTCGCTCTCATTGGTTTGATACATTCAATTGTAATGGACCTGACAAGCTTAAATAGCTCCATGATTTGGTGATCAAAAACATCACTTAATTAAGACTGTAGCGGGTGCGTGCTAGTGGCAGGGATGTCAAGCGCAGGAGAGTGAACTTGGTATAAACAGAGCAGTTTAATGAATATACAAAAACTCAGAAAACCAAAATATACAAAATAGAATAAGAGGGTGCAAAACCCCTCGCACACCAGAATATAACTTGCACCAATACATACAACAAACAATCACTGACAAGGACATGAGGGGAAACAGAGGGTTAAATACACAACATGTAATTGATGGGATTGGAACCAGGTGTGATGGGAGACAAGACAAAACCAATGGAAAATGAAAAATGGATCAGCGATGGCTAGAAGGTCGGTGACATCGACCGCCGAACACCGCCTGAACAAGGAGAGGGACCAACTTCGGCGGAAGTTGTGACAAAGACACAATACAGGCATTCATCTACTTGTTCCCCTATGGAATACATGGAATATACAGCAATATGTAAAATAAGGCTAAACTGTACACAATTTACTGAGCATCCTCAATGTTTTAACAATCTAAGACATTCATTCCCCCACAACAGGATTTTATTCAAAGGGTAAAATTTGGATGTCTCAGGAAGGTGTGTAAACCTACTTTGACATTTTAGTCGGGAGTCTGATTCACATGCACAAACCACAGGTTCCTGATGTTGGTAAATTGATGCAGTGGTTTCCTAAGGTTCCTTATCCAAAAAAAACAATGAACAAAACATGTCAACCAAAACAAACACACTCTGGGAAATTATTTCTCTGGTATATTCTACGCCAAGTGACGTCTCTCAAGATGTAAGATAATTGCTGTCTTAAAAAGTCTTAAAAAGTCCAGACATTGCAATGATTACAGCTCATATATTTTTCATTGTCTTTTTTATTTATTTGAGGCTAATAATTGCATTCCAAGGGTGGCGGTGGCAATGTCAAGGGAAAACACAGGGTGTATCCCAAATGGCACCCTAGTGTGCTACTTTTGACCAAGGCCCATAAGTAGTGCACTACAGTGCCTTGCGAAAGTATTCGGCCCCCTTGAACTTTGTGACCTTTTGCCACATTTCAGGCTTCAAACATAAAGATATAAAACTGTATTTTTTTGTGAAGAATCAACAACAAGTGGGACACAATCATGAAGTGGAACGACATTTATTGGATATTTCAAACTTTTTTAACAAATCAAAAACTGAAAAATTGGACGTGCAAAATTATTCAGCCCCTTTACTTTCAGTGCAGCAAACTCTCTCCAGAAGTTCAGTGAGGATCTCTGAATGATCCAATGTTGACCTAAATGACTAATGATGATAAATACAATCCACCTGTGTGTAATCAAGTCTCCGTATAAATGCACCTGCACTGTGATAGTCTCAGAGGTCCGTTAAAAGCGCAGAGAGCATCATGAAGAACAAGGAACACACCAGGCAGGTCCGAGATACTGTTGTGAAGAAGTTTAAAGCCGGATTTGGATACAAAAAGATTTCCCAAGCTTTAAACATCCCAAGGAGCACTGTGCAAGCGATGATATTGAAATGGAAGGAGTATCAGACCACTGAAAATCTACCAAGACCTGGCCGTCCCTCTAAACTTTCAGCTCATACAAGGAGAAGACTGATCAGAGATGCAGCCAAGAGGCCCATGATCACTCTGGATGAACTGCAGAGATCTACATCTGAGGTGGGAGACTCTGTCCATAGGACAACAATAAGTCGTATATTGCACAAATCTGGCCTTTATGGAAGAGTGGCAAGAAGAAAGCCATTTCTTAAAGATATCCATAAAAAGTGTTGTTTAAAGTTTGCCACAAGCCACCTGGGAGACACACCAAACATGTGGAAGAAGGTGCTCTGGTCAGATGAAAACAAAATTGAACTTTTTGGCAACAATCTAAAACGTTATGTTTGGCGTAAAAGCAACACAGCTCATCACCCTGAACACACCATCTCCACTGTCAAACATGGTGGTGGCAGCATCATGGCTTGGGCCTGCTTTTCTTCAGCAGGGACAGGGAAGATGGTTAAAATTGATGGGAAGATGGATGGAGCCAAATACAGGACCATTCTGGAAGAAAACCTGATGGAGTCTGCAAAAGACCTGAGACTGGGACGGAGATTTGTCTTCCAACAAGACAATGATCCAAAACATAAAGCAAAATCTACAATGGAATGGTTCAAAAATAAACATATCCAGGTGTTAGAATGGCCAAGTCAAAGTCCAGACCTGAATCCAATCGAGAATCTGTGGAAAGAACTGAAAACTGCTGTTCACAAATGCTCTCCATCCAACCTCACTGAGCTCGAGCTGTTTTGCAAGGAGGAATGGGAAAAAATGTCAGTCTCTCGATGTGCAAAACTGATAGAGACATACCCCAAGCGACTTACAGCTGTAATCGCAGCAAAAGGTGGCGCTACAAAGTATTAACTTAAGGGGGCTGAATAATTTTGCACCCCCAATTTTTCAGTTTTTGATTTGTTAAAAAAGTTTGAAATATCCAATAAATGTCGTTCCACTTCATGATTGTGTCCCACTTGTTGTTGATTCTTCACAAAAAAATACAGTTTTATATCTTTATGTTTGAAGCCTGAAATGTGGCAAAAGGTCGCAAAGTTCAAGGGGGCCGAATACTTTCGCAAGGCACTGTATATATTGAATAGGGTGCCATATGGGACTAAATCATAAACGTGCATTTACGTCATCACCAGGGGTTGGTGCCCTCTGGGCTGAATCCTAAGAGTGGAACCAGCTAACGATGTAGCCAGGAGGCACCCTGACAGTTAAGGTTAGTGGTGAGAGAAGACTGCTCATTTCTCTGTCACTGACCTCCTGATGATGCTCTTGTATACACACACACACACACACACCACACACCACACACCACACACCACACACACACACACACACACACACACACACACACACACACACTGAATGATACGGAAGGTCACATTTGTTGTGTCACTCTATTGACCAGTAGGAATCCTGATGTTGGCTACCTCACTGACATTGTCACTCTGTCTGTGGGGTCATGTCCAAGACTCAGTATGCATCCCAAATGGCACCCTATTCCCTACATAGTGCACTACTTTTGACCAGAGCCACCCTATGGGACATTTTTATTATTATGTATTGTACATCGCATGGAATATTCAATTTATATACAAGATTTTAATTACCTGGTGGGTGAAGAACTGGTAGAAGACTCTTCTAGTGTCCATTTGTCCATCAGACAGAGGTGGGATCAAGTCCCTATTATTTGAGTAAGTCTCAAGTCACAAGGTCCGAGTCTCAAGTCACAAGGTCCGAGTCTCAAGTCGAATCCTAAGTAGAACAGGTCAAGACTGGAGTCAAGTCCAAGTCATGCATTCTAAAAGCAAACAAAAACTAAATCTATAAATGCAATGACTTGTTCAGCTACAAATCGTTGTCTATTTATTGAGTCTACCAGACAGCCCTTTTCATTATTTTGTGTAAATGTAAAATAGGGACCTTGTATCAGTCATAAGGCCATGAAATCAGCAGAAGGCAAGGCAAGAAGACGTGCTCAGAGTGTACATTAATTTATGGATCTTGGTTATCCAGTGGTGAAAGCACGATATCATATGAAAAATACAAGTAGCTTTAGCAAATATACGCAAGTATTGCCCGAAAGAAATAGCCTCGGTATCATGCTTAAAACATGTCCTATCTGAACAGACACGGGTAGAGGGAAAGACTGTACAGTCTCCTCTTGAGAAATTAAATTGAATCTGTCTATCAGGAGCTCAAACAGGTAGGCCTACATAATACACTACATAATACACTACATAATACACTACATAATACACTACATAATACACTGAACAAAAATATGAACGCTACACGTAAAGTGTTGGTCCCATGTTTCATGAGCTGAAATAAAAGATCCCACAAATGTTCCATACGCACAAAAAGCTTATTTATCTTGAATGTTGTGCACAAATGTGTTTACATCCCTCTTAGTGAGAATTTCTCCTTTGCCAGTATAATTCATCCACCTGACAGGTGTGGCATATCAAGAAGCTGATTAAACAGCATGATCATTACTCAGGTGCACCTTATGCTGGGCCACTCTAAAATGTGCAGTTTTGTCACACAACGCAATGCTACAGATGTCTCAAGTTTTGAGGGATCGTGCAATTGGCATGCTGACTGCAGGAATGTCCATCAGAGCTGTTGCCAGTGAATTGAATGTTAATTTCTTTACCATAGGGCCCCTCCAACATTTTAAGGAATTTGACAGTACGTCCAACCGGCCTCAAAACCGCAGACCAAATGTAACAACACCAGCCCAGGACCTCCACATCTGACTTCATCACCTCCAAGATCATCTGAGCCCAGCCACTCGGACAGCTGATGAAACTATGGGTTTGCACAACCAAATAATTTCTCAGGGAAGCTCGTTTGCGTGCTCGTAGTCCTGACCTGGGTATTGACCTGACTGCAGTTCAGCGTCGTAAGCGACTTCAGTGAGCAAATACTGACCTTCGATGGCCATTGGCACGCTGGAGAAGTGTGCTCTTCAAGTATGAATCCCGGTTTCAACTGTACTGGGCAGATGGCAGATATATGTATGGCGTCATGTGAGCAAGTGGTTTGCTGATGTCAACATTGTGAACAGATTGCCCCATTGTGGTGGTGGGGTTATGTATGGGCAGGCATAAGTTACAGACAACAAACACAATTGCATTTTATTGATGGCAATTTGAATGCACAGAGAAACCGTGACGAGATCCTGAGGCCCATTGCTGTGTCATTCATCCGCCGCCGTCACTTCATGTTTCAGCATGATAATGGACAGCACCATATCGCAAGGATCTGTACACAATGCCTGGAAGCTGAAATTGTCCCAGTTCTTCCATGGCCTGCATACTCACCAGACATATCACCCATTGAGCATGTTTGGGATGCTCTGGGTCGAATTGTACGACAGCGTGTTCAAGTTCTCGCCAATATCCACTAACTTTGCACAGCCATTCAAGAGGAGTGGGACAACATTCAACAGGCCACAATCAACAGCCTGATCAACTCTATGCAAAGAAGATGTATCACGCTGCATGATGCAAATGGTGGTCACACCAGATACTGACTGGTTTTCGGATCCACACCCCTACCTTTTTTTAAAGATATCTGTGACCAACAGATGCATATCTGTAATCCCAGTCATGTGAAAAACATAGATTAGGGCGTAATGAATTTATTCCAATTGACTGATTTCCTTATATGAACTGTAACTCAGTCAAATCTTTAAAATTGCTGCATGTTGCTTTTATATTTTTGTTCAGGGTACTTTGATCACTCTATTGTTGCTGAGACTTTTCCTGCACTGCAGGTAATGCAGATTTATATAAATTCTTCGTGATTTATATAAATTCACTGAAAACTAGTGATGGGGGAAATAGATATAGTTACATATTAGGCTATTATTTGTAATTATATATCGTATTGTTTTGACAAAATAGCAATATTATTTTTGCGCTAGTTGGCTGTACCTGCACCAAAACCCCAGTATTTTCCTTCATAGCTTGTTCTCCAGCCTCTTTTCCTACATCTGTATTTCTAGGTAGCGATTCATCCTCTACATCCACCCCTCAACCTCCTCCTCACAAGACAATTTCTACATTTGTGCATAATGGCACCCTATTCCCTACATAGTGCACTACTTTTATCAAGAGCCCTAGTAGTTCACTATATAGGGAATAGGGAGTAGGGTGCCATTTGGGCGCCATCTAGGGTCCCCCAGAGGCAACGGCCATTCAGTCTTGATGGGGTCCTAGCTGAAAACCTTTATTATAGGCTAGAATGCGTATACGGCTACCTTGGACAGAATAATTGCTGAATTCTTGCCAAACCCCCATGACTGTTTGTTCAGAATTGCTAACCACCAATATTGTCCTGATACACATGACAAGCATGACACAGTTATGTTATAGTAATATAAAGTCACAAAAATAATCAAATGTCAATTGAAAAGAAAGGCATGGGGTGATTTCTAAGGAAAGGTGCTGTTATCAATTCGGAAAAAAACGAATCCAAAAAATCTACTACTGTAGTCGAGCCAAAATTCAAATGTCAGATTTCTAGTCTGAACTTATTTATTGGCTTGCTTGATGCAACTAAGATTTTACTTTTCTCAAAATTGCTCATACCTCGTTGGCCTGTGACACATAGTGGTCATTGACAGACCACTTTAGACAGTGACTGTGAGTGTGATCCTACTGTAATGCTTTTGCATTGTCACACTCCTGATGTAGGATTTTTATTTGAGCCAGTTTGGTACAGCAGGAAGATAATCCTAAAGCAACAGGAAAATGTGAATTATCATGTGGATTATAATTAAATGGACATTTTTGTAGTGGTTGACACATTTTTCGTAAGGGAAAATCAAGTCAAAAATTTCAAGGTGTAAATTACAAACTTTAGAAGCCTTTTTAAACCTCAAATACACGACAAGTTTTACATTTCCTGCACTGCAGTAAAATTCTCCTGCAAAATTAAGATCCTGCATCTGTAATTGATTACTCATAGTCACCTGGGGAGGGAGACACAGTGATAGGATCACTAAGAGAAGTAGTAGCCTAGCTCAATACAAAGGACAAAGCGATGGCTGCATCCCAAAAGGCACCCTATTCCCAAAATAGCACCCTATTCTCTAACAGCAAAAGTTGTGCACTATGGTGGTACTTGGGATACACAATGCCACTAACTCTTGAGTCTAAGCACATGAAGACAGCGGGCCAAAATAAACTGTGTATGGTGGTGGTCATGCCCCTGAAGCAACCAACACATTTCTTCAAAATAGGTCAGTGATCTGACTATTTTTATAATAGACGTCATTTATATCATCCTAGGACAACAAGAATAAAATCATTTTGACCCCATCGAGTCACTTTGATTTTTTATCACTGCGTGTTGACAGGAGTGTTTCTACAAGGTCCCTTGTCTTTTACCCTCTCTCCACATATCTCTCTCCATATCCCTGTCTCCCAATCCCTCTGAGGGGTCCATGGGATATAGGTTGCCTTGAGTATTCAAACCAGTCAATACTTTGTAGAAGCACCTTTGGTAGCGATTACAGCTGTGAATATGTCTGGGTAAGTTTCTAAGAGCTTTCCACACCTGGATAATGCAACAGTTTCCCATTTTTCTTTTCAAAATTCTTCAAGCCCTGTGAAAATGTTTTTTGATCATTTCTAGACAATAATTTTCAGGTCTTGCCATAGATTTTCAAGTAGATTTAAGTCAAAACTGTAACTCAACCACTCAGGAAAATTCACTGTCTTTTTGGTAAACAACTCCAGTGTAGATTTGACCTTGTGTTTTAGGTTATTGTCCTGCTGAAAGGTGAATTAATCTCCCAGTGTCTGATGGAAAGCAGACTGAACCAGGTTTTCCTCTAGGATTTAGCCTGTGCTTAGCGCTATTACGTTTATTTTTTATCCTGAAAGAGTCCCCAGTCCTTACCGGCTACAAGCATATCCAATAGCATGATGCAGCCACCAATATGCTTGAAATATGGAGAGTGGTACTCAGTCATGTGCTGTATTGGATTTGACCCAAACATAACACTTTGTATTCAGGACAAGAAGTGAATTGCTTTGCCATGTTTTGAAGTATTCCTTTAGTGCCTTGTTGCAAACAGGATGGATGTTTTGGAATGTTTTTATTCTGTACAGGCTTAATTTCACTCTTTTCACTCTGTCAATTAGACGTATTATGGAGTAACTACAACGTTGCTGATCCATCCTCAGTTATCTCCTTTCACAGCCATTAAACTCTGTAACTGTTTTAAAGTCACCATTGATTGGCCTCATAGTGAAATCTCTGAGCGGTTTCCTTCCTCCTCGGCAACTGAGTTATGAAGGATGCCTATATCTTTGTTGTGACTGGGTGTATTGATACACAATCCATAGTGTCATTAATAACTTAACAATGCTCAAAGGGATATTCAATGTGTCCTTTTTTTTACCCTTCTACCAGTAGGTGCCCTTCTTTGCGAGGCATTGTAAAAACCTCCCTGGTCGTTGTGGTTGAATCTGAGTTCAAAATTTACTGCTAGACTGGGGGACCTTACAGATAATTATCACGTCTACTCCCGCTCCCGAGCTCCATCCTGGCAACCCATCATTATGCACACCTTTGCCCCATCATTAGGCACACCTGGACTACCTTTACTATTAGGCACACCATCACTACCTTGATTACTTCCCCTTTATCTAGCACTCTGTTGTATCACCCATCAGGCAGTATTGTTTCTGTTTTCATGTTCAGACGCTACTCCTGTTTTTGTATTCACTCTGTTTGTTCCGACGAAACTCACCGACTGCACCTGCTTCCTGACTTCCTGCATCTTCGTCACAGTATACTGCCTCACAAAATGGAAGCAGCAGCCAACTGAGACATCTCCCACATGGTCGACGAACAGGAGGACCTACTTTGCCAACACCACGACCAGCTGGCGCAACTGGAGAGGGCGATGGATGAGGTCCTCCGTGTTATTCAACATCTAGATCTTCCTCAAGGGGCATCACCCCCAACGAGCGGAGGATCCTCTACCATGAGTCGACCCAGCGAGCCAGCACCTCAGCCCATTCAGCAGTCCACCCAGGTCAGCGATCCCTCCCGGACAAATATGACGAGACTCCATCCAAATGCAGTTTCTTCCTACTCCAGTGCTCCCTCTATGTCGCTCATCAGATGGGAGCCCCCACCACAGAGAGGTCCAAGGTTTCCATGGTTATTTCCCTGCTGACCGGGTGGGTGTTGGAGTGGGCTACGGCCCGCTGGGAGAGAGGAGAGGAGGAGCTGGGTTCCTATGAGAGGTTCATGGCTCTTTCAGAGGAGTCTTCGATAATCCACCGGAAGGCAGAGAAGGGGGTGAGTGCCTACTCCAACTAAGGCAGGATGGCCAGAGCCTGAACCAATGGAGGTAGGGGCCACACAACTCCCCGCGGCTGAGCAATGCCGTCAGAGACAGATGGGGCTCTGTCCCTATTGTGGTTAGGATTCAGTACTCCTGCGCCGACAGAGATGGCCGCCTCGCTTTGCGTTCCTAGGAAACTATGCAGTTTTTTGTTTTTTTACGTGTTATTTCTTACATTAGTACCCCAGGTCATCTTAGGTTTCATTACATACAGTCGAGAAGAACTACTGAATATAAGATCAGCGTCAACTCACCATCAGTACGACCAAGAATATGTTTTTCGCGACGCGGATCCTGTGTTCTGCCTTACAAACAGGACAACGGAGTGGATCCTATGCAGCGACCCAAAAAAACGACTCCGAAAGAGAGGGAAACGAGGCGGTCTTCTGGTCAGACTCCGGAGACGGGCACACCGTGCACCACTCCCTAGCATTCTTCTTGCCAATGTCCAGTCTCTTGACAACAAGGTTGATGAAATCCGAGCAAGGGTAGCATTCCAGAGGGACATCAGAGACTGTAACGTCCTTTGCTTCACTGAAACATGGCTCACTGGAGAGACTCTATCCGAAGCGGTGCAGCCAACGGGTTTCTCCACGCATCGCGCTGACAGAAACAAACATCTTTCTGGTAAGAAGAGGTGCGGGGGCGTATGCCTCATGGCCAACGTGACATGGTGTGATGAAAGAAACATACAGGAACTCAAATCCTTCTGTTCACCTGATTTAGAATTCCTCACAATCAAATGTAGACCGCATTATCTACCAAGAGAATTCTCTTCGATTATAATCACAGCCGTATATATCCCCCCCCCAAGCAGACACATCGATGGCTCTGAACGAACTTTATTTAACTCTCTGCAAACTGGAAACGATTTATCCGGAGGCTGCATTCATTGTAGCTGGGGATTTTAACAAGGCTAATCTGAAAACAAGACTCCCTAAATTTGATCAGCATATCGATTGCGCAACCAGGGGTGGAAAGACCTTGGATCATTGTTACTCTAACTTCCGCGACGCATATAAGGCCCTGCCCCGCCCCCCTTTCGGAAAAGCTGACCACGACTCCATTTTGTTGATCCCTGCCTACAGACAGAAACTAAAACAAGAGGCTCCCACGCTGAGGTCTGTCCAACGCTGGTCCGACCAAGCTGACTCCACACTCCAAGACTGCTTCCATCACGTGGACTGGGAGATGTTTCGTATTGCGTCAGATAACAACATTGACGAATACGCTGATTCGGTGTGCGAGTTCATTAGAACGTGCGTTGAAGATGTCGTTCCCATAGCAACGATTAAAACATTCCCTAACCAGAAACCGTGGATTGATGGCAGCATTCGTGTGAAACTGAAAGCGCGAACCACTGCTTTTAATCAGGGCAAGGTGTCTGGTAACATGACCGAATACAAACAGTGCAGCTATTCCCTCCGCAAGGCTATCAAACAAGCTAAGCGCCAGTACAGAGACAAAGTAGAATCTCAATTCAACGGCTCAGACACAAGAGGCATGTGGCAGGGTCTACAGTCAATCACGGACTACAGGAAGAAATCCAGCCCAGTCACGGACCAGGATGTCCTGCTCCCAGGCAGACTAAATAACTTTTTTGCCCGCTTTGAGGACAATACAGTGCCACTGACACGGCCTGCAACGAAAACATGCGGTCTCTCCTTCACTGCAGCCGAGGTGAGTAAGACATTTAAACATGTTAACCCTCGCAAGGCTGCAGGCTCAGACGGCATCCCCAGCCGCGCCCTCAGAGCATGCGCAGACCAGCTGGCCGGTGTGTTTACGGACATATTCAATCAATCCCTATACCAGTCTGCTGTTCCCACATGCTTCAAGAGGGCCACCATTGTTCCTGTTCCCAAGAAAGCTAAGGTAACTGAGCTAAACGACTACCGCCCCGTAGCACTCACATCCGTCATCATGAAGTGCTTTGAAAGACTAGTCAAGGACCATATCACCTCCACCCTACCTGACACCCTAGACCCACTCCAATTTGCTTACCGCCCAAATAGGTCCACAGACGATGCAATCTCAACCACACTGCACACTGCCCTAACCCATCTGGACAAGAGGAATACCTATGTGAGAATGCTGTTCATCGACTACAGCTCGGCATTCAACACCATAGTACCCTCCAAGCTCGTCATCAAGCTCGAGACCCTGGGTCTCGACCCCGCCCTGTGCAACTGGGTACTGGACTTCCTGACGGGCCGCCCCCAGGTGGTGAGGGTAGGCAACAACATCTCCTCCCCGCTGATCCTCAACACTGGGGCCCCACAAGGGTGCGTTCTGAGCCCTCTCCTGTACTCCCTGTTCACCCACGACTGCGTGGCCACGCATGCCTCCAACTCAATCATCAAGGTTGCGGACGACACAACAGTGGTAGGCTTGATTACCAACAACGACGAGATGGCCTACAGGGAGGAGGTGAGGGCCCTCGGAGTGTGGTGTCAGGAAAATAACCTCACACTCAACGTCAACAAAACTAAGGAGATGATTGTGGACTTCAGGAAACAGCAGAGGGAACACCCCCCTATCCACATCGATGGAACAGTAGTGGAGAGGGTAGCAAGTTTTAAGTTCCTCGGCATACATATCACAGACAAACTGAATTGGTCCACTCACACAGACAGCATCGTGAAGAAGGCGCAGCAGCGCCTCTTCAACCTCAGGAGGCTGAAGAAATTCGGCTTGTCACCAAAAGCACTCACAAACTTCTACAGATGCACAATCGAGAGCATCCTGGCGGGCTGTATCACCGCCTGGTATGGCAACTGCACCGCCCTCAACCGTAAGGCTCTCCAGAGGGTAGTGAGGTCTGCACAACGCATCACCGGGGGCAAACTACCTGCCCTCCAGGACACCTACACCACCCGATGTCACAGGAAGGCCATAAAGATCATCAAGGACATCAACCACCCGAGCCACTGCCTGTTCACCCCGCTATCATCCAGAAGGCGAGGTCAGTACAGGTGCATCAAAGCTGGGACCGAGAGACTGAAAAACAGCTTCTATCTCAAGGCCATCAGACTGTTTGTTGACTAACACTGAGTGGCTGCTGCCAACACACTGACACTGACTCAACTCCAGCCACTTTAATAATGGGAATTGATGGGAAATGATGTAAATATATCACTAGCCACTTTAAACAATGCTACCTTATATAATGTTACTTACCCTACATTATTCATCTCATATGCATACGTATATACTGTACTCTATATCATCGACTGTATCCTTATGTAATACATGTATCACTAGCCACTTTAAACTATGCCACTTTGTTTACATACTCATCTCATTTGTACATACTGTACTCGATACCATCTACTGTATCTTGCCTATGCTGCTCTGTACCATCACTCATTCATATATCCTTATGTACATATTCTTTATCCCCTTACACTGTGTACAAGACAGTAGTTTTGGAATTGTTAGTTAGATTACTTGTTATTACTGCATTGTCGGAACTAGAAGCACAAGCATTTCGCTACACTCGCATTAACATCTGCTAACCATGTGTATGTGACAAATAAAATTTGATTTGATTTGATTTGATTTTGATTTGATTTAGGAAGGGCACCAACTTCAACAGTGTCCGCCACGTTCCAACCCGAGATCATCTATCTCCTGGGGTAGGCATGAGTATTCCATCTTCATCACTTTCCGCCGAACCCTTTTAGTACCGATTTCACTAGCTGGCTGTCCCTCGTGTTGTTTCTACAGCTCTAGTGGACTCCAGTGCCGTAGGGAATTTCATTGGCTAGACCCTTGCCTCCTCTCTGAACATAATCTCATACCAGCTCCGTTTCCGGGTTCAAGCACTGGATAATTAACCACTGGGATCTAGGACAATCACACACATCACAGCACCACTCATCATCACCGTGGGACCCCTGCAACAAAAAAGCTTTCCCTTCCTCGTCATCGAGGCCCTCGTACATAAAGTAATCCTCGGCCTACCGTGGCTCCAACGTCATGACCCCACCATCTCCTGGTCGAGGATGGAGATTCCTGCCTGGGCCCCCGGATGTTGGAACACCTGCTTTCCCTTACCCTGTGGTTCAACTTTGGTTGAGAGTCCTGTGGTTGCCCTCTAGGCCGACATCCCGGAGGATTCGCTTACTCAAGGGGCGTTTCACTTCCGCCCTGTTGCTGTAACACTAAAATCCTACGCTGCCCTTCGTATTGGAGGTGAACGCCTCAGAAGTGGGCGTGGGGGCTGTCCTGTCACAATGCTAAGGTAACCCACAAAAATGGTATCCATGTGCATACTACTAAAAAATAACTGGCTCCTGCGGAGAGGAACTATGATGTTGGCGTCCTGAAGCTCCTGGCAGTGAAGTTGGCACTAGAGGAGTGGAGACACTGGCTGGTAGGGCGTCAAGGAGCCATATGTGAATTGATTGCCCCCCCATCTATCATCAGAGTTTGTGCAGTTAGGTGACCTAAACTGGGACATGCTTAACACCCCGGCTGTCCTACAATCTAAGCTAGATGCCCTCAATCTCACACAAATGATCAAGGAAACTACCAGGTACAACCCTAAATCCATAACCATGGGCACCCTCTTAGATATCATCCTGACCAACTTGCACTTTAAATACACCTCTGCTGTCTTCAACCAGGATCTCAGTGATCCTGAATGTGTAATGGGTCCGCGGTCAAACGACCACCCCTCATCACTGTCAAACGCTCCCTAAAACACTTCAGCGAGCAGGCCTTTCTAATCAACCTGGCTCGGGTATCCTAGAAGGATATTGACCTCATCACGTCAGTAGAGGATGCCTGGTTGCGCTTTAAAAGTGCAGAGAAGGGAAGGAAGTGCAGGGAAGTCAGGAAGTGCAGAGAAGTCAGGAACCAATATACTCAATCAGTTAGGAAAGCTAAGGCTAGCTTTTTCAAACAGAAATTTGCATCCTGTAGCACTAATTCCAAAAGGTTTTGGGACACTGTAAAGACCATGGAGAATAAGAGCACCTACTCCCAGCTGTCCACTGCACTGAGGCTAGGAAACCCTGTCACCATCAATAAATCTATGATTATCAATAATTTCAATAAGCATTTTTCTATGGCTGGCCATGCTTTCCACCTGGCTAACCCTACCCCGGCCAACAGTTCAGTACCCTCTGATGTTGATGTTCTGAAAGAGCTGCAAAATCTGGATCCCTACAAATCAGCTGGGCTAGACAATCTGGTCCCTCTCTTTCTAAAATGATTTGTCGAAATTGTTGCAACCCCTATTACTAGCCTGTTCAACCTCTCTTTCATATCGTCTGAGATCCCCAAAGATTGGAAAGCTGCCGCGGTCATCCCCCTCTTCAAAGTGGAAGACACTCTTGACCCAAACTGTTATAAACCTAAATCCATCCTGCCCTGTCTTTCTAAAATCTTTGAAAGCCAAGTTAACAAACAGATCACCAACCATTTCGAATCTCATCATACCTCCACTATGCAATCTGGCTTCCGAGCTGGTCATGGGTGCACCTCAGCCATGCTCAAGGTCCTAAACAATATCATAACCGCCATTGATTAAAGACAGTACTGTGCAGCCATCTTCATCGACCTGGCCAAGGCTTTCGACTCTGTCAATCACCACATTCTTATCGGCAGACTCAATAGCCCTGGCTTCTCAAATGACTGCCTCGCCTGGTTCACCAACTACTTCTCAGATAGAGTTCAGTGTGTCAAATCGGAGGGCCTGTTTTCCGGACCTCTGGCAGTCTCTATGGGGGTGCCACAGGGTTCAATTCTCGGGCCGACTCTTTTCTCTGTATATATCAATGATGTCACTCTTGCTGCTGGTGATTCTCTGATCCACCTCTATGCAGATGACACCATTCTGTATACATCTGGCCCTACTTTGAACACTGTGTTAACAAACCTCCAGACGAGCTTCAATGCCATACAACACTCCTTCCGTGGCCTCCAACTGCTTTTAAATGCTAGCAAAACTAAATGCATGCTCTTCAACCGATTGTTGCCCGCACCTGCCCGCCCGTCCAGCATCACTACTCTGGACGGTTCTGATTTAGAATATGTGGACAACTACAAATACCTAGGTGTCTGGTTAGACTGTAAACTCTCCTTCCAGACTCACATTAAGCATCTCCAATCCAAAATGTAATCTAGGATCGGCTTCCTATTTTTCAACAAAGCCTCCTTCACTAATGCTGCCAAACATACCCTCATAAAACTGACTATTCTACCGATCGTTGACTTCGGTGATGTCATTTACAAAATAGTCTCCAACACTCTACTCAGCAAACTGGATGTAGTCTATCACAGTGCCATCCGTTTTGTAACCAAAGCCCCATATACTACCCACCACTGCGACCTGTATGCTCTCGTTGGCTGGCCCTCACTACATAGTCGTAGCCAAACCCACTGGCTCCAGGTCATCTATAAGTCTTTGCTAGCTAAAGCCCCGCATTATCTCAGCTCACTGGTCACCATAGCAACTCCCACCCGTAGTACGCACTCCAGCTGTCACAACTTCCGCCGGAGTTGTTCCCTCTCCTTGTTCGGGCGGTGTTCGCCGGTCGACGTCACCGACCTTCTAGCCATCGCTGATCCATTTTTCATTTTCCATTGGTTTTGTCTTGTCTTCCATTACACCTGGTTCCAATCCCATCAATTACATGTTGTGTATTTAACCCTCTGTTTCCCCTCATGTCCTTGTCGGTGAGTGTATGTGTATGTGTATGTGTACGTCTGTACTGAAGTGCGTCGGGTTATGTTACCCATTGAATTTTATTATTATGTTTTCCGGTGTTTTAAAAAAAAATTAACTGTGCAGTTGGAAACACAGACTCCTGTGTCTGACTTCTCTGCCGCCAGTTACACCCTTATACCAGCAGGTATAATTCATTGGTCATCCCCAAAGCCAACACTTACTTTGGCCTCCTTTCCTTCCAGTTCTATGCTGCCAATAACTGGAGTCCGATATCTCCCTCTCTAACTTTAAGCATCAGCTGTCAGAGTAGCTTACCTATCACTGTACCTGTACACAGCCAATCTGTAAATAACTACCTCATTCCCATATTGTTATTTATCCTTCTGCTCTTTTGCACCCCAGTATCTCTACTTTCACATAATCATCTGCACATCTATCTCTCCAGTGTTAATGTTAAATTGTAATTATTTTGCCTTTATGGCCTATTTATTGCTTTACCTCTGTCATGACGTTGCCCTCTTTGGTTACAGCGAGCACCATCCCCCTCTCTCTGTCTCCTACACTCAGGCTGCTGCAACCTCAGGTCGTAAATTCCTGGAGGAGATTATCTCCTCATGGACACAGTATAGAGAGAGAGTGAGTTTTCATCGAGAGAACAAAGGAATTTCTTCCACCTCACAGAACTGGAGGTCCAAACAGTATTTATGTTCTGGAGAACGTATAAAAGATCGGTGAAGAATCCAGCAACGAACTGGTCCGTTTGGTACAATTTTGTGAAACTCATGAGAGGCAATACGGCCACATTACCGTAACGCTGTTTATACAATAGCCTCAGATATAAGGCTTACATCTAATTGTTGTATAAGATGAATGAGTGAGGATGATACTGTTTGTGAAATTGTGTCATGTGATTTTGGACTGTTTAATGAAGGAAACTCCAATTCCCTTTGGAGTTCAGCTAAATCAGAGGACCGCCCATGAGCACAGTTATGGTCTGGCATCCTGGGACAGGCCCTTTTCTGCTCTTTCGAATAAAACCCCCACCCGGGTTTTCTATCACCAGACCAGCTTACCTCGATAACGAGAGGGCCAAGGTTTGAGAGGAGACCAAGCTTACCTCAATTACGAGATGGCTAAAGGTTGCAGACCAACTTACCACCAGAGGGCCAAGGTTTGAGTAGAGACCATAAACCTGAGTATAAGCTAAAGTTTGAGTAGATGGCTGAATCGTTTAACCATACCACGTGGTTAAACTCTTAGACTATCGATACCGACAGAATAAAAAGATGTCTTTGATATTAATTACTAGTCTGCAGCTAGGAATTCGGTATCATTGAACACGAAGACCGACAACCGCCGAAACATCTATTCTATAACGACATGAATGAAATTCACTCTGAACTATCCATTCTAACCACGACAGAGAGAGAGAGAGGGTGGACAGACTCTCCAACAGAAACAAACTTTTTAACAGAGACGACACACTGAGCGTAAATACACTGCTCAAAAAAATAAAGGGAACACTTAAACAACACAATGTAACTCCAAGTCAATCACACTTCTATGAAATCAAACTGTCCACTTAGGAAGCTACACTGATTGACAATACATTTCACTTGCTGTTGTGCAAATGGAATAGACAACAGGTGGAAATTATAGGCAATTAGCAAGACACCCCCAATAAAGGAGTGGTTCTGCAGGTGGTGACCACAGACCACTTCTCAGTTCCTATGCTTCCTGACTGATGTTTTGGTCCCCTTTGAATGCTGGCGGTGCTTTCACTCTAGTGGTAGCATGAGACGGAGTCTACAACCCACACAAGTGGCTCAGGTAGTGCAGCTCATCCAGGATGGCACATCAATGCGAGCTGTGGCACGAAGGTTTGCTGTGTCTGTCAGTGTAGTGTCCAGAGCATGGAGGCACTACCAGGAGACAGGCCAGTACATCAGGAGACGTGGAGGAGGCCGTAGGAGGGCAACAACACATGGAGGCCACACACACTACTGAGCCTCATTTTGACTTGTTTTAAGGACATTACATCAAAGTTGGATCAGCCTGTAGTGTGGTTTGTGTGATTTTGTTGTCAGCACATTCAACTATGTAAAGAAAAAAGTATTTAATAAGAATATTTCATTCATTCAGATCTAGGATGTGTTATTTTAGTGTTCCCTTTATTTTTTTGAGCAGTGTATATATATTGATTGCAATTGTTCCCGAATTAGTGAGCGTTCATGTGCAAAGGATTAGCATTTCAATTGTTAGAATTATCACTCTGTCTAACAAGCCGCCATAACGGTTTAGCCCACTAGGGCACATCCCCCTATTATTTATTTGTAAACATATCTATTTTGTTTGTTTGTGTGATGCATTTCTGTGAATTACTTAGTTAGTAAATAAATGATTTTAAGACAATTGATGTATGGATGACTCATAGTGAAGACTGGGTTCGTGCAGATAACCAACAATTTACGACTTTTGGAATGAGGTAAATAACGTGAGGTAAATAATAATTAATGAATCAGAAGACTAAGTGATCAGATATCAAAATATCTGAAAGTTATATTAGGAGAATTATAACTTTATAATCTCAATATTTTCCTTGGTGCCCGACTTCCTAGTTAATTACAGTTACATGATTAATCAGTTTAATGGCGTAATAATAATTTCAGAGATTTATTTGATAAATAAATCTTCAGTTTTAATGATACCAAAGACACAACACCTCCCTACTCCTCTACATTTGCACACACTGTACATAGATTTTTCTATTGTGTTATTGATTGAACGTTTGTTTAAATGTAACTAAATGTTGTTTTTGTCGCACTGCTTTGCTTTATCTTGGCCAGGTCGCAGTTGTAAAGGAGAACTTGTTCTCAACTGGCCTACCTGGTTAAAGAAAGGTGAAATAAATAAAATTAAAATAAACTTACATACAACGTTAGCTAGCTTAGCTTGGCTTCACTCATATGAATCACTCGGTCAAAACTCTTCAAAATGAACAGAAAAGTCATCACAGTTTAGATAAACATGTTATCTCTAGTTTTTGAAGACGAAAGTGTGCTTATAAATGTTACAAAACTGAAAACAGGATAGATAAGGAGACAGGGAGAGTTGGCTTCTTTTCACTCGGATTGTCTTCCGAAACATGAGGTAGAGAGGCACGCGCCTGTGGCAGTTGAGAATTTATGTGACGTGCATGATCCAGACATTTCGAAAAACATATTAATGCATAATTGGAATTTACTATCCCAGAAATTCCCGTATCACGCAAGTGTTAGCGGATGTGTGGAAGTCTACAGCAGGGAAATTACAACCCACGAGCACGCACCTCCAATTTCATGGGGTTATAGCAGATCCGATTTACCCAAGAAACTCTGCTTTTCATTCAGTGTATGGCACACTACTTTTTACCAGGGCCAATTTAAGCCCCGGTCAAAATGAATGCATTACATAAGCAATAGGGTGCTATTTGGGTCACACCCTCAGTGATTCATTAATCACGACGGTCTGCTCTCATCCAAGGTGCCACCAGTCACAAGGTGTTACAATGCCATCATTTGTGGCGGAAGACATTTTCACCCAGGAACTGCATGTGACAGCTTGACCTTTCGCGGAGCTATCGACTCTCTCCTTCCTCTCATTGCTCATCCAGAGAGAGAACTCATGCTTGGGAGAAGCTCTCAGGCCATGCATTCAAATGCATGTTATTACTACTCATTCATTAACTGCGTCAATTCACATTAACACATTTACTTGTGTCAATTCAAATCAACTGAACGTTCATGTTAATTGCAAGATGAGCACTTGCATGGAGACTCCCTTCCATATTCTCACTATTTTGTGATATTAATATTGCAAATGCATCACGTGGCATGTCTATGCAATTAACATTGTTTCTGGTGATCCGTCTCATGTCAAAGGCCCTCCACTGACCAGTAACGCACCTCTGTAATTAGATCCATGATAGTGTGATGGAGGGAGAAAGACGTGTGTATCCCGTAGTGATAATCTTCATACAGTATGGATATCATTATCTGTGTTATAAAATGAAATGCTGTAATGATTAATTAAAGGGCCTCATACACTATTCAGCCTGATATAATCATGTATCTGAAAAGAGGAAGGAACGAGTTAATCATATATTTCAATGAGGGGAACAATAGTGCTGAAGTATGCTCAACTGCATAAAAAATATGTATGAAAACAACTATTTCAAATTCAAATAAATTATTGGCCAAATGCTGCTCAAGAACACCACACCACAGAATACTACTCCAATAAAAATATATATATACTGTATATATTTTTTTATTCTAAGGCACTCATTTGTTGATCTGCTAGGTGCCCATAAAAAGGGGGGCCCCTGCAGCAGCAGCATGTTGGGACTGTAATAATGTAGCATTGACACTGTGTGTGCATCCCAAATGGCACCCTATTCCCTATTGACCCTGGTCAAAAGTAGTATATTATATAGGGAATAGGGTGCCATTTGCGATGCCCACCGGTATCACAGTCTCAGAGAATTGGTGTTGGCTACCCCACGCTGATCCTGAAAGGGCACAGAAGAATGTATCTTTTTAGAGCTGGCTGAGGACATGGACTTTCTTTCGCTGCCTGGCTAGTCTGTCCCCTCTGATAGCCATCATCACAGCTCAACACAGATCTCCCCATACCCTGGTTAACACAGGTCATAGCTGACACATGTAGTGTAGCTGTGCAAGTGCACACAGCACAGGTACTAAATCAATGTGAGTCATTTCGGTGAAAAAACCCATCCAGCTGAATGAAACGATAAGAGTTAGAGGTAGGCAGGTAGCCTAGTGGTTAAGAGCATTGGGCCACTAACCGAAAGGTCGCTGGCTTGAATGCCAGAGTGGACTATGTGAAAGAAATCTGATGATGTGCCCTCGTGCAATGCACTTAACCCCAATTGCTCCTGTAAGAGTGTCTGCTACATAAATGAAAGGTAAAATTATAGATAATAGACTGAGGTCCTTTACAAGACAGTTACTACACAGAAAAGACTGAAGGGATCCTTAGGATGTCCTCTCTGATGCCACCCCTTTGTCTTAAAGTCTATTTTTAGTCATTTATCAACTTGAACTGACTTTCCACTGACTTTCCAATTTGAACTGACTTTCCATCACCTATTTAGCTACAATAAGTAAGTACTGCAAGTCTTGTCCAAGCCAGAACATCCCATTGGGCAGGAGCCTATCTGTTTCTGTAGCAAGAGGCAGCTTGATGCACAATCAAGTCGAGTTAAGTCAAATCTAGTCAGGTTTATTTGTCATATGCACAGGATGCACACGGTGTAAACACTACAATTAACTGCTTACTTGCAGGCTCACCTCTCAACAGTGTGAAAATAATAAGAATAAAGTATGTCAGTTAAAACAAATGAAAATAAAATGAAAGCTCAATAGAACAACGTAGAATGGATTTAGCCGGAATATAAATACAAGGTAGGCTATCACATGATTATTATGAGGACATCAGAAGCAACAATGAATGGGTTTTTCACGGCCTTTTCACTTTCTAGTGACAAGCACAAAAGTAGTACTGGCAGCCTACTGTATGTGGCAGGGCAACATTGAGACATTTTTGGGTTGGCATGTTTTGCATGAGGCCAGCCGTCTAAAGTGCTCTTCCTCACATCACTTGATGTACATAGTGAGTGACATGCCTGAACGTCACTCCTAAGGAGTATGGGACATAGATGCTTTTATTCATGGTTATTCATCAAAGTATGAAAACTAGGATTCAGTTATAGTTTAAGATTTGCAGTGAATTAATCTAAACCCCCAGGAGACAGGTTGTGTATTCAGCTGCCAGTCATCCTCCTTTTCTTATTATGAGTTGAACTTGATATTAAACATTCATATTTTGCCTACACTCATTTATATTTTCAATTGAAGGCCATCTTTCTCTTTGTGAACTGTACCCTACTGCCTGTTATGTTGTTTCCCTCATCAGGATTAGGTTATGCAAAACGTGAGTGGTAGAGACTTGGGTAAACCTCATAGGACTTATATGACCCCTGTGCTATATCTCATATATCTATGTTACATTCTGTGTGGTATGGGGCGCTCATGTACCAGTTCAAACTCCAGACTTCGAGCCCCTTCGAGTTGAACCCATAAGTAAACCCAAAAGCCGAAGGTTAAACACTTGGACATGGCAGGACTCAACAGGATTGTGCATTTGCTCAGGCAACTTGAAAAAAGCAGCGTAAGTGGACTCCTTTATCGCGAAAATGCACAAATGCAAGATTATTAAATGCATGTAAACTTTTGATAGTTTAATATCTAACTTACCTAACTTGTTATCCAGTAGCCAGATGGCAGTGCTGCGTCGACATTAGCCCAATATGTACTCTTATGCGTTTCCAGCTACAATAGTCGTTACAACATTAACAATGTATTTTTCTAAAATGGATCAAATAGTTTTTTCCCTCAATCTACACACAATACCCCATAATGACAAAGCAAAAACAAGTTTTTAGACATTTTTGCAAATGTATTCAAAATAAAAAACTGAAATATCACATTTACACAAGTATTCATATGCTTTACTCAGTACTGTGTTGAAGCATCTTTGGCAACGATTACAGCCTTGAGTCTTCTTGGGTTTGACTAGGGTCGATTTTAGCGTGTAAATCTTGGTGGGGGCAAAACAATTATTATGGAATGCATGCCAGCAAAGCCATAACACTAAACAACACATTAATTGCACTATAACGATGACAAACAGTGCCCACAAACTGTTAAGGCCTACACAAAGCTGTCCCAACAGCAGAGTCCCAACATCAGTCCCAACACCTTACCACTGCTACGCCTGGTTATCAGGGGACTTTTGTCTGACAGAGAAAATAGTTAATTCAGCCTCATTTACTGATAGCTGATATGGCTGACTTGTTTAAAACTAATTCTGTTTCTACTGACAATTGAGATGTACAAACTATGGCATAAGGGGATGACAAGCAGATAAGAGGCAATCCGTAATCTCCGTAAGACATTAATGAGCGAGCTAGGATGGACGTAGTCAATATAACTATTTGCTCAGCACTTTTGAAATGTACAGCGACAGAATCAGAACATGGGCCGTTTTTACAGTGTTCTCCCTGTACACCAAGTCAGAACCGTAGGATAAATCAAGGGGGCATATAAGCAGACAATGAAAGCTCTTACAATACTCAATGATTACATGTCACGTCCTGACCATAGAAAGCCTGTATTTTCTATGGTAGAGTAGGTCAGGGAGTGACTAGGGGTGTTTAGTCTAGTTTATTATTTCTATGTGGGGTTCTAGGTTTATTTTTCTATGTTGGTGTTTGTGTATGATTCCCATTTAGAGGCAGGTGGTAATCGTTGTCTCTATTTGGGGATCATACTCAATTAAGTTGCATTTTTTTCCACCTGTGGGTTATGGGATATTGTTTATGTTTAGTTGCCTGATCGCACTGCATTGTCGTCACGGTTAGTTTATTCTTTATTTGTTTTGTATTTACTTAAGTTTCACTTTATTCATTAAAAGTATGTAGAACTCAAAGTACGCTGCTCCTTGGTCCGACCATCATTATTACTAACATTGTGACATTACATTTCTCAAAAACAGGTTATAGGCACCACCAAGCCAGAACAGTAAGTGAAATTAAGAGGTGAAAATAGCCCAAATTATTTGGGTGAGGCACATGGGCTACTAACACAACATATTACTTTCTTAGCAACAGTATACAGTATATCACAAAAGTGAGTACACCCCTCACATTTTTGTAAATATTTCAGTATATCTTTTTATGTGACAACACTGAAGAAATGACACTTTGCTACAATGTAAAGCAGTG
This sequence comes from Oncorhynchus clarkii lewisi, assembly GCF_045791955.1. Taxonomy (NCBI): domain Eukaryota; kingdom Metazoa; phylum Chordata; class Actinopteri; order Salmoniformes; family Salmonidae; genus Oncorhynchus; species Oncorhynchus clarkii. The sequence continues at coordinate 19,904,825 of NC_092166.1, read as the reverse complement.
AGTGTACAGCTTGTATAACAGTGTAAATTTGCTGTCCCCTCAAAATAACTCAACACACAGCCATTCATGTCTAAACCGCTGGCAACAAAAGTGAGTACACCCCTAAGTGAAAATGTCCAAATTGGGCCCAATTAGCCATTTTCCCTGCCCGGTGTCATATGACTTGATAGTGTTACAAGGTCTCAGGTGTGAATGGGGAGCAGGTGTGTTAAATTTGGTGTCATCGCTCTCACACTCCCTCATACTGACTGGTCACTGGAAGTTCAACATGGCACCTCATGGCAAATAACTCTCTGAGGATCTGAAAAAAAGAATTGTTGCTCTACATAAAGATGGGCCTGGGCTATAAGAAGATTGCCAAGACCCTGAAACTGAGCTGCAGCACAGTGGCCAAGACCATACAGTGGTTTAACTGTACAGGTTCCACTCAGAACATGGTCGACTAAAGAAGTTGAGTGCACATGCTCAGCGTCATATCCAGAGGTTGTCTTTGGGAAATAGATGTATGAGTGCTGCCAGCATTGCTGCAGAGGTTGAAGGGGTGGGTGGTCAGCCTGTCAGTGCTCAGACCATACGCCGTACACTGCATCAAATTGGTCTGCATGGCTGTCGTCCCAGAAGGAAGCTGTCGTCCCAGAAGGAAGATGATGCACAAGAAAGCCTGCAAACAGTTGGAGGAAGATGGATTGCTGGAACCATGTCCTGTGGTCTGATGAGACCAAGATAAACTGAATTGGTTCAGATGGTGTCAAGCATGTGTGGTGGCAACCAGGTGAGGAGTACAAAGACAAGTGTGTCTTGCCTACAGTCAAGCATGGTGGTGGGAGTGTCATGGTCTGGGGCTGCATGAGTGCTGCCGGCACGGGGGAGCTACAGTTCATTGAGGGAACCATGAATGCCAACATGTACTGTGACATACTGAAGCAGAGCATAATCCCCTCCCTTCAGGGAGACTGAGCCGCAGGGCAGTATTCCAACATGATAACGACCCCAAACACACCTCAAACATGACCACTGCCTTGCTAAAGAAGCTGAGGGTAAAGGTGATGGACTGGCCAAGCATGTCTCCAGACCTAAACCCTATTGAGCATCTGTGGGGCATCCTCAAACAGAAGGTGGAGGAGTGCAAGGTCTCTAACATCCACCAGCTCCGTGATGTCGTGATGGAGGAGTGGAAGAGGACTCCAGTGGCTACCTGTGAAGCTCTGGTGAACTCCATGCCCAAGAGGGTTAAGGCAGTGCTGGAAAATGATGGTGGCCACACAAAATATTGACACTTTGGGCCAAATTTTCACTTAGGGGTGTACACACTTTTGTTGCCAGCGGTTTAGACATGAATGGCTGTGTGTTGAGTTATTTTGAGGGGACAGCAAATTTACACTGTTATACAAGCTGTACACTCACTACTTTACATTGTAGCAAAGTGTCATTTCTTCAGTGTTGTCACATGAAAAGATATACTCAAATATTTACAAAAATGTGAGGGGTGTACTCACTTTTGTGATATATTGTACATATCTCCCTGGCATATTACATCATTTATGCAGCAGCATACAATACATTTTGGGACTTACGTTGTTGTGCTGTGCTCACTTGAACAAGAAGGTGGCGCGGCGGACCTGCTTGGGCAAATTTTGTCATCAAACTTTGTTATTAAAGTCTGGCATTCTCTGGATTTATGATGCTTTGGGAACTCGAGAGAAAAAAAGGTTGAATCATGACTTCAGTGATCTTCAGGTCGTAGCTCTAGAAAGAGGATTGAGTTTCCGATTTACAATTCCAAGTTGGATGAAAGTTGAAAACATATTTTCCCAGTCGTAGCTCGTTTTTCTCGAGTTCCCAGTTGTCTTGAACTCACTTAAAGTCAGATTTTTCAGTTCCGAGTTAACAGTTGTTTTGAGCGCGGCACAAATCATGCTTATTTGACAGCAGGGCCAATGTTGAATGTTAATAATTTTAAACTACAAGAGACCCTTAATCTTAAACTTAGGACCACACAGCAACTCCACTGAATAGCAGGCTAATGATTGCTTTGCAATGCTTGCAGTTAGCCACTGACGCCTTCCAAACCACTCATTGTTGAATTTGCCATTTCCAACTTGTTGTGTAATGTTTATGCCAATGGCTGATGAGCACCAATATGTTTTATCTATAATTTCTCTTCATTATTTCTCTTCATATGACAAGGATTAAAAATTATTTTCCAGTAGATTGTCGACTTGATTCATCATGATAACTGCTAGCTAAGATTTTGATAGTATGATGTTGATGAGTCCAATCAAAGCTACTGTAGATATAACTTCATTTGACGTAATTTTATGTTTGGCCAATGACCTTGAGCCTTCTTGGATGAGCACTTCTAATGTAACTATTGCAGCACCCAGGGGGCTTGAATTTTCAAGCTCTACCCTTAGACTTGGCGGTGACGTAGTGTCCCGATGAGTGACAGAACACTGAGCCAATCACGGCTTAATGCTCCGTATTTTCTGCTGGCTTGCCCCACCGCCACAGAAAGCACTGAGCTAGGCTGAAACACCTGCATTTTGAAGCTCCCTTAGTCAAGAAAACAAAAAAAGAGACCATGTTTGTTTGCAGCTTTATTAACTCAATGATATATATATATTTTTTTACATTGTTTGCAAACTGATTGGACACATTGCGGGAGCAATTCTGTGGGTTGTCTACTAGGCAGCCTACCACAACAGTAACCTCCCAGCCCTCAGTAGCCCTGGTAGCAGCACCATCCCCTCGGTTTCCCGGGAACCCCGCTTACCTCCCCCGGAGCGCTTTGATGGAGAGTCGGCACCTGTCGGGCATTTCTCGCTCAGTGTTCCCTCGTCACGGAGCTGCAGCCTTCCTCCTTCCCCTCAGACCGCTCTAAGATAGCGTACCTCATCACGCTGATGTCTGGGAGGGCTCTCGCTTGGGTTACGGACGTTTGGGAACAACATTCGGCCGTATGCTTCAGTCTGGAGGGATCGTGGTGGAGGTGAAAAAAGTTTTTGAAGCTTCATTGTCCGGGAGAGAGGCTGCCCGGAAGTTACTCCAGCTTCGGCAGGACTCCCTCAGTGTGGTAGACTATGTGGTGGATTTCCGCACACTAACAGCGGAGGGTGCCTGGAACCCGGAAGAGCTGTTTGAAAAGTTCATGCACGGATTATCAGAGGAAGTAAAGGATGAGCTAGCAGCCCGGGAACTACCGACGGATCTCAACTCACTCATCGCTTTAACCATCCGGATCGATGGTCGGCTATGGGAACGTAGGAGGGAGAAAAGGTTTGAATGCAATCCCAATCGCTCACTCAAGGATCCCACCTTAAATCTGCTGAACTCCAGAAGTCCCAGGCGTCTACGTCCCCAAGAGGATCCGAGCTTACCCGAGTTCCTCAAAGAGCCTCCGAAGACTGCCGATTCACCCCTTCCCGAGCCGATGCAGCTTGGCAGGGCTAGGCTGTCTCCAACCGAACGCATACACAGACTTGACACACAGAGTTGTCTGTACTACGGTCATTATGTGTCTACCTGTCCCTTCAAGAGACCTAGCTCATTCGTTGGCGTGTGTACTCTGATCTCTTAAAGATCATTTTTCTTCTCCCCTTACTCGCCCCCCTCTCCATGCTATCCTGCTGTGGGACGACCAGTCCAAGTCTGTCCAGGTACTCATTGACTGCGAGTCTAATGGATGTTACCCTGGCGTCTGAGCTGGGCATCCCCACTCAACCCCTCTCCATTCCCATGGATGTTAGAGCGCTGGACGGGTGCTCAATAGGCCGGGTCACCCACCATACCACCCCGATCAACCTACGAGTGTCAGGGAACCACAGCGAGATGATCAAATTCCTGCTAGTTGAGTCTCCGCAGGTTCCTGTCGTATTGGGATTCTCTTGGCTCCAGCAACACAATCCCTCTATTGACTGGGCTACTGGTGCCATCGAGCCCATCCTGCCACACGCATTGCCTGAAATCAGCTCTGCCTGTCCCAGGACATCTTCCTGGGGGCTTGGGAATTTCCCTGGACCTCTCCACCCAGTTTGGCACCGACCGGTATCCAAGAAGGTCAAGCCAGATGCACTGGCACACCGCTATAGCCCCACGGCTACACCCCCAGAAGCCGAGACCTCTCTCCCCCACTCCAAGATCATTAGCCCCTCTGCTGTTCGGTTCGACCTCGGGGCAGGGGATTCCAGTACCTGGTTGACTGGGAGGGTTAGGGCCTGGAGGAGAGGTGCTGGTTCTCCGCTAGGGACATCCTGGACCCAGGCCTCATCTCAACCAGGTATGTGCCCAGGTAGGACGCCAGGTGGTGTCCCTAGGGGAGGGATACTGTCACGCCCTAATCTGTTTCACCTGTCTTTGTGCTTGTCTCGCCCATCTTCCCAATTATCTCCTGTGTATTTATTCCTGTGTTAAACGTGATACTCACGGAACTTGCTACATACTGTTTTATGATTTTGAATTCAAATCCATGTTTAAAAAACCTTGCTAAGAAAGTAAGCAATTTACATTTCTACACTGCATCAGTGTACCTTTCATAAACATAAACCTTGCTCTTTGGACACCCATAGAGCAGGTTATTTAACAAGCAACTTCCACAATTCAAATTAAAGGATATCTCAGGCAGTGTTGCTCCAGTGGCTTCTGACCCTCTGATAAGTGGGTGTCTCTGCTGTCTCTGTAGCAGCAAAAACAATCATCTCCATCAACTTTACTTCTGGTTAATAACAACATTAAACTATAACAAAATATGCATGCTCCATTCAAAGAAATACACACATCTTGAAAACAATAAGTGCAATTTGCTTTTGTATAGACAGCTGAGGTGGAATGCTGTAAACTGTGTTCGTAAAAATATAGAGCAGATAGTGAATATGGGACATAATGTGCTCTGTGAATGTTGCAGGCATTTCATCTCTAGGGAGACACAATAGATACACAAGCTATTGTCCAATTGAAAATAATTAGAAAATATTTAACAGTCTGTGCAAAGTAGTAACAGTCAATTTCAATATACGTTTTGAAAACTATACATCCAGTATCAAACATGATTCACTGATTAAGTGTTAACAATTAATATCAGGTGGGGTTTTGTTAAGCAGTAAAACGGCATTAACAACTTCAGATGACCAATATAAATATTATTTTGGATGACAAAATTGTCATGTTTGGCTTAATCTCCCATGGGCAGATTCTGCGTGTACAGTTGACCGAAAGAATCTGCCAGGACTGATTGGGATCAGGATTGGCCCAAAGGCAGTGCTTAAACTGCTTCGCCTCAAGTGCTTTGTGTGTGTGCCCACACGGATGGTAAGGGGGGGCTTTGGCTGAGAGTTTCCTTTTGCGAGGGTTGCGAATTTTTGCCAGAATGCTCAATTTCTAATTTAGAAATGAATCACGCAGCTGACCAAATTACGCATGATTTTACCTCTAGGTTAACAGAGATTATGTTTGGTTTGACAATGACAGCAATGGAGTTGGCAAGAGCAGAAACAGATGATGAACAGTCACTGCTACTATGAGAAGCTGTTAATGATGACTCACTGCTAGATACTACAGTATGAAGCAGGGAGGGACAGGATGGTAGCAGCTAGGAGGGGCAGCTAACCGGAGGTGAGTAAGATGGAGGATGAGGAGCCGGTGGGAAGGGTGATAAGGATGTGTTCTAGAGCGTACTACACTATTGACTACACATACAAGGGTTCTTCTGTCTTACACAGGAAGCTGCCTGATTCCTGACTTCGCTCTCAGCTGCCATAAGGAGCTGCTTGAATTCCTTAATTCTCTGCTCTTTCTTAGTCAGTGAATGACTCCTGGGGTACATGCAGATTGGTCAGGAAAAGGAAAAACAGCTAATTTTCTCATTTACAAGTCTTATTCCTCTCTTACTGAATTACATAGGAGCTACTGTACGATGGTGGTAGGGGAGGGGTACACTTGCAACATGGTTAAGCTAAGCGAGTGCAGAGATGGGACACTCACTGGGACAAAGTAAGCAGTTTCAGGAACACTTTCTATATACTGGCCCTCCAACAAGCCAAGGGAATATCCTGAAATCTAACAAAACATACACAAAAAAAACAGTGTCATAAAATCAACAAACAGTTTGGGATTGATTTCATCCTGATTTCAATGATGATTTTCAATTCAAACACTTGGCTATTGTTCAGTCTAGTTTATTGTGCTGACTGGTAGAAACCATAGATGGGTGCTCAATGATCACCTTTGTGGGGATAATCATGGCATAATGATTCTGGCTCTGCAGGAGTCCCTAGAGGAGCAGGAGGACTTGGTCCTTCTCTTGATGGGAGCCTTGGTCTTGTCGATCTGTGTCGTGACATCCTGCAGGTAGACCTCATGCTCCACCTTCCTACGCATGGTGGAGTTCCAGTGATTCTAATAGAGTTGTCTCTCCTATGGGGGGATTCAGACCAAAGAAATTGAATAAGAACAATATTATGTCCTATATTGTTAAAGTTATATTGATTGTTATTTGTTATATATCTCTGCATTTCAGACAAATAAAATATTTGATAAATCTTTAAAAAAAATGTTTTTTTAACAAGGCAAATCAAAATTCTTATTTACAATGACGGCCAATCAATCATGAGATTGACTGCATATCAGAGACTGCGTCCAAAATAGTACCCTGTTCCCTACATTGTGCACTACTTTTGACCAGATCCCCATAGGACTCTGGTCCAAATGTGTGCACTATATAGAGAATAGGGTGCCATTTGGGACACATACTGAGTGTTACAGCTTGCTATAACAGTGCTCTAACTTATAAGAGCAGCAGCTTAGATTCCTCAGTCCAGTGGTTCCCGATACGTTTGTGAGCAGCGTATATGATCTGGTCCTCCTCCTGAGTCCGGTTAAGGTGGTTGTGCCAGCGCTCCCGGCACTGCTGGCCGATACGCCCGTGCAGATGCTTGGTAATGATGGACCATTGCTTGGGGCCATACCTGTGCACAGATACATTTACACACGGCACGTTTCAGAATTTAGCATGTGATAAACCTACTTGGTAGACAAAACACACAGAATAGAAACTGTCTTCACCCTCTCATCTTCCTCCTTGGTCCATGGCCCTTTCATCGTCTCTGGGTTGAGCACCTTTTGCCATCGATGCTGACACTGAGAATCCATGCAAAGAATATTTGCTGGTCTGTGGTGTGCAATGAGGAGTAACCAGGTGCTGCACTTGACGCATTTATGAAACAACTTATTCCAGTTACTAATAAGCACACACCCATTAAGAAAATTACTGTAAAAACTGTTACATCCCCTTGGATTGATGAGGAATTGAACAATTGTATGGTTGAGAGGGATGAGGCAAAAGTTATGGCAAATAAGGTTGGCAGCCCAACTGATTGGCAAAGTACTGCAAATTAAGAAATCATGTGACTAAACTAAAGAAAAAGAAACAACACTATGAAACAAAGATACATTATTTAAAGAATAATAGTAAAAAGTTTTGGGGCACCTTAAATTACATTTTGGGAAAAAAAAGCCAACTCAGCTCCTTCATTCATTGAATCAGATGGCTCATTCATCACAAAGCCCACTGATATTGCAAACTACTTTAATGACTTTTTGATTGGCAAGATAAGCAAACTTAGGGATGACATGCCAGTAACAAACGCTGACACTACACATCCAAGTATATCGGACCAAATTATGAAAGACAAGAATTGTACATTTGAATACTGTAAAGTCAGTGTGGAAGAGGTGAAAAAAGTATTGTGACAAGCCACCGGGGTCTGACAATCTGGATGGAAAATTACTGAGGATAATAGCAGACGATATTGCCAATCCTATTTGCTACATCTTCAATTTGAGCCTACTAGAGAGCATGTGCCCTCAGACCCAAGAATAGTAAAGCCCCCTTTACTGGCTCAAATAGCCGACCAATCTGCCTGTTACCAACCCTTAGTAAACTTCTGGAAAAAAATGTGTTTGACCAGATACAATGCTATTTCACAGTAAACAAATTGACAACAGAATTTCAGCATGCTTATAGGACACTCAACAAGCACAGTACTTACACAAATGACTGATGATTGGCTGAGAGAAATTGATGATAAAATGATTGTAGGGGCTGTCTTGTTAGACTTCAGTGCAGCTTTTGACATTATCGATCATAGTCTGCTGCTGGTAAAAACAATGTGTTATGGCTTTACACCCCCTGACATAATGTGGATTTACTTGTCTAACAGAACACAGAAAGTGTTCTTTAATGGAAGCCTCTCAAATATAATCCAGTTAGAATCAGGAATTCCCCCGGGTAGCTGTTTAGGCCCCTTGCTTTTTTCAATTTTTACTACCGACATGCCACTGACTTTGAGTAAAGCCAAAGTGTCTATGTATGTAGATGACTCAACACTATACACGTCAGCTACTACAGCGACTGAAATGACTGCAACACTCAACAAAGAGCTGCAGTTCGTTTCAGAGTGAGTGTCAAGGAATAAGTTAGCCCTATATATTTCTAAAACTAAAAGCACTGTATTTGGAACAAAACACTCACTAAACCCTAAACCTCAACTAAATTGTGTAATAAATAATGTGGAAATTGAGCAAGTTGAGATGACTAAACTGCTTGGAGTAACCCGAGATTGTAAATTGTCATGGTCAAAACATATTGATGCAGTAGTAGTGAAGATGGGGAGAAAATGTTTTTGATGCATGCCAACAAAGCCACTACACAACACAACACTAAACAATACATTAATTGCACTATAAGGGTGACAAACGGTGCCGACAAACTGTTAGGGCCTACATAAAGCTGTCCCAACATGACATAATGATGTCCCAACAGTCCCTTACCACTGATACACCTGGCTATCATCGGAGCCTTGTCTGGCAGCGAAACAGCTGGTATGGCTGACTTGCTTAAACAAATGTGGTTTCTATTGACAATTGAGATGTACAAACTATGGCATAAGGGGGCGAGGAGGGGATAAGAGGCAATCTGTAATTTCGATTAAGACATGAGCGAGCTAGGACAGACGTAGTCAATATAACTATTTGTTCAGCACTTTTGAAATGTACAGCGACAGAATTCAGAACATGGGACGTTCTGACAGTATTCTCCCTGTACACCATGTCAGAACCGTAGGATAAATAATGGGGGCATATAAGCAGACAATAAAAGCTCTTACAATATTAAATGATTACATTTTTCTAAAACAGGCTACAGGCTACATGTGCACCACCAAGTCATACCAGTAGGCTAAATTATGAGGGGAAAATGGACCAAATTATTAGGGTGAGGCACATGGGCTACTAACAGCATACTACACAACATACACTTAGAATTACTTTCTTAGCTAATTTATGCAAAAGCATACGGGACACTTTTGGACTCGCCTTGTTGTGCTGTGCTCACTTGAACAGGAAGGTGTCATCAAAGTCTGGCATTCTCAGGATTTTTGGCTCCTGAGTGGCGCAGCGGTCTAAGGCACTGCATCTCAGTGCTAGAGGTGTAACTATAGACACCCTGGTTCGAATCCAGGCTGTATCACAACCAGCTGTGATTGGGAATCCCATAGGGCGGCGCACAATTGGCCCAGCGTTGTCCGGGTTCGGCCGGTGTAGGTCGTCGTTGTAAATAAGAATTTGTTCTTAACTGACTTCCCTAGTTTAAAAAATGTATCTTAATTATTTATCTTATTTGCCAGTAGATTGTTGACTTGATTCATGATGACTGCTAGCTTGCTAGCTAAGATTTTGAAAGTATGATGTTGACATGATCAGTCCATTCAAAGCTACTGTAGATGTAACGTGGTCAATGACCTTGAGCCTTCTTGGATGAGCACTTCTAATGTGACTCTATTGCAGCACCCAAGGGGCTTAAACTTTCTAGCTCTACCCGTAGATTTTGCGGTGACATTAGGTCCCCATGAGTGACAGAACACTGAGCCAATCACGGCGCAACTAGAGAAAATTACCAACCACTACGCTCCTTATTTTCCGCTGGCTGCCCAACCATCACAGAAGGCACTGAGCTAGGCTGAAACATTTTGGAACTGCCTTACTCAAGAAAGCAAAAATGAGACCAAGTTTGTATGCGGCTTAATTAACTCAGTGATTTTTTTTTAATTTATATTTTTTAAACATTGTTTGCAAACTGATGTGACACGTATTAATGCCAAAATAACATGCAAAACAGGCAAAATAATAATATTTTTTAGCTAAATAGGTGCGGCTCAAAACAGGTGATCTGCCCTGAATGACATGTCGCCACTGCATTAAATACTATTTTCTCAGGAGTTGACTGTCTTCTGTTAAGACAACTCAGGTATTACCTCTTCCCTCGACTTTCTGTAAAGGCTTCTTGGGGCATCCCCAACATCCATGAGAAAGGAAAGACCAATAAGGTTAATATTACAAGCCAGGAGATGATAATAATGTTCACAGGCGACAACATACACATCAAACATACCAAAAGTACCGACTTCTTCTGCTGCATCTGGCCATACTGTCTGTCTCCTGTTCAAGTTGTTTTATTTATGGAGAAAGCGTACAAGAAGCATCTTATTATATTGATTAAATGTAGTTTTCTGAAATAAGAGATCAGTTCAACTAGCTATGAAGTCATCAATAAATTTAGCTAGTTAGCAATAAACTAGCAAGTTAGCTAGAAAGTTAGCTACAGTAGATAAGTAATCTATCTGGCTATCTAGCTAAAACAAGACAGCTATACACTTTGCTAGCTGAGTGAATACAATTATTTTGAGTTATTCATGAGGTTGAGTTTATGACTGATGATCAAAAACGATTCTGTATACTGTTTCCAGCTAGCTATTGTCTTCATCTTGCTACTCACATCGCATCTCCTATTGACAGCTCCACCGTAGGAAAGATACTGGTAGCTTGTACTGTCTCTTTACGGGACACTTACCGGTATTCAGAAATGTGTATATACCACCGATTCTCGCGCCCACCCCCTTCGAGAGAGGTGCATGGATCCGCAGCCACACGTAGACTCTCTTCCCATTGTCAAATATATCAAAATCATTTTCAGCCAGCCAGGTATTTTACAAAGCCCACGACAACGCCTGCATTTTTAACTGGGCTGTTGGTCACCAAATCATTCATAAAAATCTTACAATTACATTATGACATGGGATAGATGGAACGTGGAAAGTTTCTGATATTTCAAAGTTGAAGCAATGCTACCATCTGGTGGACGACAGATAACAGAGACCCTTGAATTCATAATTGCCTGTCATTAGTCTAATATACTGTATATTCTGTCACATTCATGTTTGTGCGCCACAATGCAGTGACCCATCCCTGGTGAAATGAAGATATACCCGTCAAGTAGACTGACAGTGCACACTCACACCGACAACCCTGCACACACACATATTGACGCCCACACACATTCCCCATACCCTGCTGCTACTATTTATTGTTATTTACCCTGCTGTCCAGTCACTTTTACCCCTGCCTACATGTACATATCTACCTCAACTACCACTATATCTCTGCACATTGATATGGTACTGGCCTTGTATATAGAATACATTGTGTGTTTTAATTTGATCTGACCTAGAATGTTCTATTTCTTTACCTTTGATATTGAACACAGCTTTGTTGAGGAAGAGCTTGTAATTAAGCATTTCACTGTACTGTTTACACCTGTTGTATCATGTGCACGTGACAAATAACATTTGATTTGTTAGGACAGCAAACTTTTGATGAGAGGCAAACTTCAAGATGGGACCAAACATATGCTATTGATCAAGTGGATCTACATGATTAATTAAAAAATAATTATAATTGTAAGTGAATTCAAAGGCAAGTAGTTACGGAAGTATTAGTGACCACAATACAACATTGTGAAGAAATTACTTTATTGTTTGGTTGAAAAGTCATCACACATGCAAACAGCAATGTTGTAGCCATGGTATCTTCAATCTTTTATTAGCAAACAAGAAAAAAAGTTAACAAAAAATGAAAGAACTTGAGTTTCTGTACAGATCAAAGTATACTACAATATATACTATTATAATACAACTGGCTTACAATACATATAATTAGTACAGCAGTCACAAAGAAACAAACTTCAAGTTTGTCAAAACAGTGTTGTCTGAGTTTAATATTTCCTTTAAATGTTCCCTTGGACTGACAATATCTATATTTGAGTATATCTAGTATATGTTTTATTCTAATATTCCCTATTTTTATGAAAGTGCTAAGTTTTACATTTTGTTCACTAGAAAGAAAAGCTGTGGAGCTCTTTAAAAAATGACCTGCAATTAATGTGTTTTTTTAGGCAGGTACTGCTTTTTGCCATAATAAGAAACCTTGTCCAGAAGTCAGGCCAAGACTCAGTAAGACTCAAGGATATAAGGCCATAAGCTGATAATGGCAGCATCCAAAGTTACCATGTCATTCTAGAACAACAAGGTGATTTGGAATACTCCAAAATCTGGGTTGGCAACAAAAGTGTAAACTCAATGTGGCCCATAATGCCTTTATCTCAATGGCCACTTAAATGAGTTAACAGTGAAGCCTCTGCCTTCCAATGTGAGGGCCTATAAAACACTCCAACTCGGTTTTTGGTTGAAATTCCAACAAACAAACCAAAAGTTACATTTTATAATGTCGCGAGAGGAATTGAATGCCACAAAACTGATCTGAATGCAACATGGTACTACACGGTTTGTCTATAAGTTTACAATCAACTGGATTGGCTGAACAACCAATTGGAATTATACTTCACACCACTGAGAGATGTAGTACTTTGTTCATGAGATATCAAAATGTACAACCTCCATGAAATCTCTTTCAAGGATTTCATCACATTCTGCACCAAAAGATCAGACATCTCATGTCACAATCGGCAACATAAATGTTCACAGCACTTAAAAACATCCCTAGAGCTGAATAGACATAAAGTAACTAGACATACATCACAATTCTTAGTAATACCAACTGATTGTGGTTTCCATTAAATTAGAATGAATAACTATATTTCTATGGTTGGTTCATCCCAAGTTTATATCCTAATGAATGGTAAGAACACTAAAGGGAGCCTACAGGGTTCAACACACCCCTGCATAACAACATTCAAGTGCAAACATAAATGTATTAGATTGAATAATAAAATGCCAGCATTGCATGTTTACAAAACAACAAAAACTGCAGGCAGATCATGGAAAAATAATTATCTGCTATTCTTGAATTGATTTATCATTCCTAAAAAGATAATCTGTAAACCTGGAAAATTCACAAATCAAGTCTTACACAAAAGTATTTCTAAAGTATTTCAAAAAATAATAATCCTGCACTGCATTCCATCTTTCACTAAAGGAAATTGCATACAAGTAATGGAATATACTCCCAGGTGTGTGTAGTATGTTATGCCCGCCCTTCCAACAGAATACAGCACCACATCAAGTAGTTCAGCATTTGTGCAGCACACTTAACTTGGGCCACTCGTTTGGGTTTTATGAGAAATCTCAAAAGTAACATAAATTACTCTTCAAACATCAGTAAGTAGCCTTGAACCCAAAAGAATCAACAGGCATTTTCCCCAATCAGTGCACACTTCAATGTCAATCTCTAAATTCCACCAATCAATTGGTTATATTCAGAACAGTGCTACACTTTCTTTCAAATGGCACTCACATTTAAATGATAATTTTAAACAGAATCTTTCAATTCTTATAAAATGGCCCAAATACAAACTAAAAAAGATCACAGGGTTTTCCGACAACAAACATCAGTCGATGCATATGCTTATCATAAGGGCATGTGACTCCTTCCTTCAGGAATTAAGACAGCAAACATTCACATGGAGAGCAAAGTTCAAGAAAAAAAAAACTACATTTGGAAAATGTTACTGTTGTTTATAGCAAATATTTTGGTAAATCAGAAAATGTGATGATGGTACTCGTTACATTTACAGTGTGCACTTTGCTGAAGCAGATGTTTGCGGACATTACAATACTGGCGTGGGATGGGATCTCATCAGCTCAAGCTGTTCTACTACCTCTTGTCTTAAGACATGGGGGGCATCTACAGGAATGCATTTCAAGCATGAGAACCAGCTTCGCTCCTTGGAGCTTGGTGCATGTATAATAACATTAGTCTGTCACCAAAGGCAGTAACGGTCAACCTCTGGCAATCATGCAGTAAAGACAACAAAACACAATGAATACCAAAGCTTTGATACAACCTGAAGCATTCACATACTAAATGTCAACCAGACAGAGGTGTGACTGATCATGACTGAGATAACTATAGGGCTGGGCCTTTTTCCCATCAGGAATGATCCATCGGCTCCAGGGCGTTGGTATGCTCTGCATCCTGGCTATCCATTTCCTCCAGCTCCTCTGACCCTGCATCCTTTCCATCAGGCTTGTTCCCTGCCTTCACTGGTGTGCCATGAGCACCAGCAGTAGATACGTCCATAGAAGAGGCTTCCTGTTCACCTACCCCTGGGGTAGATTGGGAAGCACTCATCTTAGCCCCACTTGTCCTCTCTGCAGGGCCCCCAGTGCCTGCCCCTGCATTGCTCTGCTCCCTCAGGTGCCTGTCCATGGAGGCTTGGATGGATGAGACCATCTCCTGTAGTTTTTTCCTCTGTTCTTCGATCATACTAGGGTCTAGGTGTCGGCTGTCTTTCATGGTGACGAAACCAGGAGCCATGCGCACCAGCTCCTTGGTTGCATCTTCTGAGATGTCAGAGAGGTCAGGTCCCTTTGAGACGCTGGCGCTCAGGTCCACCCCGCTGCTGTGCTGGCGGGTGATGGGCCTGTGTTCAGGGGAGAAGCCGCCCGGGGCGCTGCCCAGGGAGTGGCCCTTACCTTGGAAGGCGTTGACACTCTGGAGCTGCTCCTTCTTGCGCACCACACCTCCACTTCCGAGCCTCAGCAGGCTGTGAGAGGGGCTTCCCTCCCGACTCCTGGAGGCAGCCTCAGAGCGGAGCTGCACCAGGGCCTCCTTGACGAGGTCCTCCACGTCAGGGCCCACGGGGAAGTGTCCCGCTGCATCCACACACAGCTCCAGACACTCCTCTGCTGCGTTGTACACAAACGTCTTTCCAGTCAAGTGTGGGAGGGTGCAGTGCTTGCCATCCATCAGGCCTGCAGATGAGACAAGAGCCATTTTAGGTAGTCACAGATCAGTACATATCACATGCAAATGTTGAATATAAAAAATATATACCGTAGTTGTCATTTAAGTTATGCAAAATGCAAAGAGCACAATAACAGAAAACATGTTTACCTACCCATATCTTTCTTCACAATGTTGAAGAAAACTCCACCTTGCTGGAATAAGTGAGGCAGTTTTTTTGCATATGACCAGACATCTTCTCCTGCGTAGGAATGAAAAATACTGCAATTAGCATGTGAAATAGAATAGAAATTAATAGAATACACGCTATCATGTGGTTTTCCTCAGATAAAAATCCTAATTCTGTAGTAAAAATAGGTTGCCTTGTCATTTGCCTTGCCACCCTTTGCAATTACCAAGGCTCTATTCCAACTTACATTACTGGCCCTAATATTACTGGTCCTAATATTACAGGCCAGATAAGATTGCATTACAATATGCTAGTAAGACACTGAAGGCTGAATAGTGTCCAGAGACTGGAACTCAGACTCTGTTGTTAGGTGAAGGAGTGGCGATGACCACATCATCACTTTCATACAGTCTGCACTCTCCTCTCCGAGAGTGCTGCTGCATGCGTTTCAATGAATTCCAAAAGCCACGTCGCTGATGTACAGAAAAAGCACTTGAATAGATTATAATTATTTCAAGTGGGAAAAAGTCATTATGTCCAAAGATTAGGCCTTGATCCATCCCTGGTAAGCCCACCAGTCACTCAATACCTGTAGCACTATCATTCATCCTGCTTCTTGTAACCAATCCAAGAACAGCATGCCCGTATGCTGTGTAAAGCTACCGTCTGTAAAGCCTATAGGCCTATCAGTTACTAGCCTCTCACACCCATCACATTCTGTTTCTAGCCTTATATTTACTGAAGGGGTGATCTAAGGCATGCCTGGTACTATAGTCTTAAAGGTGTATCAACAAACTGGTTCTCCCTCTACAGCAAGATATTTTGTACTTTTTGTAATGACATCACAGCAGTTTTCTGCATAACTCAAACAGGTATGTCACGTGTTGCTAGACTGTCTTTTTTTTAACAGTAAATAATTATATAAAGTAAAGATTCCTATTGATTTGGATAAGAAACTATTTTCCCACCCTTCCTCTTGCTTACCCATTAAGGTTGCTAGGAGACAGAGGGAGGACATCTCAAGGTCAATGTTCTCCTGTAGCTCTCTGCTAGTATTCATTCTGCTGGAAGTCACTGTATCATCACTCTTCGCAGAGTGGAGGGAATGCAGGGATGAATGGGAACTGGAAGCACTTGGGGCGGAAACCTTGTGATCCTCTGGACCTCTCAGGATCTCCACAGTCACCCTGTCCCCATGTTGGAGAGCCACAGGCTCATTCTCCTCTCCATCCTTGGGAGGTAAAAGTTCTTTGGGGGGAAACCCATGTCGAATACATTGCTGGGCTGGAGACACAATGAACTCGTTCGCAATGCTCCTCTGGAGCTCAGAAAAGGTGGTTTGAGCCTGTAGAGTGAGCATTGCCTGTCGCCCGTCGCTAGTGGTGACACGGATCTTCTTCTCCTTAATGGAAGTGGGAGAGAAGGAAGATTTGGTGGGTGTGGCTGGAGCGGATGAGGAAGGTTCCTGAGTAGCACTCGGAGAGGACGGCCGCCCATGTCCCTGGACTCCCTTCTGCTCCTGCTTCAGTCGATCTGTCCTCCTTTTCTGGGTCACTAGGGCCTGTTCGCTGATGCTCTGCTGAAGGCTCCGCTCTGCTTTACTCATGGTCAGCTCCTCTTTGTGAATGGTCTTTGATTTCTGCCCAGTTAGTATGATCTTAGTCGGTGGCTGTGTGTCAACGGCCTGCTGGATTTCCACCACGTCTGTGAGTCTCTGAGCATGCGCACCGTCAATGGAGACTGGGTTATACTCATCTGGGTTCTTCTTGGCAGTGTGATGCAAAATGGTGTTCACCACTTTCTGCACTAGGAGCTCACTCCCAAACTCCCCAGGGAAATGCTTGGTAACCAGTTTCATGGCAACATCATAGACGTTGCTGTTCAGGGTCACCTCAACCTCATACTGGAACCAGTACACTGTCTCCCGCACGACACGCCCACCCCACTCCAGAGTGATGGGGAAAGCCTCTGGCAGATTGTCATACTCCTTTCCCTCCCAGTAGTGCTTGAAGCCGCAGCCGCACTTTCCCCCCTGGGAGCGGGTGTTGGTTCTGTCTCCATCTAAGTACACCACAGAGCCGTTGCCATGGATGTGGCGCACTGAGGTGCCGTGGCACCAGTTGCAGGTGTTCAAGGTGCTTAGTTTGTAGTCAGGAATGAGGATGTCTTTCTCTGGGTCGTAAGAGCAGACCACATTGTTCAACGGAAAGCTGTAGTTCTTGTCGGGTCTGAGCTGCCCGTGGGTGGATTTAGCCAGGTTGTAGAGCTTACCACCTGGAGCCAGCCACTCAGGTAGAACATGAAGCTCAGAGAGTGCATTGCAGATCAGACAGCGATGAAGCCGGTTTTCCATGACTGATTTCCTGGCAGCCTCCGTCACCTCTTCGGGTTGGACGCCGATCATACCAGTCCGCCTGTAAACGTACTGATGCACGTCTGCCACCAGGGAGGGGTGGATTCCATGCTTCTCCATGAAGATCTCCTCCATGGCATTGACCAGTCTCATCACATACTTGTCTTGTAAGCTCCGGTCTCCCGCGATGACGCAGCTCCCGTCTTGTTCCAAATTAATGTACTTCTTGATGAGCTCCTGTGGGACCCCCCAAGCTTTGGGGAGTAGCCTGGGCGGCAGCTTGGGGAGGAGTGTGTTTTTTATTCCGACAAGAGGGATGTAGTGGTTACGCCCAGAGCTACTCCAGGCGATACATATAGGCTTGTTGAACTTCCCATCTTTTCCCTTGCACTGCTCTTCCGGTACAAGCCCAGGGAGAAAAGTTGCAGAGTAATCCCCAGAGCTCCTCATTCCACTCAGTGAATCTAACAAGATTATGGGGCGGTGCAGCACATTAGCCAAGCCAAATATGTGAATGTTTCGAAGTCCCAGTGGCACACCCTCCGGTGGGATAAAAAGGGGGTCACATTCGTTGATGATGTCCTCCCATTCAGCTGCATCAATAAAATCCTGAAAGAGTGCCTTGTAGCGATCCAGATTTTGCTTGAAATTCTGTTTCAAATTCTCTCTTAAGGCATGCCAGAACAGTTCTCTGCCTACCAGGGCCCTGGACACAGCATGAACAAGGCAATGTCCATCTCCATCCACATGAACAGGTATTATGCATTCTTTGTTGCTGTTAGCTTTCTTAATCTCCTCCAAAGTGTCGTGTAGGTATATCAGGCTCCCGGATCTGTCCTTGCCATAGCCAACTGTAGATACATGCTCATGTTCGATTAGAAACGCCCGATCACCTAGAAGTGAGCAGTCGAACATCTCTCCTTGATTCATTTCCCTCAGCAGTTTCGCTTTTCCCGTCTGCTTATCCATTCCATACCTTGTGAGAATAGGAGAGAGGAGCTTGCAATGGTAGTTGGAAAGCCCCATCACTTTCACCAGCTCGGTTCCCTTCTTTGGGGCTCCAGTGACACCGAGTAGGGCATTTCTTAACAAATTGTGCAGTACAACGTCTGGATCAGTTACTTCTTCCACGTTTAAAAGATTATTCTGTTCGTGGCGTTGGCCACATTCAGTGCATTCAATGCTGATCGAGCCGTAAGCAGGGAAGAATAGCCTCGCCTGGCATTTCGGGTCTGGGCAGGTACCGGACAAAATACGCTTGTCCTTTTTCTTTGAGCCTTGTAGCAACGACATTCTGGCGAATAAAACTACACTATGTATTGATCTTATAAAAACATTATGGTTAAATTCCAAATTAACTGGCTAGCAATTGCGCTTTGTCTCACGTATTACAAGCTAGATATATGCCAGAATAACAACACGGAAGCGGTTGTTTTTTTCTGTTGCGAAACCTAGTTCGCAATGGATTGTGGTACATGTGGTTTTCTAAACTGCGCTTTGGTGCGTTAGAGTTGATCTTTTGGTTATAGTCCAAACCAGGCACATACCAGTGGTGTAAAGTGCTCAAGTAAAAATAAAGTACTACTTAAGTAGTGTTTTGGGGCATTTATATTTTTGGCAACTTTTACTTCACTACATTCCTAAAGAAAATAATGTACTTTTTACTCCATACATTTTCCATGACACCCAAAAGTACTTGTTACATTTTAACAGGAAAACCTTTCAATTCACAAACTTATCAAGAGAACATCCCTGCTCATCCCTACCGCCTCTGATATGGCGGACTCGCTAATCACACATGCTTGTAAATTATGTATGTGTTGGAGTGTGCCCCTGGCTATCAGTTAATATAAAAATAAAATTGTGCCATCTGGTTTGCTTAATATATGGAATTTGAAATTATTTATACTTTTACTTTCAATACTTAAGAAAATTTTAGCAATTCCATTTACTTTTGATACTTAAGTATATTTAAAACCAAATGCTTTTAGACTTTCACTTGACTCATTTTCTATTAAGGTATCTTTACTTTTACTCAAGTATGACAACTGAGTATTCTTTCAGCCACTGCATACCATAATTTAACAATACTAAGCAAGACTAATTATCTTATTGCGTGCTATGCCTGCTTCAATAACGTTTGATAAATTAGTTGTGTATTTAGCTTCAAATTGACTACAAGTACCATGATGTATTTTGGTTTTGTTACGTTTCTGTTCAGAGAGGAAGAGGAGGAAAGAGGGGGGAAATCTTGTCTCCCTCCAGCAGGTGGCGTTTTTTCGTTGTTTCGCCCACCAAGCAAGTTTTTGTAAAGTCAATGACAGTGTACCACGACCAAACCATAACGACGCTGGGCCAATTGTGCACCGCCCTATGGGACTCCCAATCACGGCCGGTTGTGATACAGCCTGGAATCGAACCAGGCTGTATCACAATATGCAGTGCCTATCACGATATGCAGTGCCTTAGACCGCTGCGCCACTCGGGAGTCATGAATTCATAGAAAGGGCGTCTCCATTCAAGTCAATGATGGCATAATGGGTGGACTGGCAGCCATTTTGAGCGTACCCATGCCAAGAAGTAAAAGCAGGAAGTGTACCCTTCAATCTGTCCTGTGCTTTGTTAAGGGTGTTTTTATAAATTAAATATAGAGTGCCAGAGCTGGGCGTTCGTAAATTCGGAGAGTGGGTTGATCCAAGCGTTCTGACGTCACAACGGCACCCAAGCAAATTGGCTAACGTGCTAGCTACATCCAGACACAAATGAGAGAACACCTCACTCTGATCATTTTACTCGCCCTACCTAGCAGAGCTGATTAGGCTGGTGACTAACTGCTGGCAACAATTTAATGACGCTTTTTTTTAACCGACGTTTACTGACACTGGCCATTTTCAAAAGGTGTTGAGCGTTCGTAAATTAATCGATTATTCTGCGCTTTAGCACACTCAGACGAGAGTGCTCTGTAATCGGGTGCTCTGCACCCTCAAGTCAACTCAACTGAGTTTACAAAAAATACATTCCATTGCATGAGCCGCATCATTTGAATGAACATTCCACATTACCATGGCAATCCAGCATCAGTTGATTATTGCAGTAATTGCGAGTGTACCCATGAGTTTACCAGTTTAATTGCCAGGGTTAGAGCTTCCAAGCACGTTCTATTCATTCTTATTTCTATGAGTAGCATAGCATCCATAGAAATGAGAATGAATAGAACGGACGTCCCTATTCAAGTCAATGACTGCATAATGGGGGACTGGCAGCCATTGCAAGTGTACCCATAGGAACAAAGCAGGAAGTTAAATCAACTCAAATGACATTACAAAAATTGCATGAGACACATCAGCTAGCCTAATTTGAATTAACATTCTACATTACATCACAATACCAAACAGCCATTGCGAGTGTACCCATGAGTTTACCAGTCAAAATGCTAGAGTGAGAGGTTCCGCGGGCGTCACTGTTCATTCTTATTTATATGACAGCATCTCTCTCTATTGAATACCAGTGGTTGAAGTCAACAACCCTCATACCGCTTTGTGGACAACTACTCCCATAGAGCCCAACAGTGGAAGTGTCATAATAACCATAAAACCTAGCAGTCAAATAGGGAAATGGTTCCAATCATTTTTCCACCATTCATTTTCCCCATAGGGTATTTTAGAAACACTTAAAATAAGGGCTGTGTTTCATGTAGGCTTACCCTGGTGTGACATTTTGATAACCACGTAAATATCTCTCGGACAAGGTGACTTTTATCAATAGATTTGGCTCAGATTTGAAAATGCTAATTAGCATCAAAGTAGATATCATACAAAACTACAAATCCCTGCATGTCACCTCAAGCGGACACCTTCACTAACAGGTATTGTGTCAATTTAATACTTGCACAAGACATTTCACAGAACTGTCAATTTAAATAAATGTAGCCAGTATATTCAGTACTATATTTAACAAATATTAGATAGTTTATTTTATTTGACATTTATTTAACTAGTCAAGTCCATTAAGAACAAATTATTGTTTACAATGACAGCATACCAAACGGCAAAAGGCCTCTGTTGGGGCTGGGATTACATTTTAATATATATTTTTATATATATACACTGCTCAAAAAAATAAAGGGAACACTAAAATAACACATCCTAGATCTGAATGAATGAAATATTCTTATTAAATACTATTTTCTTTACATAGTTAAATGTGCTGACAACAAAATCACACAAAAATTATCAATGGAAATCAAATTTATCAACCCTTGGAGGTCTGGATTTGGAGTCACACTCAAAATTAAAGTGTAAAACCACACTACAGGCTGATCCAACTTTGATGTAATGTCCTTAAAACAAGTCAAAATGAGGCTCAGTAGTGTGTGTGGCCTCCACGTGCCTGTATGACCTCCCTACAACGCCAGGGCATGCTCCTGATGAGGTGGCGGATGGTCTCCTGAGGGATCTCCTCCCAGACCTGGACTAAAGCATCCGCCAACTCCTGGACAGTCTGTGGTGCAACGTGGCGTTGGTGGATGGAGCGAGACATGATGTCCCAGATGTGCTCAATTGGATTCAGGTCTGGGGAACAGGCGGGCCATTCCTTAGCATCAATGCCTTCCTCTTGCAGGAACTGCTGACATACTCCAGCCACATGAGGTCTAGCATTGTCTTGCATTAGGAGGAACCCAGGGCCAACCGCACCAGCATATGGTCTCACAAGTGGTCTGAGGATCTCATCTCGGTACCTAATGGCAGTCAGGCTACCTCTGGCGAGCACATGGAGGGCTGTGCGGCCCCCCAAAGAAATGCCACCCCACACCATGACTGACCCACCGCCAAACCGGTCATGCTGGAGGATGTTGCAGGGTGCAGAACGTTCTCCACGGCGTCTCCAGACTGTCACGTCTGTCACATGTGCTCAGTGTGAACCCGCTTTCATCTGTGAAGAGCACAGGGCGCCAGTGGCGAATTTGCCAATCTTGGTGTTCTCTGGCAAATGCCAAACGTCCTGCACGGTGTTGGGCTGTAAGCACAACCCCCACCTGTGGACGTCGGGCCCTCATACCACCCTCATGGAGTCTGTTTCTGACCGTTTGAGCAGACACATGCACATTTGTGGCCTGCTGGAGGTCATTTTGCAGGGCTCTGGCAGTGCTCCTCCTGCTCCTCCTTGCACAAAGGCGGAGGTAGCGGTCCTGCTGCTGGGTTGTTGCCCTCCACGTCTCCTGATGTATTGGCCTGTCTCCTGGTAGCGCCTCCATGCTCTGGACACTACGCTGACAGACACAGCAAACCTTCTTGCCACAGCTCGCATTGATGTGCCATCCTGGATGAGCTGCACTACCTGAGCCACTTGTGTGGGTTGTAGACTCCGTCTCATGCTACCACTAGAGTGAAAGCACCGCCAGCATTCAAAAGTGACCAAAACATCAGCCAGGAAGCATAGGAACTGAGAAGTGGTCATCACCTGCAGAACCACTCCTTTATTGGGAGTGTCTTGCTAATTGCCTATAATTTCCACCTGTTGTCTATTCCATTTGCACAACAGCATGTGAAATTTATTGTCAATCAGTGTTGCTTCCTAAGTGGACAGTTTGATTTCACAGAAGTGTGATTGGCAGCAACACAACATGGTAGCAGCACAAAACATGGTACAAACATGATTGGGCACAGACAACAGCACAAAGGGCAAGAAGGTAGACAATACATCACACAAAGCAGCCACAACTGTCAGTAAGAGTGTCAATGATTGAGTTTTTGAATGAAGAGATTGATATAAAACTATCAAATTTGAGTGTTTGTTGCAGCTCGTTCCAGTCGCTAGCTGCAGCGAACTGAAAAGAGGAGCGATGCAGGGATTTGTGTGCTTTGAGGACCTTTACCAGAATGTAACTGGAAGAACGAGTGTTGTATGTGGAGGATGAGGGCTGCAGTAGATACAGTTTAAGTCAGAAGTTTACATACACTTAGGTTGGACTCATTAAAACTTGTTTTTCAACAACTCCACAAATGTATTGTTAATTAACAAACTATTGTTTTAGCAAGTCGGTTAGGACATCTACTGTGTGCATGACACAAGTAATTTTTCTAACAATTGTATACAGACAGATTATTTGCCTACTTTCAAACTCAGTGCCTCTTCGCTTGACATCATGGGAAAATCAAAAGAAATCAGCTAAGACCTCAGAAATAAATTGTAGACCTCCACAAGTGTGGTTCATCCTTGGGAGCAATTTCCAAACGTCTGAAGGTACCACATTCATCTGTACAAACAATAGAACGCAAGTATAAACACCATGGGACCATGAAGTTGTCATACCACTCAGGAAGGAGACGCGTTCTGTCTCCTAGAGATGGACGTACTTTGGTGCAAAAAGTGCAAATCAATCCCAGAACAACAGCAAAGAACTTTGTGAATATGCTGGAGGAAACAGGTACAAAGTAACTATATCCACAGTAAAATGAGTCCTATATTGGCATAAACTGAAAGTCGGCTCAGCAAGGAAGAAGCCACTGCTCCAAAACCGCCATAAAAAAGCCAGACTACGGTTTGCAACTGCACATTGGGACAAAGATTGTACTTTTTGGAGAAATGTCCTCTAGTCTGATGAAACAAAATTAGAACTGCTTGGCCGTAATGACCATCGTTATGTTGAAGGAAAAGGGGGAGGCTTGCAAGCCGAAGAACACCATCCCAACCGTGAAGTCAGGGGTGGCAGCATCATGTTGTGTTTTGCTGCAGGAGGGACTGGTGTACTTCACAAAATAGATGGCATCACGAGGAAGGAAAATGATGTGGATATATTGAATCAACATCTCAAGACATCAGTCAGGAAGATAAAGCTTGGTCGAAAAATGGGCCTTCCAAATGGACAATGACCACAAACATACTTCCAAAGTTGTGGCAAAGTGGCTTAAGGACAACAAAGCCAAGGCATTGGAGTGGCCATCACAAAGCCCTGACCTCAATCCCATAGGCAATGTATGGGCAGAACTGAAAAAGCGTGTGCGAGCAAGGAGGCCAACAAACCTGACTCAGTTATTCCAGCTCTGTCAGGAGGAATGGGCCAAAATTCACTAAACTTATTGTGGGAAGCTTGTTGAAGGCTACCCGAAACGTTTCACCCAACAATTTAAAGGCAATGCTACTAAATACTAATTGAGTGTATGTAAACTTCTGACCCACTGGGAATGTGATTAAATAAATAAAAGCTTAAATAAATCATTCTCGCTACTATTATTCTGACATTTCACATTTCACATAAAGTGGTGATCCTAACTGACCTAAGACAGGGAATTTTTACTAGGATTAAATGTCAGGAATTGTGAAAAACTGATTTTAAATGTATTTGGCTAAGGTGTATGTAAACTTCTGACTTCAACTGTATCTCAGATAGGGGGGAGTGAGGCCTAAGGGGTATACTGCTATATATTGCTACGGGTATACAGAGATGACCAGTTTACAGAGTAGTATAGAGTGCAGTGATGTGTCCTATAAGGAGCATTGGTGCCAAATCTGATGGCCGAATGGTAAAGAACATCTAGCCACTCGAGAGCACCCTTACCTGCCGATCTATAAATTATGTCTCCGTAATCTAGCATGGGTAGGATGGTCATCTGAATCAGGGTTAGTTTGGCAGCTGGGGTGAAAGAGGAGCGAGTACAATAGAGGAAACCAAGTCTAGATTTAAATTTAGCCTGCAGCTTGAATATGTGCTGAGAGAAGGACAGTGCACTGTCTAGCCATACTCCCAAGTACTTGTATGAGATGATTACCTCAGGCTCCAAACCCTCAGAGGTAGTAATCACACCTGTGGGGAGAGGGGCATTCTTCTTACCAAACCACATTACCTTTGTTTTGGAGGTGTTCACAACAAGGTTAAGGTTAGAGAAAGCTTGTTGGACACTAAGAAAGCTTTGTTGTAGAGCATTTAACACAAAATCTGGGGAGGGGCCAGCTGAGTATGAGACTGTATCAGGATTGAGTCTTGGGGTACTCCCTTGGTGACAGGCAGTGGCTGAGACAGCACTCTTTGAGAGAGAAAGTTAGCAAACCAGGCCAAAGACCCCTCAGAGACACCAATACTCCTTAGCCGGCCCAAAATAATGGAATGGTCTAAAGTATCAAAAGCTTTGTCCAAGTCAATAAAAATAGCATCACAACATTGCTTGGAATCAAGGGCAATGGGGACATCATTGAGGACCTTTAGTTATCCAGAGTCTTACCTTTGCCTCGATTTGTCAGTCTCGTCCAGGTCATCATGGCATTTGTAGTTCTTTATGATAGCCACATTAGCTATTAGGTAAATACAGGTGACTCTTTTGATAAAAGTAACCTTGTCCTAGAGAGAGATCTACAGTTATCAAAACGTCACATCAGGGTAAGCTTACAAGAAACACAGCCCTTATTTTAAGTGTTTCTAAAATCCTCGATGGGAAAAATGTATGGTGGAAAAAACGATTGGAACCATTTCCTTGTTTGACTGATATGACCAATGTTCCCTCTAAACTGCTTGTGTGAAAGTCAGAACATGAGGATTTATGGTTAGAAATAATAATAATGATGATGATGATGTTGTTGGGGTTACATTGAAATGCTATTGAAATTCAGTACTGTTGGATTCCGGCTCATACAGGTGTTTATTGAAATTATATAGTAGATATAATAGCAAAAAGAGCAGTGAAAAATAATTTTGTGGATATAAAGGTGTAATATTCATATGTGTAAACATACTGAATTGTAATTGGATACATTTTACCGCCATATCATATTGTGCTATGATTGGTTAAGATCACCCAAAAGGTAAGGTCATAGGCAGTTTGATCCTGGTTGGCGATACGTGAACATGCCAGTTATAGCTAGCTAATAAAGAGCTACGTTAAGAAATATCCTGTAGTACTGCATTTTATTATTTTGTACAAAGTGTGCAAAACAAGACAAAACGTGTAGTTGGGTAGAGGGGAAATTAAAACATTGATTTGTAAAAATGGGTTAGGTTGCTGGCAGAGACAATGGGATGAAAGTAGTAAGGGCAGAAATGTGTTATATAGTACAAAGAAATCTGTACGGGGGATAGTGTCATGTCATGGGAACAGAAGGGAGGATGTTGTGTAGGATGTGATTAGGGCATACGGGATTTAATTAATATTTGAAATTAATAGGTTAACATGGTACTGGAATGTGTAATGGATGAGTGGTAGAGGAAACGGTTGAACATGCATTATTATTTTGTGATGATTTGATAGGGTCTGAGATGTTAGACTGAAAGCCACATCGAATTTAGGTCTACATTGAACACCACACATTGGTTGATACAGTATGCTGAATGATAGAACTGCTATTTCCATTTTAAAATGTTATGTGATGCATTTTCTTCATTGTTTTTTATGCTAGGCCCCTCTGGTAGGCCTACATTATGATCAGTTAGCCACAGTAGCCTGATTGGCCACTGTTAGAACAGTAAATTAAAACGGGTACAGTAAACGCTCGCCGGAAATTGCACAGCAATTTCACAAGGTTCAACACCTGACATCTGCTCATGTTAGAGGGAACATTTGATTATGACTCGTACGGTGGGGCTCTATTGTTAGGGCGGAGAAACGTGTATCTTGTCAGTATATCCATAATCTTTGCTGTTGCCATTTGGCAGCTGTTGCCTTGTAGCTTTAGCTACCGGAGTAGCAAATGTTAGCAAGTTCGCTAGCTAACTTGGTTGCTCAAATGGTGAGTATTGTTTATGCCATTTTAATATTTCACTTGGCGTGTTAGGAAACCAACTCAGCAACAGTTTTCCAGTCAACGCCTGACTTACATTCATTTGTCGTTGTAGCGTGAGCTAGCAAACATGTTAGCTAGCTAATTGAGTTTATAATGAGAATCTGGCATGTTCGCTTACTCGTGTAAAAGTATTCATGTTTGCGTGTAACGTTAACGTCAGTTTGCTTGTTAGCTAGCTAGGTATGGTTTAAATGCTAGTTAGCTAAAACCAGTGCCTGGCCCTAATGTGTGTTTTTTTTATGCGCTTCCTTCTGTCTATAGTCAGAATAAACACCAATCAACGGCACCGCTGACTGGACTTTCTATTTTCTGTTTAATTAACAACGCAAGAGTTACGAAGTACGACCACATGTCTCTCGCTAAAACATGATTTTGTGTTCAGTGGTTGCTTGACAACGGAAATTAAAGAGACAGCGGATCATTGCTACATTTTGGCAATGAGATGATCAGAGGAAATTACAACAGCATACGTAGATGTTTTAGTTACAGTCATGCTAGCTACCTAGCTAACGTTACCTAGCTGCTACTACTACTGTACGATAACGTAGCCAGTTAGCTACCAGTAGCGCCCAAATGTTTACAATTCAAGACCTTTCTTGCAAACGTCAACATCATCTCTATTTGAACCATTTCACAGAAACATTGAAGTGTCTGTTTACTAGCTAGATAACGTTATAATGTGTGTACGTTGCTAGTACAGTTGAGCTGTATTTATACATTTGACATTTTGTCACTGTCTTTTTCAGTGAGCCTGTAATATAAATGGAGATGGATGATGAACTTGAGAAATTCATCCAGCTACAGAAGGACAGAGTGGCAGAGGATAAAGCCAGCTTGGAACAGGATCCACCTTACCTTGAAATAAGGGTGTGTTTCAATGCTCCTTTTACTGTGGTGCTAGAATACTGAAAATGTTGGACTTGGACATGAGTGCAATGCATGCTACTTTATGTGTTTGGTGACAGCTGAACAAATTATTGCAATTTTCTGACCTGTGACGTATTTACTGATCAACAGACAAAAGACTACAAGGCCCATGACCCCACATTCACAAATATCCGAACATTTAAGTCAGCCACAGAACAAGGGAAGGGTACAGTATAGATTTAAAGTTATAAACCCAATTTGTAATCACTTTGTGGTAGATCTAAATCCTGGCTGTTGGGAGGTCGTATTTCATGTATGCCATCCTGTTTTTCAGAGGAGAATTGTTGTCTAAGTTTACCTTTGGGTGAAGACTATGAGAGGAAGAAACAGAAGTTACAGCAAGAGCTCCGTCTGGACTACAGACGCTACGTGGCTCAGGTAATAATATTACCAATGCCAAAAGTTATATAGTTTTTACTACAATATTTACTGGAATGTTGTGGATGCAAGGAGTCAGTGCAGTTATCTTCCAAATATTTTTCTACCAAATATATATTTTTTTTACAATCTCTGATATGGGCTGATTTGGCCAATTTTGTTCCTTAATTATAGAAAAAACATCTCAATGCTGCAGAACCAGACCCATCCCTTCCCATTGGTGAGAGGAGAGCTGCTAAGGTAACCTAGACAGTTCTGCATATAGCCTATTTTATACCATGCTCAGTCAACTGAAGCCGCTTAGAGTTCATTGAGAGAGAGAGAGAACTTTAGACGTCAGGTCACCTTAAACATGTCTTAAGAGAACGTGCTCAACTCTATCTTCTGCAAGTAAAAAGGGTGCTTGGAACGAAAAGTCGATCATTTTTAAGCTGTCCTTTCCCCCTTATACACACAGGAGCAGCTTGCTTCTCTCAGAGCTCCTCCAGAAATACCTGTTGTCCACTGCAGCCCCCGACCCCCGGTGCACCCCAAGCAGGCCCCCTCCATGAGAGACGCAGCCACGCTGACAGAAGGAAGGAGGCGACTGCACAGGGGAGGACGCTGCCTAGTGGAGGGCAGGAGGATGGAGGGCCTGTGGCCTGAGGATGAGCTGCTGCTTCCCAGAGAGAGGGCCAGGTTGGTGAGAGTGGACTTTGACTCTGAGGCAGACCTCACAGAGGAAGAGCTGGATCTGATGATGAGAAGGAGACCAAGGCAGACGAGGCTAGAGAGAGAAGAGAGGACGTGGCAAAGAAGACACTACAAAACAGACTTAAGGTATTTTTTTTTAAACACTTCCTATGTGATACAAATCAAATATTTTTGGACATAAGGTCAAAACAAATCAATATTTATTGGTCGCGTACCCAGATTTGCAGATTTTATCACCTGTGCAGCGAAATGCTTATGTTTTCTAGCTCCAACAGAGCAGTAATACCTAGCAATACAAAACAATACACAACTAATCAAAAAAGTCTAAATAAATTAATTCATATCAGAGCAAGCAATGTCAGAGACCAGAATATAAATACAGTACCTTCATAAAGTATTCACACACTTGACTTTCTTAATTGTGTGGTTACAAAGTTGGATTAAAATTGATTTAATTGACATTTTTTTGGTCAAAAATCAACACAAAATACTTCAATGTCAAAGTGGAAGAAAAATGAACTTTTTTATTTATTAATAGAAATAAAACATATGTTATTAGATAATTATTCAACCCCGAGTCCATACATCTTAGAATCACCTTTGGCATTGATTACAGCTGTGAGTCTTTCTGGGCAAGTCTCTTAAGTGCTTTGCAAACCTGGATTGCGCAATATTTTCCCCTTTTTAAAATTCTTCAAGCTCTGTCAAGTTGGTTGTTGATTATTGCTAGACAGCCATAGATCTTCAAGTGATTTAAATCAAAACTGTAACTAGGCCACTAAGGAACATTCAATGTTGTCTTGGTAAGTAACTCCAGTGTATAATTGGCCTTGTGTTTTAGGTTATTGTCCTGATGAAAGTGGATTTGTCACCCAGTGTCTGTTGGAAAGCAGACTGAACCAGGTTTTCCTCTAGGACTTCGCCTGTGCTTAGCTCTTTTCCTTTTCTTTTTATCCCCCAAAAAACTCCCTTGCCGATGAAGAGCATACCCATCACATGATGCAGCCACCACCATGTTTTAAAATATGAAGGGTTGCACTCAGTGATGTGTTCTATTGGAAGTGCCCCAAACATAATGCTTTGTATTCAGGACATAAAGTTAATTTCTTTGCCACATTTTTTTGCAGTTTTAGTGCCTTATTGCATGTTTTGGAATGATTTGTATTCTGTATAGGCTTCCTTCTTTTCACTCTGTCATTTAGGTCAGTATTGTGTAACTACAATGTTGTTGATCCATCCTCAGTTATCTCCTATCACGGCCATTTAACTCTGTAACTGGTTTAAAATCACCATTGGCCTCATGGTGAAATCCCTGAGTGGTTTCCTTCCTCTCCGTCAACTGAGTCAACTTCACTATAGTCAAAGGGATTTTCAATGTGATATTTTTTTTAAATGTATTTTTATCTACCAATAGGTGCCCATCTTTGCAAGGCATTGGAAAACCTCCCTGGTCGTTGTGGTTGAATCTGTGCTTGAGATGCACTGTTTGACTGAGGGACCTTACAATTATCTGTATGTGGGGATTACAGAGATGGGGCAGTCATTCAAAATCATGTTAAACACCATTATTGCACAGAGTTAGTCCATGCAACTTATCGGACTTGTTAAGCAAATTTTTACTCCTGAATTTATTTACACTTGCCATAACAAAGGGGTTGAATTGACTTGACATTTCAGATTTTCATTTTTGATTAATCTATCAACATTTCTAAAAACACAATTCCATAATGGTGTCATAATACCCTTAAAACCTTGCAGTCAAACAGAGAATTGGTTCCAATAGTTTTTCCACAATTACATTTTTCCCATAAGGAATTTTAGAAACACTTAAAATAAGGGCTGTGTTTCATGTAGGCTTACCCTACCATTTTGATGACAATAAAATCTCTCTCGGACAAGGTGACTTTTATCAATATATTGATAAATCACCAATGGTGACTTTTAGACAGTATATGAATAGAAGAGGTGTGTACAGCAGTAGTTGTATAGGATGAGACATGACTAGAATACAGTATATAGATAAAGTGGATAAAACCGTATGTAAACATTATTAAAGTGACCAGTGTTCAATGACTATGTACATACAGCAGCAGTCTTAAAGGTGCAGGGTAGAGTACTGGGTGGTAGCTGGCTAGTAACAGTGACTAAGGTTCAGGGCAGGGTACTGGGCGGAGCCCAGCTAGTGGTGACTGTTTAACAGTCTGATGGCCTGGAGATAGTAGCTGTTCATCAGTCTCTCGGTCCCAGCTTTGATGCACTTGTACCGTCTCCGCCTCCTAGATGGTAGCGGAGTGAACGGGGCTGGGGTCCTTGATGATCTTCTTGGCCTTCCTATGACACCGGGTGCTGTAGATGTCCTGGAGGGCAGGAAGTGTGCCCCCGA
Organism: Oncorhynchus clarkii lewisi; assembly: GCF_045791955.1. NCBI lineage: Eukaryota > Metazoa > Chordata > Actinopteri > Salmoniformes > Salmonidae > Oncorhynchus > Oncorhynchus clarkii. The sequence goes on along the minus strand of NC_092166.1, from coordinate 19,873,061 downwards.
TGATTCGTTGGGCTGACCGCACCGCCACCCTCTGGAGGGCCCTGTGGTTGCGGATGTTGCAATTGCCGTACCAGGCAGTGATACAGCACGACAGGATGCGCTCAATGGTGCGTCTGTAGAAGTTTGTGAGGGTCTTGGGGGACAAGCCAAACCTCTTCAGCCTCCTGAGGTTGAAGAGGTGATGTGGCACCTTCTACACACTGTGTCAAGGGACCGTTTCAGGTTGTCAGTGATGTGCACACCGAGGAACTCCACTACAGCCCACCGATGGGGATGTGCTCTCTGCTGTCTCCTGTAGTCCACGTTCAGCTCCTGTTTGTTGACATTGAGGGAGAGGTTATTTTCCTGGCACCACTCAGCCAGGGCTCTCATCTCCTCCCTGAAGGCTGTCTCGTTGTTGTTGGTAATCAGGTCTACCACTATTGTGTCATCAACAAACTTGATGATTGATTTGGAGACGTGCGTGGCCACTCAGTCATGAGTTAACAGGGAGTACAGGAGAGGGCTGAGCACGCGCCCCTTGTGGGGCCCCTCTGACCCCACTTGGGGTCGGCCCGTCAGGAAATCCCGGTCCCAGGTGCATAGGGTCGGGGTTCAGACCCAGGGTCCTGAGCTTGGAGGGCACTATGGTGTTGAAGGCTGAGCTGTAGTCAATGAAAAGAGCTGTAGTCAATGAAAAGCATTCTTACATAGGTATTTCTCTTGTCCAGGTGGGATAAGGCAGTGTTTTGGACGCTGTCTGGGCCGGCAGCCATGCAAGGGTTAACACGCGTAAATGACCACGGCGAAGGAGAGCAGACAGTTCTCGTGAGCAGCGGGGGCCCGTGTCAGCGGCTCAATGTTTTCCTCCAAGTGGGCGAAGAAGGTGTTTAGCTTGTCTGGGAGCGAGGTGTCAGTGTCTTCCACGTGGTTAGCTTTCCATTTTATAATTCGTGATTGTCTGGAGCCCCTTCCACGTAGGTGTCTGAGCCGTTGAATTGCGACTCCACTTTGTCCCTGTACTGTCAATTTGCCTCTTGATTTACGGAGGTCATAGGCAGTCTGTTTGTACACGTCCATGTTCCTAGTCACGGTGCCATTGTCGTGCAATTCTTATGTGTAATTACAAATATACCGTTTTTTCTTACCTGAACAGCAAACAAAGAAAAAGGCACAAAAATATACAATATGAAAATAATATTAAAACAAATTACATTCTATCCCCTCCCTCCACCCATTCCCTGTTGGCCCAACTTGTTAATGATGTTACACTTACCTTTAATGGTTTCAGTTTTTAGCTATGTAATTGGTTAACTATTCCTACTGACATGGTATTTGCAGTATGTTTTTATGTCTATGTTTTGAAAAAGTATTGTTCATTGTCTTCCTCTTTTTTGCCCAGGGACATATCAAGGCTCAGGGACAGAGGTGCTGAACTGCCTGACTACACAGAGAGTAGTCAATATGCAGACAGGAAGGAGACTAATGGGTCTGTTGTTCCTAATGAGGATTATTTGGAGGCAAGCCAGGGGACATCCTCTCTAACCCCCAAACCCAAGTACGTCAAGTTGTACTAAATCACTATACCTATAATTTTGATAACTTTAACTTCCAAAGGATTGTGCTAAAACCAATTTGGACAAGTGAACATGATTGGATTGCCATGTCTCTCTTTTTTTTATGGATTTTATAATGCAGTGCATTTTCTCTATGTAAATGTATGTAAACAGTAGACAAAATATAAACTTTAATCTGGATAAAACACATTTTTTGGTTTCAATTTTAAGGACATTGGATGGAAAAGGACAGATGAAAGGTCTGATGTCACACTGTAGCTGGATCATGGCTTGTTGATTTAGATTCCGCTCGTACAATAAGATCATATTAAATCCCAAGCCGGCCTGAAATCAGACAAACCAATAGTGGACCTTAAGCATTTTGTTACCCTCTGCACTCAAAACTTCACTCACACAATTCAACCACTCGCTCACTAAACAAACATTGAAGAATACCGAGAGACACTCGTCTGTGAGGTATGATGAGTGTACTGTGAGTGCTGATTGACGTCCTATCTGCCAGGCTGCAGGTACCAGCAGGGATGAGACCCAGTGGAAGATCCAGATCCTCTACCAAGAAGGACGAGCTTGAATTCGTTACCGGGCTTATGATTGGTAAGACCCACTCTGTTCTGAAGTTCATTACTAAGATTAACTGCTGTGTTTTTTTGTTGGACTAATTTAACATTTGATGATATTCCTCAAATGTGGTGACATGGCATGTCTGACAGGGGCTGCAGATGCAGCTGCTGCCTTGCAGGGAAGGAAGGAGAGGTACAGGCATGAGCTGCAGGAGCAGATAGCTGAACAGCAAAGGAATAAGAAGAGGTGGGTGTCAATATCTGCATTTGATCCTGCTGTCCAATGAAGAACAAACTCTTACATTTTCCATCTTAGTGAGATGGGCTACATTTTAGCAGCTTTGTAGTCTGAGGTAGATTTGATTATAAGGCTGCCTTTACACAGGCAACCCAATTCTGATATTTTGACAAATCAGATCTTTTGCCAATAATTATTGAAATATTGAAATAGTATGGGCGACGAGAAAAACATTTTAAGGCCAAATGGAAAATAATGCAGGCACTAGGGACGAGGTTGTGAGCATGCAAGATAAAATCCCCGAGCTGACAAGGTAAAAAAAATCTGTCGTTCTGCCCCTGAACAAGGCAGTTAACCCACTGTTCCTAGGCCGTCATTGAAAATAAGATTTTGTTCTTAACTGACTTGCCTAGTTAAAGGTAAAATAAGTTGTTTGTGTGCATTTGTGTAAGTTGTTGTTCATATATGGAGTAAAATAAATAAGATCCAAAATTATCAGAATTGGGCTGCCTGTGTAAACGCAGCTTAAACAAATCTACCTCCGACCACAATGCTGCTAAAATGCGTCTATGTACATCATGTAGCCCATCGCACTAAGATAGACTAAGGTTTTCAAACACAGATATGGTTACCTCATATGAGCTGTGTGTTATGTCCTTTGTCGTATTAGGGAGAAGGATTTAGAGCTCAGAGTTGCTGTGACAGGGACAACTGACCCGGAGGAAAAGGCAGATCGGATCAAACAGTTTGGAGCAGTGAATAGTGATGACCATGCCAGAAAGAGAAAAGACAGCTGGTACCCACCAGGCCAAGCTGTGGACCTACCAGGGGATGAGTTGAATGGGAGACCCAGTGAGGAAAACAGAGAGAGGCTTCCCCCTGAGCAGCCCTGCGTGGCCTTCCAGTCCCCCCTGCTGGACTACAGCCACACCCTGGGCCTCAACAGTGGAGGCACCTCCCCTTATAGCCAGGCCATTCACAGGAGCATGGACACTCCCAGGTAAAACAAAAAAAAGATTGTCACATAACGTTACACTGGAAAGGTTCAGTGAAATGTTGTTTTACAGGGTCAGCCATAGTAGTATGGCACCTCTGCAGCAAATTAGGGTTAAGTGCCTTGCTCAAAGGCAGATCGACAAATGTTTCACCTTGTCAGGTATTCGAACCAGCAACCTTTCACTTACTGTCCCAACGCTCAAACCACTAGGCTACCTGCCACCTAGGTTGCTATGACAGTAATCCTGGCCTGCGTCCCAAATGGCACCCGGGCTCCAGTCAAAAGTGGTGCACTATATAGGAAAAAGGGTGCCATTTTGAATAGACCAGGTGTGTTTTCAAGCTGATAAATTCACTACATTATTTTTTTGTCTTGCCATATGATTTTGAGTTTCAGGATGGCAGGTTTTCTTCCTCATCCACCATCCACATTGGCAGATGCATATAGAAGTCCCTATGATGAGGCCCATCTCTACTATGGTGCAAGGAACCCACTGGACCCTAACCTGGCCTACTGTAAGCACCACCTACCTACCAGTCTATTATATATCCCATTTTATTTGTCACATGCCGAATACAACAGTGAAGTACTTACAAGCCCTTAACCAACAATGCAGTTCATAAAAATACAAAAAAAAAATATATATATATAAAAGTAACAGATAATTAAAAAGCAGCAGTAAAATAACAAAAGCGAGGCTATATACAGGGGGTACCAGTACAGAGTCAATGTGCGGGGGCACCGGTGTTGAGGTAATTGAGCTGTACATGTAGGTAGAGTTAGTGACGATGGATAGATAATAAACAGAATAGCAGCAGTGTAAAAGAGGGGGGGTTAATGCAAATAGTGTTGGTAGTCATTTGATTAGATGTTCAGGAGTCTTATGGCTTGGGGGTAGAAGCTGTTTAGAAGCCTCTTGAACCTAGACTTGGCGCTCCGGTACCGCTTGCCGTGCGGTAGCAGAGAGAACAGTCTATTACTAGGGTGGCTTGAGTCTTTGACAATTTTTAGGGCTTTCCTCTGACACCGCCTGGTATACAGGTCCTGGATGGCAGGAAGCTTGGCTCCAGTGATGTACTGGGCCGTACGCACTAGTGCCTTGCGGTTTGAGGCCAAGCAGTTGTGATACCAGGCAATAATACAACCAGTCAGGATGCGCTCAATGGTGCAGCTGTAGAACCTTTTGAGGATCTGAGGACCCATGCCAAATCTTTTTAGTCTCCTGAGGGAGAATAGGTTTTGTCGTGCCCTTTTCACGACTGTCTTGGTGTGCTTGGACCATGTTAGTTTGTTGGTGATGTGGACACCAAGGAACTTGAAGCTTTCAACATGCTCCACTGCAGCCCCGTCGATGAGAATGGGGGTGTGCTCAGTCCTCCTTTTCCTGTAGTCCACAATCATCTCCTTTGTTTTGATCATGTTGAGGGAGAGGTTGTTGTCCTGGCACCGCACAGCCAGGTCGCTGACCTCACTATAGGCTGTCTCGTCGCTGTTGGTGATTAGTCCTACCACTGTTGTCATCGGAAAACTTAACGATGGTGTTGGAGTCGTGCCTGGCCATGCAGTCATGAGTGAACAGGGAGTACAGGAGGGCACTGAGCACACACCCGAGGAGCCCCCGTGTTGAGGATCAGCGTGGCGGATGTGTTGTTACCTACCCTTTCCACCTGGGGATGACCCGTCAGGAAGTCCAGAATCCAGTTGCAGAGGGAGGTGTTTAGTTCCAGGGTCCTTAGCTTATAGTCTATATTAACACATGAAAAGAGTTCCATGTTACAATACACTTACAAAAAAATGAATGGATGTTTTCTGGAGTGAAAACAATTTATTATGTCCCAATGTCCATACTAGCATACTATTTAGTATGCATAACCAATGCATCACTTCATACTAAGTAGTGTGCACATTTTGGCATATAATACATGTGTTCTCTGATCCAGCATAATGAGTGTTCTGTGTTAGATGGTCAGATCCCGCTGACAGGAGGGGTGCAGCCCATGTCCTACCTCAGCCTTCCTCCTGCAGGGCCTCACCCTAGCCAGATGGGTCAACACAGCCCTCACAGCCATTACAATGGGAGCAGCCACCCAGAGCCCCCTCCACGGTATGTGTTGTACCAATCTCATCCTTTCTCTTCCCTTCAACACCTAGGCTACATTCTGATTATCTACCATTCTCCTGAAGTGTGTACTTGTACACTCCCCCTCATTGATTGAAAAGGAATGGACTGCTGTGAGGAATATGGGGAAGTGAACGAGTGCCCACTTCTGGAGAAGGTTAGAGAATCGGGACTCTTCAACACCTACAATGAGTGTATCCCCTATTCACCAGTTGGGGGCACCTCCTCTAAAGGAACAAACAGAGCTGTTCCCCCTATCGATGGCTAGTGTTCTGTTATGAGACGGTCATGTCCACTGGCCATCTGGACAGACAGGAGTGTTGACTCCCTGCTGAGTCACTGCTGCAGTCTGCACGGGTCTGGTCAGAGTTGTTCCCTCCCTGCTGAGTCACTGCTGCAGTCTGCACTGGTCTGGACAGCTCTGAGCTGTCTCACTCTCTCGCCTCCTAGTGGCTGTATGAAGATATTTTTCACAGTGATACATTGATATTCATTACGTAAGGCATGAAAAGTGACAAACCACATCAATTGTGTCTCCTGTTTCCCATACCTTTTTGCATAGTATTGAACATTTCAAATTGATCTGCTTTTTATAGTAATGAACAGAAGGAATACATGAGTGAATTAACATTGTCTCTTGTTCAGCAGACCTGCCAGTGATGCTGCTACCATGGGTTCAGGGATTGGAGTATTCCCTGCAGAGCAGGTCAAGCCATCTAAAGAGAGTGTGTTACGTTACAAGGAGGCACTAAGACAACAGGTACATTGAGAATGTGAATGTGGAAGTCAGCAGAATCTTTCGTCTCCGTGCGTTTTGTCACAGAGTGTGCTATTTCGGCAGGGTGACCCCAGGAAAGGGAGGAGTCAGATTTTTTGCCAGGTAACAGATGAGTTGTAGCTTGATATAGAATATTACAAGTGTTATAAAAAGTATTTAACTGAATATGTTTAGACATTCCAACAGCAATATACCATTGCACTCCAGCCTCTTCCATTGCCCTCTGTGACTGGTGATGACTCGTTATGCGTTATGAATAGACAAATATCTTATTTGGTATTCTGATCAGTGTTCCATCCTAACCTGACTACAGATCCAGGAGAGACGAGAGCGGCGGAGGCTGGACAGGGAGGAGACAGATCGCTACGAGGCAAAGCTGGAGGCAGACATGAAGAACCACGACCCCTGGGGGAGAGGAGGAGGAGGAGCCCCTCTCAGAGACAGCAGGGGCAACCTCATCAGTATGTTCCTGTGGTGGAATTATTGTAATCAAAAGGAGAGACTTAGATTTTTTCAAAACAATCAAACTGTATTATTTAATTAGTGCAGTAATGGAGCTGGTCGGTAACCACCCCTGGAGGTGATCACTGAGAACTCAACCTGCTGGTTTGAGCCACAGCATTTTATAGCAAACCTCCTTGAGTCTACATGACACTCAACAGATGTATGGAGTGGGTCACAAGGTTAAGATTTGTATGGAAGATACTTATAATTCACAGCAGACAGTATCTGCTGGAAAGACTGTCCTCTTCGTGTAGAGACCAGGGTCTGGCCCCCCAACTCCATACTGGAGCCATCTCCCCCGGGTACCTTATAGAACAGAAACATTTACTCATGCTCTGGAATGCGGTATCACCCAGAGGTCCATCCTCGTAGAACACACACAGATGAGCATTCTAACAACCCCTTATTCTGTTGCATAAAACGACCATTTGATGCAATAACAACATTATAACAATCTTGTAATTTCCACCATATCCCTGTTATTTCCCTTCCTCCACACTATGGTCCACATATTCTCTAAACTTTGTTTCAGTTCATATGTTTTGGAGACTGATAGCAGAGAAAGCCATTGTGTAATGTTTTTTAATCATAATCGTGTGTATTGTGTTACCAGCCGATCTGCACCAGATGCACAAGCATAATGAAGAGGCCTACATCAACCCTGAGACATGGCAGAAGAGTGCAAGAGCCACCATGGCAGTGCCCCGAGAGGACACTAGACCTCCCTCCACCCACAGAGTCTCAGGTAGATACAGTGGTTTTCACATTGATGTGATTCTAAGGACCGAGAGGAAAGCTGCGTCTCACAAGGTACCCTATTCCCTTCATATTGCACTACTTTTGACCAAAGCCCTATGGGCCCGAGTCTAGGCTGCCATTTGGGAAACAACCCAAAGTGGTAGTGGCACCCTCAGTAATCTTGGTTAATCCAGAACTAAAGTCTTGTGTAATTGGTCAGATGCTCGATGCATGTTAAGAGAGAGAGCGAGAATCGGAACCGGAATGAAGAGCTCCACCCTCTCTGCAAGTTACGAGCAAGTCTATTAGCCCTCTGCTTCGGAAAGTCAACAGATGCTAACACCTGTGAAATCGTGATTTGTCCAAATAACCAGTGACGAAAAACCTAAGCACCGGAACTAATGCTGCTCATCATGTCTCGCATCCCGTTTGTATCGTGACAGACCTACGGTATCATTTACGTAGTCCGTCCATGAGCGATTACAGCTTCACCATCCTGTCCAATTCACTGTCATATTCAGCTACTATGTTGTTTTGCCTGGTGGGTTTCTCTACACAGGTTTTGCTCAGGCCCCTTCGTTTGCCAGAGGCAGTATTTTTGGGAACCTGCCCACACCACAGCAGCTCCATGAACAGGAAAAGTACAAGGCTTACCTCAAACAACAGGTACTGGATGTTACACATCAGTACTGTGATGGCTAGAGTAGCGTTTTCATATTATCAACAGACATAAACCTTCCCCTAAACTTGATCAGAAGTCACATTTAAAAAAAAAAAGCTTATTCCTGAGCATAAACTCAATGTTGTACTGATGCGCATTGATGATTTGGTTAACCATACACTCAGCTTTGATATGATTGGATACACGCATACAGACTGTCTCACTGATGACCCTGGTTGTCTGTCCTGCTGCCTAAGATTGAGGAGAAGCGGAGGAAGGAAGCGGAGGAGCGAGAGTGCCAGAGGCTGCAGGAGGAGAAGGAGGAGAAAAGGCTGGCTGAGCAGAGGGAACGCATCCAGAGAGAGTATGAAGAAGAACAGGACAGGAAGAAACGCAAGGAGATGGAGGTCAGTATTAACTGGACCAGGGCTTGGGTTCACTAAGAGAGCTGTAGCATTAGATTACACTGCAATATTCATCTACTACTACAAGTAACATGTCTATCACCTGAATGCTATCGTTTGACATGAGTCATTCAGTTCAGCAAATCTTTATTGTAACTCACTCACTAAGGGGACTTAGCAAAGTTTTTTTTTTTTCCTCCAGCAAAAAGCCAAGAATGATGAGCTGATCCGTCTGGCTGAGGAGCGAAAGAAAGAGGTCGAGAGGACGAAGAAAGAGGCAGAGGAGAAGGAGAACTCTGCCCTGAGGAAGCAGTATGAGAAGGAGAGATGGGCACGCCTACAGGAGGTGAGCTCGATGGAAGGCTCTCTGTTTGACCCTCTGAGCATTGAGGGGAGGTTTACTGTTCAGACATTAAGCCTAGTCCTGGATTAAAAAGCATGCTCAATGAACAATCTCTATTGAAAGTACTTTTTAGTCAGGAAGCAGGCCCTGAGAGATTCATATGAGATAAGTGAGGACATTCATGTGGTTGTCTGTCTGAAGGTACCAAGGGAGCCGTCTCCCCCCATTCCCACCCTCCAAAAGAGGCATCAGGCTCCCCAGTACAGCCCCAGACCTCCGTCCATGGACAGCCATCGCGTTACTACTGTCCCTCTGTCTGTGAGTGACTTCCAGAGCACACAGCATGTCCTCTTCCACACCACCATGGAGAGAAATAGTTTGACTGAGGAAGTATCAGTGGAGCACAACGACTGGATCTTGTCTTCCTCCCTCTCTTCCCCCTGTAGGAGCGCTCTCTGTCAGGCCTCCAGTCCCCCCCAGTCCCAGCTCGCAGGAACCAGCTGAGAGCTGCCGGTAACACTGCCTCACACTATAATACAGTACACAGCAGGTAGAAACTTAATTTTCTCTCAACGTCTGTGATGCTGACGTGTGTGTCTGTGCCAGAGGACCAGCGGGGTGTGATCAGCGAGCTGTCCGAGCTGCGTAGACAGCTGCGTAGCGAGCAGAAACGACTGGAGGGCCAGCTACTGCAGTCAGAGTGGGAAGAGCTGGACTCTCCTATGAGTGACAGGTAAGACTGGTGAGGTGATGCCCTCCACTGTTGGTCGTGTGTAGTGCTGTGAGTTAGTGATGCATGGTTTGACTCATAACCCACAGTCCCCACAGTTATATCCATGGGACTGACAGGTGTAGACTAATTAAATATTGTGTAGATGAAGGGTGGGTGGGTTGAAAACAGAAAACAATACCTTAAATCAATAAATGTATAGTTCTTGTGCAATTTATATCCGGAGAGCTTTAGGGCCTAACTGTACACGTGCCAAATAGCCTACACACCAATCGCCAAAAGCTTTTGGGAACACGCAGAAAAAGTTAACATCAATCCTGGAGGCAAAAATAACAATGTCTGAGTTTAATTCAATAAGGGAAAAGCTGCGAAATGCAGAGTTGAAAATAAATAAGAAGGGAGGGTCAGAAAAGTAATGTTTGAGAAACAGTCACAAGACTGGGACTGTAGCCTACTGTTCAGATGGGTTAAATGGAAACTAAAATCTGGACACTGACTGTAGGTCTATAACCTCTCACATAGCCTTAATATTAGTGCATGTAGAATTAAGCATTTCTTACAGTAAAGTTCTACACCAAATTAAGGCAACATTTTAACTCCGGAACAGCAGTGGAGAAATTAATCTTTCAGCATCTTGAGAGAATAAGAATGCTCTGTTAGATACTGTCTGTAGACATGCTGTCTTTATCAGCATCATAAAAGCGAATAGTGCAAGCCGAACTGACATTTTATCAGAAACATGTTGGGTCGTTTCCCCAGATGTCTATTTATTTAACCAGTCATATGGAAATTTTGCACAGAAAATCATTCCGTTTTTTTGTTGAGTTAGTGCACTTTCTCCCCGTTCCCTAAACGTCTGTCATCCGCGAAATAATAACTTTATTTACTGAATTACATATATGGAAATTTGTCAATTTAAATAAATGAATTGGACCCTAATCTATGGATTTCACATGACTGGGAATACAGATACAGTATGCATCTGTTGGTCACAGATACAGTGCCTTGCAAAAGTATTCATCCCCCTTGGCATTTTTCCTATTTTGCTGCATTACAACCTGTAATTTTAAATGGATTTTTGGTTGGATTTCATGTAATCGACATACACAAAATAGTGCAAATTGGTAAAGTGAAATGAAAAAATTACTTGTTTCAAAAAATTATAAATGAAAAACAGAAATGTGGTGCGTGCATATGTATTCACCACCGTTGCTATGAAGACCCTAAATAAGATCTGGTGCAACCAATTACCTTCAGAAGTCACATAATTAGTTAAATAAAGTCCACCTGTGTGCAATCAAAGTGTCATATGATCTTAGTAAAAATACACCTGTTCTGAAAGGCCCCAGAGTCTGCAACACCACTAAGCATGGGGCACCATCAATCAAGTGGCACCATGAAGACCAAGGAGCTCTCCAAACAGGTCAGGGACAAAGTTGTGAAGTACAGATCAGGGTTGGGTTATAAAAAAATGTCTGCAACATTGAACATTCCACAGAGCACCATTAAATCCATTATTAAAAAAATATAAATAATATGGCACCACAACAAACCTGCCAAGAGAGGGCCACCCACCAAAACTCAGATCAGGCAAGGAGGGCATTAATCAGAGGCAACAAAGAGACCAAAGATAACCCTGAAGGAGCTGCAAAGCTCCACAGCATCTGTCCATAGGACCACTTTAAGCCTTACACTCCACAGAGCTGGGCTTTACGGAAGTGTAGTCAGGAAAAAGCCATTGCTTAAAGAAAAAATGTGCAAACACATTTGGTGTTTGCCAAAAGGGAGACTCCCCAAAAATATGGAAGAAGGTACTCTGGTCAGATGTGACTAAAATTGAGCTTTTTGGCCATCAAGGAAAACGCTATGTTTGGCGCAAACCCAACATCTCTCATCACCTTAGAGCACCATCCCCACAGTGAAGCATGGGGGTGGCAGCATGGCAGGGAGGGACTGGGAAACTGGTCAGAATTGAAGGAATGATAGACGGCGCTAAATACAGGGATATTCTTGAGGGAAACCTGTTTCAGTCTTCCAGAGATTTGAGACTGGGACGGAGGTTCACCTTCCAGCAGGACAATGACCCTAAGCATATGGCTAAAGCAACACTCAAGTGGTTTAAGGGGAAACATTTAAATGTCTTGGAATGGTCAAGTCAAAGCCCAGACCTCAATCCAATTGAGAATCTGTGGTATGACCGCCATTTTTTAATAATTCAAAAATGTTTGTGGGCCAAAAAAAACAAAACTACCTTTTGACGACCCCTGGTCTAGGCTATATGTTAGCCCCAGTGCGGTGTGTACACGCTGAACGATGTGACTGTGTGCTGGTGTCCAGGCACAGGGACAGGGAGCAGCCCCAGGTGGATGTGTTTGACATGGCCAGACTGCGGCTGCAGGCCCCTGTCAGGAGACCCTCCTCCAGGAACACAGAGCCCAACAACCTGCACAGGATCCACGACTCGCTGCAGTTCAGATACAGAGGTAAAGATATACAGTGACTGTTTGAATAATGGGCCTGTCCCAAATGGCACCCTATTCCTTATGTCAGGGGTTGTCAGTGGGGTCTGTGGCCAGATCTCTAAATATATATAAAGAAAATAAAAAGGTATCCTCAGTGCTCTACCAATTATACATTTTAACACTCTTTGTATTCCACAAAATGTTTTGTGTTGTAATTTAAAGCTAGAATCCTTAGTTGCTACATCCATTTTCGGTATGAAAATAATATGATATACAGTTGAAGTCGGAAGTTCACATACACTTAGGTTGGAGTCATTAAAACTTGTTTTTCAACCACTCCACAAATTTCTTGTTAACAAACTATAGTTTTGGTAAGTCAGTTAGGACGTCTACTTTGTGCATGACAAGTAATTTTTCCAACAATTGTTTAGACAGATTATTTCATTTATAATTCACTACTTATAATTCACTGTATCACAATTCCAGGGGGTCAGAGGTTTACATACACTAAGTTGACTGTGCCTTTTAAACAGATTGGAAAATTCCAGAAAATTATGTCATGGCTTTAGAAGCTTCTCATAGGCTAATTGACATCAATTGGAAGTTTACCTGTGGATGTATTTCAAGACCTAGCTTCAAACTCAGTGCCTCTTTGCTTGACATCATGGGAAGTCTGGTTCATCCCTGAGAGCAATTTCCAAACGCCTGAAGGTACCACGTTCATCTTGTGACGACCCTCCAACTCTGTCTGCCAAACTGTTTCTCTTTGCTCTTGTTTTCCTTAATAGGATGTCGGTGGGCGGAGCCGGGAGGGCCGTCAGCAAAATGGGACACACCTGGGCTCGGGTGTGTCCCAGGATAAATGCACCTCTTCCCCATTCATTGAGGAGACTTTCTCCATGCAGACAGATTTTGGATGTGGCGGCAATTTCAACACCCCTCATTATCACATTTATGCAGGCAACCACTCACTTACACTACTGACTACACACACCATTGTTAATTATATTTAGTTTTACTTTAGTTAAATAAATATATTTTGTTATTCCTTATCTCCACGTTGTCTCCTTGTTTGTTACGCACTTTGAGCCGGTTCGTGACAATCTACAAACTATAGTACGCAAGTATAAACACCATGGGACCATGCAGCCGTCATACCGGTCAGGAAGGATGGCCATAATGACATCGTTGTTTGGAGAAAAAAGAGGGAGGCTTGCAAGCCGAAGAACACCATCCCAACCGTGAAGCACAGGGGTGGCAGCATCATGTTGTGGGAGTGCTTTGCTGCAGGAGGAACTGGTGCACTTCACAAACTAGATGGCGTCATGAGGAAAGAAAATGATGTGGATATATTGAAGCAACATCTCAAGACATCAGTCAGGAAGTTAAAGCTTGGTTGCAAATGGGTCTTGCAAATGGACAATGACCCCAAGCATACTTCCAAAGTTGTGGAAAATGGCTTAAGGACAACAATGTCAAGGTATTGGAGTGGCCATCACAAAGCCCTGACCTCAATCCTATAGAACATTTGTGGGCAGAACTGAAGCGTGTGCGAGCAAGGAGTCCTACAAACCTGACTCAGTTACACCAGCTCTGTCAGGTGGAATGGGCCAAAATTCACCCAACTTATTGTGGGAAGCTTGTGGAAGGCTACCTGAAACGTTTGACCCAAGTTAAACAATTTAAAGGCAATGCTACCAAATACTAATTGAGTGTATGTAAACTTCTGACCCACTGGCAATGTGATGAAAGAAATAAAAGCTGAAATAAATCATTCTCTCTACTATTATTCTGACATTTCACATTCTTAAAATAAAGTGGTGATCCTAACTGACCTAAGACAGGGAATTTTTACTAGGATTAAATGTCAGGAATTGTGAAACTGGGTTTAAATGTATTTGGCTAAGGTGTATGTAAACTTCCGACTTCAACTGTGCGTGTATGTGTATATATATCTCCATTAATTCTTGAAGAATATATATTTTATAAATGCCTCAGGAGCTTGGTTTAATTGTTGTATCCCATCGAATCCAAAATATGAGCTTGTTTTACATCCCCTGTTTGTAAAGAATGTAAATGTAAACAAACACCGTATAGCCTCAAAACAATGAAACTATAAATTTGTTATCATAGATTGTCCTTGCATCCATAGCTCTGTCTATGAATTTGAGAATGGTTACATTTCTCCAGGCCCATCCCTCAGCTGTTTTACCAAAACAGAGTCATGTAGAATTGCAGGAAATTAGCTTGAAAATTGCAACATTTTCTTTCCTATGCCAAGAGTTGGGCCTTTAAAATGTTCCTTCCCTGGGCCTGAGACTTGGTTCGTCTGGCCATGCATTGCCAAAGTCGTAGTCAAATGATTTATTTGCTATTTAAATCTCACTCGAGTTATGAGGGGTCCCTGTTGAATTTGCTATCACTAAAGGGGTCCCCTGCCCAAAACATTTGAGAACCCATGCCCTATGTAGTGGTCTACCCTTGACCAGTGCCCATAGGGTCAGGTTAAAAGTAACGCACTGTATGGAATGGAGTGCCATGTGGAACGTAATCCAGGCTATTGATTGTTAAGTCTTAAACGGGCAATTCTGACACTTCAACCTTCTATTCATAATTTCCAGCACGAAACCAGTCTACATGTGTAAAAACAGTGCATTTCTATGATCTGTGGTTAAGAAACATAATTAAAATGTTTAAAAAAGTATTGTCACATCACAGGTTAGGATTAAAAGTGATTTTCAAAACTTTAAAACCTGAGTTTCCAATCCCAGGAGGATATTTTATTGCTCCCCACAGCACTGCAAATCTTAGTGTTTGAACATCACTGTTTTTAAAATGTAACTTGTCATTGGATATTTTTATCTGCATTTTTTTCTACAAAATGTAGAAATGTGCTGTTTTCACATATGTTTACACTGGTATTGTGCTGGAGATAATGAAAATGAGGTTGAAAAGTGGTGGATTTGCCCTTTAACAGCACACTATGCTCATAAAACAAATGCAGCAACTAAGGCTGTCTGCACTCGTTTTCCTGTTCCCTTTTTAGTGCACTACTTTTGACCCGGGTGATCAGTATTGTCATGCGTGTATTGAGTGGAGAAGCCTTGTTTGTACTGCAGATGTTGACTCCAGAGAGGTGGAAGGCCATGGTTACTGTGAGCACCCTAGCGACAGGGATGGACAGAGTGTGGACATCCAGAGACAGGCAGACAACAGGGAGGAGCTACGCAGGATCAACAACAGCCTGAGGAGGAAACCTGCCGCCGGTCAGTAACACACACACTCTCAATATCAAACTCCACACGCTGACTACAGACCTAATATCAACCTAACTGCTTAAATACTCATTGCTCACCTCTGTTCACTGCTTTATCACTAACATGAGGATATTTACAGGTGGAGTACTTGCACTTTAAGGGCTTGGAAATCATTTGTCTTTCTATTTTGCAGATTATTTTCACTTGTCACCACCCCAGCAACAAAACCATTATTTGGTGAGTTTCTACTTGCCAGTTTGTTTAGCTATCGCCCTAAACCACAGAGTGGTCTCTTTGCTGTACAGTACATGCTTGTCTGTGTGTGACACAATGCCTGTACACTCTTCTCCCCAGAGGAATGCAGTGGGGGATCCTATGAGAGGTTCCCTGTTGGAGTCTGACAGTGCCTTCATTGGTAAAGCCTCTGGTGGTGGTTCACTACTATCATGTGTAGTATGGGATTGAGCGCCTTGAGAATCACACAACTAAAGCTGCGTCCCAAATGGCACCGTATTCCCTAAATAATGTGCTACTTTTGACCAGAGCCCTATGGGAGAGGCCGATGGGACCTGTTCAAAAGTAGCACACAGTAGGGAGCCATTTGGGATGTACACCAGTTGTTGTAAGGGAAGGAGTGTCTTGAGAAGCACACTACTAACTATTTACCTGTGGTTTGCCCCAAGATCCCATGGGTAAAGCCTTCCCCGTGTCCCCCCCACCTGTACAGAAGCCCCAGCTCTCAGCCAGGGAGAGGAGGAGGCTGGCCAAGAGGGCAGACCTGCACAATGTAAGAACCCTCTATAACTCAAAGTTCAGTCTCTAATATCTGGGACAGTATTCTCCAAGCATCAGAGGGCTGATCTAGGATCAGGTCCCCTTTGTCCTTGTAATCTTTTTCATCATGATCTAAAAGGCTAAATGGTTTCTAAATCAGCACTGTGACACTTGATACATACAACCCCTGACCCATACATCATGAATATATCCTCATTTCTTAAATAGAGGCCAGTGGCAGCTCTCCATTGAAAATGCTATATTCCTCTACCATCATTATACCTTGTGCTCTGGCTTGTTTAGGAGCGGGGGAGCTCCAGAGAGCCTGTTGGCCATCCAGAGAACTACTCCCGCCAGTCAGAGGCCAGTCTCAACACACAGCACCATGGTAGAGAGCGTAACCACCATAGGACCAAGAGGCTGCTGGCTGTGAGCCGCCATGGCCTCAGAAGAGGTGGGTGTTGTATAAAGATTAAACTGAGGCTGTCAGTGCCCCAATGTGCCGGAATGGAACAATTTGTCAGCCATCTTACCTGGGAGATCTGTCTATGAATCATTGTTAGGTTGATGATATCCGTTTACGGTCTCTCTCTTCCAGCAGACCTGTCTGGTGATGAAGATATGTCTCTGCAGGTTTCCCCTCGCACCCCACACACTCAGGGCTCCGTGGATACGGTTGCCACGGAGCCGTGGATGAGGCCAGGCACCTCGGAGACGCTGAAGCGCTTAATGACTGGTCAGACCCCCTGCAGGGAGAGGCAGGCCAGCAGAGAGTCTACCGTGCAGGACTGGGAAGGCCCCTCTACCTACCATGGCTAATCTAACCATCTCCGCTCTAACATGGTTACTCAAAGCACTTTGGTTCCGTACACACTCAGGTTGTACAACTGATGCACAACGCTTCACACGTGTTAGACCTGATTTTCTGTGCAAAAATAGCCACACAATGGTGGTGTAAACATTTCTGTGAAGAAACTGTTGTGTAGGGGACCTACGTTTGTACACTGCCCTCACTTGGCTTGATGCATCCACATCAGTGGTCATGCTGACAGGATCTCCTCAACAGAGAAGGATCATCTGCTTTAGCTTCTAGATCGATGTGTCTACTAACTGAACCCTTTACTTTTGCAGTGCTTGACTTGTGTATCATGGTCTACCTCAAAATACCTCTTGCAATGCAGAATTATGAGCTTATGAAAAATGCATAGATTGTACTTTCATGGACCTGTAATGAAAAATATGCATCGTCTCAGAATGGTTAGTAAGTACAAGGGAGAAAAACTCCATTCCTATAAGGACACTGTGTGCAGGCATTTTCTCCAGTCATGCACTATTAAAGTTGATTAGTTAAATCAGGTGTGTAAGAGGTGGGCTGGAACAAAAGCCTGCAGCCTCAGCTGCCATCCTCTAAAAGAACAGTGTACTAGGGTTGCCTTAGGACTATTAATTCTGTATCGCTGATTGAGCTGACATGCATCGGTTACTGTAAATGCAGTCTCCGAACTTCTGCAATATGGATTGAATAGAGCTCTTAGTCTTTGAAACAGTTCAGGACATCTTTCTATAATAATAGCACTACATTTGTAATGTAAATTGTTCAAATGGCATTTTTTATATGTACCGTGTGTAAAATGTTTGGCCAAGATGTGACCTCATTTTCAACTTAATAGAATAAACTATATTTTAAATAAGGAAGTTTTGTACATTGTGTTTCAGTTCACCTGATAGCTGTTTAATTTGCGACAGGCCCCTAAGCCATGCATGACAAATTGCAAAATAAGCATTTTGAGGCAACTGAATCGTCTGTCAGTTACATATCAATGCAAAGACAAACCTTTATTGACTAATGAGAATGTTCCTGGTGGTAATTAACAGTGTGTCATGTACACCTCTTGTTTCCCAATATAACCGACTCGCCAAGAAACACTATCCTCACAGTACAGCTTCAAACACCATGTGTGTCTTGATTTTCATGACATCTATTTAACCTCCATATATTCAATGTAGAATTGTTTTCTTTTTTTAAATGACAATACATCAAACATGTGGTGACTGCTGACAAGATTTAGCAAATTCAAATGTGTTTAAATTTAAACAAAGTACTACAGTATATACATAGAATGGAATAACATTTACTCATCTTCATACAATAGTGTCATGGTAAGGTTAAGTTGAAATGACAAGTGCTGTTAGATTTCAAAAGAAAAACGCATGACAGGTTTTAAGTTGCGTTTACACCGGCAGCCCGATTCTGATCTTTTTTTCACAAATCAGATCTGATGTAATTAGTGGAATTTAAAAAAAGATCAGAACTGGTCTGTCTAGTCTGTAAACATGGCCTTAGTATATTACAAAGCTACTTTTGAATTGTCTAGTTGTATTGGAAGGCTGCTGTTTGGTACCTAGTGGCTGTGCAAAAGAAAAATCACTGCTAACGTTACTCATCCTTTTCACTAACAATTTCATACCTCCTCAGTTCCATAAAATAATGCCAAGAGATACCAAAAAGCACACATCACAGCCTCCACAATGTTAGTTAGTCCTCTGGTCAGAGGGGGAGAAATGACCAGAATAATTGCACTGTTATAACCATCATCTGTATGATATTGTAGGGTATTTCTATGCTGTACAAGGAAGCCATACTGCAGCCATTCATTCAGTGCTTTTCTGGGCCCCACTCACCACACTACCGTCAATAGTTAACATCACTGTGCAGCAAGGAGGAGCTTCCAGTACCATAATGTAGTGCCATTTGGGATGCACCCTTCCCCTCTCCCACCCCAGAGAGAGACTCTGAGCAGCCTGTGTACTGTGCTGGTCCTGGTCCACTAGTGATGATGTCACTGGCTCCCAGCAGGACCTAGCTCCTCTCGGTGACTAGGCAGCAGTGAGATGTCGAAGGCGTTGCCGATGCGGAGAAAGAACTTACGCAGCACGGCCCGGAGTTCTGGAATCAGGTCAAACTGCATGATCTCACAGAGAAGCGGGAAGTACCTGGATGCATGGGCCTTGAACTGGATAGTACAGGAAGGGACCCAATTAGCTTATTCTCCATCAAAGACATGGGAAGGGAAAATTACAACTTATTTTTTGGTACAGTGTTGTATATGGGGTTTAGGGTGAAATTGCCCCTAGACGCTGATCTTGGGTGAGTCTTACATTTCCCCCACTATGGTTAAAGACTGGGGGAGGGGAAACTGATGCTAGATCTGTACCTAGGGGAAACTTCATGTCAGAGGTGTATGTGGCTCTACTTTCTGATTGACTCACCCTGTCATCGCTGATCTTCACAACCTTGGTAAGGAAGAGGAGGAGGAGATTGGTCCAGGCTTCCCGGTGGCTCTCTGATGTCAGAGTGAGGAAGTAGGCCAGGGCCTCCCCACACACACTGCAATAGACAGAGAGACGTTACGGAAGTGAGTGAATGTGGAACGTATTTCCAGATCCGAGCAGCAGAATATTAGCCTGGTGGAACCCAGCCTGATCTCGGGATAACTCGCATTCTGTTTCACTTTAAACAAAATGTGAGCGCAGCAGTCAGTCTGACTGACCAGACTAGCAAAATATAGGTTCCTGTCTCAAAGTCTGTGCTATTCACTCTTGTCCACAATGAGGGACTAAAAGGTGCTGAACAGACAAACTCTTAACACAAGCCAATAGCACCATTTCCTCTAGCGAAGTTCTTGTTAAAGTGTCTTGTTAAAGAACAGAAAAAAAACATCTTTATGTTCTCACTTGAGCAGTCGTCTCTGCACCTCCTCCCAGGCTGCCTTGCGGCTGTCATCTGTGTACATGCGGAACAGGATGCGGAGGCCACAGGCCAGACTGTTGGTCTCCTGCTTCAACAGGTTGGGTTTGGACTTCCCCTTGAAACCTTAGAAACACCAACATGCTGTGAGACAACTGCTACTGTATGTTAGTCTGGGGCCGTATGTATCAAGTGTCTCAGAGTAGAAGTGCTGATCTGGGATAAGATCCCCTCCGCCCACGTCATTTTATTCATTGCGATCTAAAAGGAAAAAATGATCCAAACTCAGCTTTCCTACTCTGAGACGCCTGACACATACACCTCCAGATTAGAGTTTGCTGTGACAGTGTGAAGGTATTGAGCAGGGGTGTCGAACCCATCGGCGAAGCCCCCGGGGAACGCATTCGGTCTTCAATTAGGTCTGGAAGGCCACACTGAAAATCTGTTTGATTTCCTTGGCATCAAAAAATTCCTCTATCTGTAGTTTTTAAAATTTTCGATGATCCCTGACTGTCTCGTGATTATTAGCGAGATGGACAGTCAAGAAACTCTATTAATGTAGGTCCATTGACTGTGCACAGTGATTATTAGCAAGCTGGACAGTCAAGAAACGGTATGAATATAGGCCCATCTAGTCATTTTAAAGTATTTTAAATTTGTTATTTTTTAAAAATGTTTACTTATTTAAATGTTTTACTCAAACCACCCTCGGGCCGGATTGGACTCCCTCCCGTGCAGGATTCGGGCCGCTTGACACCCCTGGTATCGAGGGTCCTGAGTCACATACCAGCCTTCCACAGGACAGTCCTCTGCTCGTTGTTGGAGTTAAAGGCCTTGGCGAAGCGGTGGGATTCCAGCAGACAGTCCAGCAGTTTGAAGAGCTGATCCGAGGTCAGATAGTGGTACATTCCCTGGTCCTGGGCCTCCAACTGGACATCTGCATCTACTGTGTCTCTCTGGAGAGGTTGACAACACAATGCTCAGTTATAACCAAATGTTAGTAAGCCTTACTGATTCAAACTTTTTTTAGTTGTTAGTTGTAATAACATTGACAGCCCCTCTCAAAATATTATTTGCCATAAAATAAATATTGCCCTTAATGGCTTTGCTTCAGTTATTGAAACAGAGCGACTTCAACACTAACTCTTTGGTTACCTGTGCAGCAGCCAGGTTCTCTGCATCCTCCTTCCTGCTGCTGGCGGGAAAGAAGACCATGTTGTCTATGGTCTGGATCAGCTCCAGCTGCACAACACACTTAATGAGCAGCGCTGAGAATAACCTCTGCTCCTGCATCTCTGCAACACATTGACAGACACAGCACAGCCAGTTTGAGGGGCAGGAAGAGAGGAATAGGAGGCAGGAGAGAAACATGGCCACAGGGAGAGATTTGGAGGGGTAGGGATGGTGACAGGGGGGGAGAAGGTGAGAGACAGGGACAGGGGGAGAGAAAGGGAGAGTCATGGGTCATTGGCAAGGGAGAGACAACAAGGGGAGGGCTGCCTAGGACTTGCCCATATACCTCCACACAAACTCACTGGCTGGGTTCCTAGCCCTGGGGCCATCCTCATGTGTGCCCGAGGAGCCGCTGTATGTCCTCTGCCTCTGGTTCTCCAGGGAGATCCTGTCCACACTGCACACTGACTGCTGGTCCTCCGTACGAGTCTGAATGTCCACTGACTTCTGGGATATGGAGTCCTGAGAACACAAGAGAGGGACCGGTACGTAGCCTAGATTTGAAACACATCATACAAAATCACAACCAATGATTCCTATTAGCCACTTTCAATGCAACATACCGAAACAAAAACTATGTAAGACTTAGTAGGCAAAACGAACTATGCAAGAGATTTAATTGTAGGATTCTTTTACATTGACACGCACAAATCTGGCCCCTACAACACAGACCGGTGCGCCATAACCAATCAGAATCTATAGTAGGCCTATATGCAAATAAATCATTGCTATATATGGATTTGTGTCATTCACTTTGAACTGGACGGTTTTACAGCATGAGCGGTCACGATTATTATGGGCTTGTTTTAAGATAAAAGTGAGAGCTGCATGTAGCCACTTGTGCACATTTGTTCATATTATTTACTAGTTAGTGAGTTATTAGCCCAGTTATAGATCATTTCTAGTCAACAATGGGGGGAGTGATTGCTTCCTACAAGAGCACAAAACATGTACACTTCTAGCCATCTTTGAAATGCGAGTCAGGTAAAGAGCTTTTTTTGTGTCTTAAAGGGGCAGTGTCGAGACAAGGCAGAGAGTAGGATAATTTGTCTGATTCTCTGTAATAATGGTATGGGAATAATAATCCATTTTATTTTGTAAAGTGGTTTCTTGCATCAAACAACCAAATGTCAGTCATCTCCTCGTCCGAAGGACAAGTGGATAAATAGGTTAGTGTCAAGCCCTGCATGTAGGCCTACATTAAACTCCACACATTGGTTGATACTGTATGCTGAATGGTAGAACCGCTATTTCCATGTTAAAATGTTATGTGATGCATTTTCTCCATTGTTTTTTATGCTAGGCCCCTCTGGTAGGCCTACATTATGATCAGTTAGGTCATTATGATCAGTCAGTGGTGTTAAAACAGTAAATTAACGCGGGTACAGCCTCAGTGTTCACAGTAAACACAACGTTCACATTTGCGCTCAGCTGGCCTGAAATTTGCTCAGTGCCGAAAAATATCAGAGGGAACATCGATCACAACTCAGCATGCTGTTTCGATTCATTTGAGCGTTAAGAAGTACTGTATTGGGAAATCAGTGTGAAGTCTCAAACATAACCCAAATAAACGGTCAAAGTGGAATGGTGAACACACGAGCAGTAAACATACCAGGTTTGAGAGGTCGTACTGTGGCATCAGCTCCCCCTCTCCTCCAGCTGGTCTCCACGTCAGTAACCTAAGGACAGCAGACCCAACACAGAACAGAGGCAATTTACTCTTGCTATTAATTCTGCACACTTACAGTGGTTCAAATGCAGTAATAACTTCCTGTAATTAAAAAGGGTCTTACGCATGAGGGATGGTTGTTTTGAAGATGTCCAGCATACAGTTACAGGTTTTGTCCCATATCTCTGGGCTGAACTTCTCCCCGTTCAGAATGACTACATTTTCCAGACAGTTGGTCCCTGAGCGCGCCAGCTGCTCGTTGTCTGAGGAGAGACAGAGGTCAGAGAGAGAGAGAGAGCGAGAGAGACAGAGAGACAGAGAGACAGAGAGACAGAGAGAGAGAGAGAGAGAGAGAGAAAGAGAGGGGAGGGAGGGAGAGCAGATCAAAGATAGAGTGAAGAAAGAGAGAGTCCTAAACTCTGAGGTGTTTTAGATGAGACAAGGAACCAACCAGCCCTCTCCTCTCACCTTGTTGTACACACCAGTACAGTTGGGACAGGATATCATCCAGGAGAATATCACTGAGAGGCTCAAAGTACTGAGTGAAGACATCACAGATGGCGTAAAGTGCATGGTTACAGGTGGTGGTCATCCATTCAGCTTTCTGGGTTTGAAGAGGAAAACGAAGTTCATAAAAATGCAGCAGCTGGCACCTTATTCCCTATGTAGTGCACCACTTTTGACCAGTACTCATAGTGCCAAACCATTTGGGACACACACTATGTATTTTATGGCAGTGACACAAAGTTCCGGAAAATTAGGTTAGCTTAGTCTAACCTCAGTCTGCTGCTCTGGAAGTTTCATGTTGTCAAAGATCCTAAAGATGATCCTGAACAGATCCTGCCACCAGTGTTTCTTGTAGGTGTGACCATAGGTCTTCATCACCTCAAACATCACAGTTAAGCCCCTAGAGCAATGGCAAGGAAACAGGGATGATTTATTAGTAGAGGGTCCACACTCAGAAAAGTTTATTCTGCTATTTTACTCATTAAGGCTACAAAAGCAGGGATGATCATATCACTTGTGAAACTCATTAATTCATGCCAGGTTGACAAAATAAAGACTACTGCTGGTAGTTCATTGTGCATACATTGATTTGACTCATTATCCTCCAGATGAGACAGGGACTAGGGACACAGGTATTCAATCAAATAAATGTATTTTATAAAGCTCTTTTTACATCAGCAGTTGTCACAGTGTTTTACAGGTACCTGGCCTAAACCCCAAAGAGCAAGCAATGCAGAAGCACAGTGGCCTGGGAAAACTTCCTAGGTGTTTGTTCCAGGTAGGATGAGAAGGGCCTTACCTTGTCCTGACGTCCAGTTTACACCGGTTGATGATGCAGGAGAGCTCAAACAGGATGGGGAACCATCCTCGCACCCACACCCGGTCCTCCGGGGCTACATTCATGTCATCGCTGGTGTAGTCTTTGAAGGCCTGGCAAGAGAAGGAGGAGAGGTGTACATCCATGGGTAAGAGAGGAATGTCATGGCCATTCAGAGAGTTGGATTGTCCTGAATAAATTATACCTGAATCCATACATTACCTTTTCGTCTAGGTGATCTCCATTATCACTTATATAACCCTACAATAATGTTTGGTTTGTTTGACTATTTCATACTTTATAACTTCTGCCCAACTACTAAACATCTTAGTTTTATCTCTGATATACACCATCAAACTGTTAATTATTGGAGTATTTCAAGTCCTTCTCAACATAGTGCTCACTGCTCACCTGTGGCCTCTCAGACACATATTTGGCACAGTGGCGTATGAGGCGGATGGCCTCCATGCTGGTGTCAGGGAAGGAGGCGTTGCAGGCAAACTCAGACAGACACTTCACAGCATCCTGGAAAGAGTCAATGGTGGCCGGGAAGTGCTTCTCAAATACATTCGCTGAGAACAAAAACATAAAAAACAGAGAAATGACTAGATACAGGAACGGGTAATAGACAGGTTTCTCTTTGAGTTCCTCTTTGAGTTTCTCTTTGCACTACCATCCTCTATTATTCTTCATGTTGACATCGGTAAGTCATGTCATTGCCCAAGGAGTAGCTAGTGTTGGTCAGACTCAAAGAACCCAACACTTACTGACGATGTAGCCGGTGGTCTGGAAGGCCAGTTCTACGATGCTCCCGTCCTGGTCCGAGGCAGCCAGGTGGAACACTGAGAAGATGTTCTTCCACCCTGACCGGATGTTCCCAGCCTGGGAGTTCACCATCTGAGCTATACACCTCACCACCATGTCTCGAATGGTGGGAGACCTGTTGGCGTTATAGATTGAATCATTATGGAATCATTGCTTCAATTCAAGGTTTTAATCATTTTCCAGGTTTGAATCGTTGAATAATTTCAAGTTTTGAATCGTTGAATCATTTCAAGATTTGAATAAGTGAATTGTTTCAAGGTTTGAATAGTTTTCAAGGTTTGAATCATTTATTTGTTTTAGAAGGCCACAAAGGATACAATTGCAGCAATTTTGACAAGCATTGGAATTTCATTCCATGCACGAATTAGTGCAGGTTACAAAATAAAACAAAGCAGACCTGTTCTTCTTCATGATATGTTCGAAAGGCCTCAAGAAATCCTTCTGGAAACGGAAGTTGGCGAGCTCTCCTTTTTCTAAGAATTTCATAGACAGCTGCCTCAGGGAGTCAACAGCAAATATAGCCACATCCTCATTGGAGTTACATCCAACCTGTGCAGATACAAATGCATCTGAACCACTGTTGTCTCCCCCGAAAACTAGCAATAGAACAGCTCCATATAAATACATGCAGATGATGCATTTTTTCAACAGAAATTGCTACCTAGTTAAAAAACACAAAAACCTTATTAAAATGGTCCCCGATGACTTCCCAAATTCTAGACCACTGAAGCCTGATGCGGCCCATGTTGTAGTAGGAAATCTCCACAATCTTCTGAAGGCTGAACATACGCGGATGTGTCGGTGAGGCAAGCTCGTCCATGGATACAGCACACAACCACCGGACAAAATCAACTGCAAAATGACAACAAATGCATATCAAGCTGTTAATATTCATGTATACTCAGACAATAATGATCAAATGTATCATACATTTACCCTGTATAACTTCAAACTACCTACCTCGATTCAAACTGATTTATTTGGTTTGTTTCAACCATTATTTTTGTTCAACCATTATTACCTTCAGCACAAATGAGGTTAAATCTACACAGCATTTTTTTGTAGAGAAATATCAATCAATACCAACCTATTGCATTGCCATCGAGTCTGGTAGAACCAGTAAATATCCTGAGAAAAAACAAACAACATAAGATGAATTTTTCTCCATTTGCAATAGCGACTTCTTTTAGAGGTTTATTGAGTAATAAAACTGGAGAGGAAACAGCTAATAAATTCCATCATAGGGCCCATTCTATCAGCCTACCTGTCAACAGCAACGACGACACTCTGGGAGCTTGTCTCTCCAATGGACTCCTGAATACTGGCTATTTGTTTACGGTCCACATTCCCTCCAACTGCAAGACAAACAATGTGTAATGAGAAATAGCTAAGGTACATGTTTTCAGAAAACACCAATAGTCAGACAATGATACATAAGATTATATTACACATTATGAATAGAATATAAAAACCAAACCAGGCATTGTGACAATAGCCCAGAGACTCATCTAAAAGCCTTGTGCATTCCAAATGGCACCTTAGTATATCCCATATAGCGTACTACTTTTAGCAGAGCCCTATGTGGTTTTAAGGTGGAAAAGGGAATAGGGTGCCATTTGGGATGCAGCCTCTGTCATGGAAAGGCAAGAGGACTGACCCAGTCCCAGGTACTCTGAGCTTTCTGAGGCCTGCTCTCTCAGGCTGGCCAGGAGGCCCCCTTTGGCCGGGACTGTCCCTGAGATGTAGCGAGCCTTCACCCCTGTCCCGATAAGCTGTGCCAGCTCCAACTGACTGATACACTTTAGGATCTGTGAAAGACAGGACAGAAGAGTCGGGGTTAATACTTTCTGTTACTAATTCAACCTTTATTTAGCCTGGTATGTCATTTAAAAACCATTCTCATTTGTGATAACTAGCAGGAGAGAAGTGAGAGTTACTAATATTCTAATACCTTTATTTAGCCTGGTAAGTGATTGAGAACAAATTAATTTTCTGATATCGACGAAGTCGGTCAACAATTAAAAAACAGTGACAATATACTGGGAGAGAGAAGCCATTGAAAACATATCCTGGTTGATCAAGAGGTGAACCATTGACTTAGAATATGTGGACAACTACAAATACCTAGGTGTCTGGCTAGACTGTAAACTCTCCTGCCAGACTCGTATTAAACATCTCCAATCCAAAATTAAATATAGAATCGGCTTCATATTTCGCAACAAAGCCTCCTTCACTCACGCTGCCAAACATACCCTCGTAAAACTGACGATCCTACCGATCCTCGACTTCAGCGAGCCTCCAACACTTTACTCAGCAAACTGGATGCAGTCTATCACAGTGCATCTGTTTTGTCACCAAAGCCCCATATACCACCCACCACCGTGACCTGTATGCTGTCGTGGGCCCTCGCTACATATCCGTTGCCAGACCCACTGGCTCCAGTTCATCGATAAGTCTTTGCTAGATAAAGCTCCGCCTTATCTCAACTCACTGGTCACCATAACAACACCCACTCGTAGCGCGCGCTCCAGCAGGTATATCTCACAGGTCATCCCCAAAGCCAACACCTCTTTTGGCCGCCTTTCCTTCCAGTTCTCTGCTGCCAATGACTGGAATAAATTGCTAAAATCGCTGAAGTTGGAGACTTATATCTCCCTCACTAACTTTAAGCATCAGCTATCTGAGCAGCTTACCGATCTCTGCAGCTGTACACAGCCCATCTGTAAATATCCCATCCAATCTACCTACCTCATCCCCATATTGTTTTTATTTACTTTTTTGCACACCAGTATCTCTACTTGCACATCATCATCTGCTCATTTATCACTCCAGTGTTAATCTGCTAAATTGTTATTACTTGCTACTATGGCCTATTTATTGCCCTACCTCCTCACGCCCTTTACACACACTGTATATAGATTTTCTATTGTGTTATTTATTTCATATGTAACTCTGTGTTGTTGTTTGTGTCGCACTGCTTTGCTTTATCTTGGCCAGGTCGCAGTTGTAAATGAGAACTTGTTCTCAACTGGCCTACCTGGTTAAATAAAGGTGGAGAAAAAAAACCCCAAAAACGAAATGCAGTGACAATATACTATAGAACAGAGTTTCTTAATCCTGGTCCTGGGGAATGAAAGGGGTGGACATTGAATGTTTTGCCCCAGCACTACACACCTGATTCAAATCATCAAAGCTGAATGATCAGTTGATCATTTGAATCAGCTGTTTACTGCTATGGCAAAAACCAAAACGTGCACCCCTTTGGGTCCCCAGGACCAGCATAGAAGACAGAGTGAGACTAACCTCGTGCCAGGAGTTGCCCAGGTAGTTGCCATCAGTGTGGGCGACGGTGATGAGAGTCTTGATGGTGTCAATATTCTTCTGCTTCATCTCAGAGATACCAGAGCTGGCTGTGAGCAGGGTGAACCGCGCCAGGGCCTGGACGTACGCATCACGCTCTAGCTGGATGGTGAAGATGCAGGCTATCCTGATGGCACAGCGGATCCCCTCCAGACACAGAGAGGCTACCTCAGTGTCATCACAGTCCTGAAGACCCACGCTGAACGCGGCTAAGAATGGGGTCCATGCCAACTGGGGGAAAAAACACACAACGTCAATACACAAAGAAGGATTTCATGAGGGTTCATATGATCTTAAAATGGTATTCTGCATTTGGTTACAGCATCAGCTACATTCCCATTTTATACTGAAAGGAATGCATTAGTACTGTGAGTAATGGTGGCATATGGTAGCAGCAGTGGGATGTTGTACCTTGAACATTGGTCTGAATATATAAATAGAATGAGTTTCATTCTAATGTTTGTCCTACTGGTAATTCATTCTATTGGTCTGACGTGGTCTCTGTGAGTTACCTTGAACATAGTTCTAACCATAGAAATAGAACAAGTGTATTTTTTTTTATTCTTAAAAAAAATAAATGTTTATTTCAATTCTATGGGTCTGACGTGGTCTAGGTGGGTTACCTTGAACATGGGTCTGACGTGGTCTAGGTGGGTTACCTTGAACATGGGTCTGACGTGGTCTAGGTGGGTTACCTTGAACATGGGTCTGACGTGGTCTAGGTGGGTTACCTTGAACATGGGTCTGACGTGGTCTAGGTGGGTTACCTTGAACATGGGTCTGACGTGGTCTAGGTGGGTTACCTTGAACATGGGTCTGACGTGGTCTAGGTGGGTTACCTTGAACATGGGTCTGACGTGGTCTAGGTGGGTTACCTTGAACATGGGTCTGACGTGGTCTAGGCGGGTTACCTTGAACATGGGTCTGACGTGGTCTAGGCGGGTTACCTTGAACATGGGTCTGACGTGGTCTAGGTGGGTTACCTTGAACATGGGTCTGACGTGGTCTAGGTGGGTTACCTTGAACATGGGTCTGACGTGGTCTAGGTGGGTTACCTTGAACATGGGTCTGACGTGGTCTAGGTGGGTTACCTTGAACATGGGTCTGACGTGGTCTAGGTGGGTTACCTTGAACATGGGTCTGACGTGGTCTAGGCGGGTTACCTTGAACATGGGTCTGACGTGGTCTAGGCGGGTTACCTTGAACATGGGTCTGACGTGGTCTAGGTGGGTTACCTTGAACATGGGTCTGACGTGGTCTAGGTGGGTTACCTTGAACATGGGTCTGACGTGGTCTAGGTGGGTTACCTTGAACATGGGTCTGACGTGGTCTAGGTGGGTTACCTTGAACATGGGTCTGACGTGGTCTAGGTGGGTTACCTTGAACATGGGTCTGACGTGGTCTAGGTGGGTTACCTTGAACATGGGTCTGACGTGGTCTAGGTGGGTGGCGCTGGTGAAGGGAGCCTGGACGTGGCTGACTGCCTCCATCAGGGCCTTGGCTGTCTTAGCCATCTGCTCCATCTCTACATTATACAGCAGACGCCTCTGCTTCTCACTGGCTACACCTGGAGGAAACAGAGACTTGGTGGGCATGCTCTCACATACAAAACACACCTACTGTACACACACTGTCAACAACTAGCCACACAATAGCCTATGTTGATGCAATAACTGTGCCTCTGAGGACAGAGAAGCTTTGAATCCATTTAGTGTGCTTGTTTCTTCTTGACCCGTGTCATTTTGTCATCCAGCAACTTACTTTGTTTGCTGGATTTGAGAGTTAATTTTTTGGTTTCATTCATGGCTATTTTCTTCCCTGCGATTTCATCGTAAATAGCTGACAGGTACTCCTCAGGTAAATCTTTGCTGTCGTTGATTCCTCGGTTCATCTTGATGTATTGCTCTTTTGTCATTTTATTCTTCACCTACATTTTAAAAAAATTAAAAAATGTAAATGTTTGGTCACAGCTCATGTTTTAACATATGAGAAAATGACCTCTCTTAATCAAGAAACTGTTTGCTTGAGATACTTACTTGGGGACTGTGAAGGTCTGTTGTCAGCATAATGATTGAATAAGCCAGGACATAGGCCGTATCTGCACTAGCAAACTCAGTTTGCCTGAAGGAACAGAGAAAACCCCCAATGTCATAACATGTACTGTGTAATATTATCAGGGTGGCTGCGGATAGGAATTCTCTGGAACCCACTTCCCGACACCTAAAAGTCAGAAGCTTTACACACAGTCTCTGCTCTACTCGTTTGGCTGCCCAGGGAACAGGCTACTCTGGTGAATTTCAGAGATGAATGGAAATAGGTGCTTGTTTAATAAAGTTAGATCAAAGTTGATATCTGCAAGATGCCATTATTCCTCTCATGCGGCCAAAACGAAACGGAGTGCCCCACTGGGCTTACAGGACCTTTGTAAAAACACTGTACATCTCAAGATCTAAAGGCACATTCTCATTAAGCTGATTGAGATCAAATGGTTGGCATGCAGACATGTGGGTAAAACTTGAAGAATTATCATTACACGATTAACAGTGAGAAATGTGAAGGCAGGGTGACCACAAACATTTGTGAGGGAAGTAGAGGTACATGAACAGAACGTGATCCGGATCTTCAGCTCTTGGGAAGAGGCTTCCAGGGGGGCGGATCATGCCGGTTACCTTCGGATCCGCAGCCTCGGCCTAACATTAGAACAACCTACATCTATTAAAGCCACACCATGGACTGCATCCCAAATGGCACCCTATTCCATTGTCAAAAGTAGTGCACTATAAAGGGGAAAGGGTGCCACTTGGGACGCAGGCCATGCAGTCTGTCTACTGATAGAGACTCACCCTTGGTTACATTCTAAATATCTGGCCGCAAATTTTTCCATGAGACGATCAATCTTCTGGGCCTCTCCGGGCAGACGGAAGCCCTCCAGGAATAGACGCAGAGCCGAGACAAAGTCCTTGCCTTGGAAATCCATCTGGTCAACATAGGCGTACATCACCTCTTTATTAATGCGCTCGTTATCCCCGATGAACTCACCCACCTGAGTCTGATAAGCAAAGAAGGAAGTCCATACAGAGGCATTTCAATATACACAAACACAACGGAAATACAGTGTATATCCAATATGTTTGTGGACATCAGTAAGAAGAACACAAGTTAGATATCTCTTTTTACAGGCTAAGAGGAAGTTAGTCTCATTCATTGCATGTAATTTCAGCAGGTGCTTACAGAGTCTAGCCTCTCCTCCTGGTGCAGGAACTGGGCTAGGTCCTCTGGTGTGGTACCCAGCATCCCTTGCTCCTGCAGGTACTGGATGCCCCTCTTTGGCTTCTTGTTGAACCTGCACAGGAAGAGAGGGAGGGGGATAAGTCTGTGATAAGTGACTGAGCAGACTGACTGATCTACAAATCATAATGATTAGTTATTTAGGATGCAAGGTGATTTGTAGATTAGCCAGTGTGCTCAGTCCGACTCTCAAACACAGCCACACGGAGCTCTCTGGGCCACTGATAGCTGCTCTGACTACACTACCAGTCTCCAACACACTTACAGGTCGATGCCTTGCTCGATGATCTCTTTCTGCTGCTTGAGGACCTCGAACTGCTCTGCGTTGTCCGTTCCTGACATGAGGGTGCTGTAGGAGCCGATGCCTGAGGAGGCGCTGGAGTCCAGGGAGTTGAGGCTGCCGTAGCGGTTGATACTCTCTGGTGGTTTGGTGCTCTCACTGGGCTCCTGATCCACGGGCTTCTCCTGACCTACAGAAGAGGGGCGGCACGTAGGGACATCCCATAATATTAAGAATAACTCTTTTCCTTTATAAACACTGTTAGAGGTCTCAACCTGGATCATCTCAGGGGCTCACTACTGTACCAGGTCTGCAGCTGTAAGCCTGAACACCACCTGTGTTTACAGCGGGTTAGCAAACACAAGGCCACACAACAAACTGAAAGGTAGCTACTACCTAACACTAAGGCAGAGGGGATTTTTGCTAAAACTGATCATCAAGATCAACCTCAGGCTCTAACTGGAACAATGGGTGTCTAAGGCTATGAATACATTTCAGGATTTACCTGCTCTTCCTTACAAGATCAAAGATAGAGAACAAAACAGATCCAGATCAGTGATGGAAAACGTAACGATAAACAAAAACGTAGTTCAGTGTGAGCTGGAGAGAGATCTCAGGTGTGCAGTTAAAGCCTCAGCGAGTTTGCGTGTCAGTAAGAAGGGCCTGGGCTATTTGCAGTAGCTCTGGTTATGAATGAGGACAGTTTGGTCTCAGGAGAAACACAGAAGCTCTTATTCAACAGTAGTAAGTAAGTGGTATCTTACCTAGACTGGTCTGAGAGTTAGGGTTCACATACTGATCATTGCTCCACTCCACCATACACTTGAGAATGGACACCAGACACTCCAGACCCTTTTTCCTCAAGCTCAGTTCCTACAACAACAACAAAAAACACACATTAAAATGGTCACACAACAGGAAAGGAGATCTATGGATAGTGAGTGTCCATTGGAAGCATCTCTTACCTGAGCAGGTGTGGTGCCAAGCTCATGCCCCACTCTGCCCTGTGCTATCTTCGACAGGTAATTGACCAGCCTCTCAAATATATTAGCAGCGTTCAGGTCACAGTCGTAGTTGACATAGATATCCACCACACTCTGGGCGTCTGTGAGGAGAGGCAAGAGACAGAGGTGAGTGTCTGTCTGTCAAAGCCTCAGTAGTGGGAGGTTGTATCATACCTGGGGGCCGGGGAGACAGACAACCAAAGAGGAAGGAGTACTACTGCTACCTCGCTCTCCCTTCAAAGTTCATGAACAGAGGAGCAAACTGAAGTGAAGAGGGAATCCAGCAGCTTTTCTTTATTGGTAAAACCAACGTGTTTCAACCCTTCATCAGGTTTTACAGATAGACAAACCCTGGTAGTGTGAAGTATAGTAGACAAACCAGACACCGACCTGCACAGATCCTGGTGAGGCTCTGGATCACCATCCATTTATGATCATAGGAGCTGGTGGATGTCTCCAGGATGTAGAGGAAGATCTCCTTGAAAAACACCTGAGGGAAAAAAACTCGGTGATGAAACTCCACCATATCTGTTAACAAACTCCGGTCTAAATCATGTTGTAATGATTCAATGGGAATAGGGTGCCATTTGGGACAGACCCATAATGAATCGAGACAATTCCAGTACCTCAATTTGCATCTTGAGGTGAGTCTTGAAGTGGGAGAGGAGGGTGAGGAAGATGGAGAGCGAGAGCTCGAAGACCTCGGGGACAGAGGAGACGCCGTTCTTAGACAGCGCCACACACAGGTACTGCTTGATGGCGTTGATGAACATCTCGTTGGTCTTGAAGACGGGCCCCGCGTTCTGCAGGATGGACAACAGCAGCTGGAGGGACAGCACCTTGGAGCGCAGCTCGTGAGATCTACAGAGACAAGCAGAAAACAACATTTACTTTAAGCATCCACATATAATGCATGTTAAGACTTGCCATGAGCACGTATATAATGTCCTACTATCATCTAATATACAGTGGTCATGCATAGAGCAGGGCTGTTCAATCCTGGTCCTGGAGGGCTGAAACAATTCTGGTTTTCATCCTCTCCTTCTAATCAGGGACTAATTCAGACCTGGGACACCAGGTGAGTGCAATTAACTACCAGGTAGAAACAAAGTGTTTCAGCCATCCAGGACCGGAATTGGACAACCCTGGCATAGAGGGATGTAACAAACTATTAGCCTTATTACAAGACATTATAAAACAAGTTATAAAGCTAAGTTATTATACCTGTAGGCTTTAAGTAAAGTTTTAACAAGAGGTTCAATCTTACAGTCATTTCCTGTGGCCATATCCTACCGGTCTATTCATACAGTAACTAGGTGTGACAGGGTATGAAGGAGAGCTAACTTAGGATCAGGAGGTCCATCAGACAGTGGCTTCATAGAGAGTTTGCAGAGAGAGCGGAAAACTAGAAAGGCATCCTTCTGGAGGATATGGGAGAACTTAGCAACAGGAGACGAACCACTCGTAGCTCCAGATTCCTAGAAAACGAAACGCACAGATTCATCTGAGATTAACGAAAAAATTATACATTCTCATATGCACAAATGTACATGAATGCACCAAACAGATGTTAAAACTCCATAGACAATGTATGAATCCCAAATGGCACCCTATTCTCTATATAGTGCATTCATTCTGACCAGGGCCCATAGGGCTGTGGTCTAAAGTAGTGCACTATAAAGAGAATAGGGTGCCATTTAAGATGCATACAACGCTATTCTATGTTGGGGAGCAGTGTAGGTGGGCACCTGAGTGTCGTTGGAGGAGACAGAGATCCTGTCATCTGTCAGTGAGGGGGTGAAGCTGGCAGATATAGGTGTGCCAGGGATACCGTTGGCATGGACGTTCTCTGTGTCGCTGCCCAGCCCGCCCTCCTCCTCCACCGGGACTGGCATATCGTCTACACACTCTGTAGCGCTGCACACACTCTCCCTGCATTCTACACACACGCACGCAAGCACACACACACGCACGCAGGCAAACAGACATATGCATGTCAACCTCTCCTGGCTCAAAGTGGAGGAGAGATTGACTTCATCATTACTTGTATTTGTGAGAGGTATTGACATGTTGAATGCGCCGAGCTGTCCGTTTGAACTACTGGCACACAGCTCAGACACCCATGCATACCCCACAAGACATGCCACCTGTCTCTTCACAATCCCCAACTCCAGAACAGACTACTGTATGAGGCGCACAGTACTACATAGAGCCATTACTACATGGAACTCTATTCCACATCAAGTAACTGATGCAATTTAAAAAAAGATACAAATACCTCTTCTGGAACAGCGGGACTGTGAAGCAACACAAACAAAGGCACAGACACATGCAGACACACACACACGATAACATACGCACTATACACACACGTACACATGGATTATGTGTTGTAGATATGTGGTAGTAGAGTAGTGGCCTGAGTGTACATGCTTAATGTGTTGTGAAATCTGTTGTCAATGTATTGTAATGTTTTTAAAATTGTATATCTGCCTTAATTTTGCTGGATACCAGGAAGAGTAGCTACTGCCTTGGCAGCTAAAATAGAACTTAGGATCATCTCAGAAAACAGAACTGTGGGGCTAAAATTGTATGATAAAGAAAGATCATTTCCATTTCACAATCCATCCACCTTGTGCATGGTCAACAACTTTCAAGGAACTAAAGTGAGTCCAATTTTCTACAGACAAGACAGACTATATAAGACTATAAAGTTAAGAAAATGCCGTGTTACCTCCAACAACTGTATTGACAACTTCCTGCAGCATGGTCTGGACCCTCTCTTGAGCCTGCTCCTCCTCATAGTTGAATGGTTCTTGCTCAACAACCCCTTCAGCATCTTGCGGAGAAAAACCTAGAGCGATGTAAACACACTTCACCATACTTACTTAAATCAGATTGACACAGATTGAGCTGCAATGTAATTACTTTCAAGTTTCAGTAGAGGACAATATCCTGTAGGATTTAAGGGCGGCACGTAGCCTAGTGGTAAGAGCAGTGTGCCGGTAACCGAAAGGTCGCTGGTTCGAATACCCTAGCCGACAAGGTGAAAAATCTGTCGATGGTGCCTTGAGCAAGGCACTTAACTCGAATTTGCTCCAGGAACGCCGTACTACGATGGCTGACCCTGTAAAACAACACATTTCACTGAATATATCTGGTGTGTGTGACAGTAAAATATTTATACCAACAACAAAAAGATGCACATAAGTCTTTCAGAGAGTTATTTTACCATCACTCCACTACTGCTACCACGGCACAGCTACATGTGTACAAAACATATTAAACCGCAGAAGTCTCTGAAGACCATTTCATTATGAATCCCAATAAAGGACCTCTGCCTTGTAATACCTTGTAGAGTTCAACTGCCTCTGATCAGGCCAAGGAGTCTAGAATGTACACCATATTCAGACATCACCTATTTTCTATTAAGTGCACTACTTCTAAGTGCACCACTTCAAAAGTAGTGCACTATAAAGGGAATAGGGTGTCATTTAGAACATAGCCCTTGAATTATGATGGAAGCTTCCTTCCCGCCATCTAAGAGCTCTGTAGCCCTTTAACTTCGTGGTAATTGGGCTGTATAGATAGGGCTAAATTGAAATGTTCCTTACAGAAGAAATATGAAAATAATATGCATAAACATGGTAGAAATTGAAAGGGACAGTTGGGAGATTATGGGGAAATTATTAGTTGAGAACACAACAGTTCACCCGACAAGGCTGAATTCAAACATTACACTGTTAATTTCATGTACTGTACTTTTCGCCAGTGTTGTAAAAAATACTTTAAAGTACTACTTAAGTAGTTGTTTTGGGTATCTGTACTTTACCATTTAAATTATTGACAACTTTCACTTCACTACATTCCTAAAGAAAATAATGTACTATTTACTTCATACATTTTCCCTGACACCCAAAAGTACTCATCACATTTTGAATGCTTAAGTATTATTTGAAACCAAATACTTTGACTTTTACTCAAGCAGTATTTTACTAGATGAAATTCACTTTTACTTGAGTCATTTTCTATTAAGGCATCTTTACTTTTACTCAAGTATGACAATTGGGTACTTTTTCCAGGCACTGCTTTTCACTACATTTGTTGATATCGAAATCTGAAAATACTCTGGATACATTCAGTAACATGATAAGAATATTCCTGGAAAATGTAGGGTAGGTGCAACATAAAACAACAAAATGACAAGGTGCAACATAAGAGGAATAACTGGTGTCTCCAAGTGGCCACACACCTCTCCAAAGTGTGTACACTTCCGAAGTCCTTTCAATGCACTTATGAATCAAAGAGCCTTGAGCTATAAGATGTTTTATTTTAGCTCTCCTAGCTGTGCCATTGAGGAGAAAACACACTTTTACTGTTGTTGTTTACGCAATCCAAAAAACCGCCCATTATAAATCACAATCTGAGTCAAGTGAGCATCAAATCACAAGGCAATTCAGAGAAACAGATCATACTTTTGATGTGCATAGAAAGGGGTGCATTCAGGTGTGTGTTCTGCAGAGAATTTCCTTCCCAATAGACAAACATAGGCTCATTCGCTTTGGAACATGTCATGTCATGTTGTAACTGTACATCAAACAGTGAACGAAAACGTTGACACTGTATATGAGTTTTATGATATGGAAATGTGATGCGCACATGGGTGTATGGCTTGCTTGTATGGCATCAAAGCGGTATTCATTATAATCCTCAACGTCTCATGTTTCAAAATACATTGAGTCATCTTAATTTACAGCATTACTCTCTATCAGGCAACAAAACATTTTGCCCAATTGCTGGGAGGGATGTGGGCAACCTCTTGTCACGTGTGGTGCTCAAGTTCAGAACGTCGGTCATTCAAAACCCATTCAGAGCTGTGAAGCGCAGAGCCTGAGCTCTGACATAATTTATACTATGTTATTGTACAGCCACTGCGTTCCAACTTAGGCGCTTATCTGTGACAAAATCTGCCATTTTCAAACTGTGTAAAGGGGCTACCATGGCAAACCTCTCTCTCAGCAGAGAATGTATAGGAATACCAATTCACGTGCATGGATTTTACGTCTCCTAATCGAATGCAGTGATGAAGGTGACACACACTGAAATATGGAACAGTGATTTCCATAGAGACAGTAGACAACTTTCCATAGAGACAGTAGAGTGATTTCCATAGAGAGAGAGACTTACCCTGTGCAGCAGCTGCAGTAGCTTGGTCCGCCTCCGTCTGCTCATTCTCAGCACTGCAGAACACAGAACCGTTCTCAGGCTCCAGGTCCCCGCAAGTGTTCTGCTCAGGCATCTGGGTGGCCTCCTCCTGAGGTGGGGGTGAGACGGTGTGCTGCTCCTGTTTAGGGGAGGCAGGGGGCTCCAGATGAGGGGAGGCAGGAGGCTCCTGCCCCTGTTGGCTGACTGGTGACGGCTGCAGATGCTGCTGTCTTAGACGCTCCTTCTCCATCTGTCTGGCCTCCTGGAGCTGGTGAGACAAGGGAACACACACACACACACACGTTTTCACTTAATGCATAGCCTTAGACGGCACAAAACATAATCATAGGCCAAACAATTTTAGACCATGCACTGTCAAGCCAAGCACTAAAACATCACTGGGTATCATTTGATTTTTTTTCAAGGTGTCTGGTATACAGGTCAATATAAGGAAACCAATCACAATGTTGGTACTAAGCACATACATTGTTTCCTGAATCCAGTGTCTTCAAGTCATAAATGATAAACAATGTTACATTCTTGATTTCTGACTGGCATTGTGAGATTAGGTTTAAATGAACTCAACTGGCTGCCAAGTGGTGACGTCACAGCTCATAAAAGGTCAAAGCATTCAGTGCAACAATGCAAACACTGACCAAGGCAACATACTTTAGGGAATGCTATACTGTGTCTCTTTAATGCAGGGGGCTTAGTCAGGGTTGGTTCCCTGGTCGGGTCAGCAGCCAGCTGATAGGCAGGGCTGCGCCTCTCTACTGGAAAGAAAATCCCACTTGGCAAAGATAGCAGAGAGACGAGTCATGCCAAGATGCACACACACCCAGAAGAGAGTTCATATATCATCAGCCACTTCAACACCAAGCAGCGGAACGCAACGCACTTCCCTGCTGCAAGCTGTACCTGACGCACCTGCTTTCTGGACGACCCAGAACAATTTATCCTGTGATTTGAATGCTAGATATCATCGGAGAGTTTAAATAAACTTGAAAAATTCTATAATTATGTTCCAGCTTCTTTTCCATTGATGCCGTAATCATAGAAATATAATTACTGGAATGGGAAAAGGCCTCAGACTACACTTATGGGTACACTCAATATGGCCGCTGGTCCACCCGTCATGGCACATTGACTTGAATGGGGATACCTGTTCTAGTCATTCTATTTCAATGGCCCAATTATGACAGAGCGAGAGAGAGCGCTTACTGCTTGGTTCTCCATACGTGCAAAGATAACATTGAGCATCTGTGTGAGGGTGGCCTTGGCCGTGGTCTGGTTGATGAGGTTCTTGCTGGCCAGGTAGATGTTGTAGCAAGTCCTGACAGCCTGCAGCACTGTGCCCTCGTGGATTTCGATGTGTTGAGAGGTCACCGATGTCAGCAGAGCCTGCAGAGTGACAGCACCCATTGAAATAGAATGCTTGACTCCAATGGGTACACCCTAAATTACTGCTAGTATACCCATTACGGCATCATTGACTTGAATGGGGACACCCATTCTACTTCTATGGCACCGAACTAACAATCACTACCGCTCACAGTTCAAAGATATGCTTTTTATGACCAAACACAAAACATTATAACAACATGAGAATGTCAATTTTCAATCATTCCTATCATTAACAAATCAATTATGGTTACCTCCTGTCTCTAAAAATCATGATTTTGATGCTATTCCTTAATGGGCAGTAATATTGAACAGTAAAAACCAATAACTGAGCATTACGTCCGCTATGTATCTGCCAAATGTTAGATTGACCAGTTTGGCACAACCTTGAGAAGAAGGGCCTGAACACACCATTGATGTGTGTTATCTGCTCAGTGGCGAGACGACAGAAAGACAGGCAGACACAGGCCAGTCAGGCCTGACACAGGATTAACACTGAGGGGAGTAGAGGAGAGGCAGGCTGGGGCTGGTGTGTCTGTCACACACAGTGTAGAGGAGAGGAAGAGAAGAGCTCATACCTTTATAATTTGTAGCTGAACACCTTGGTCTGTCTGAGGGCCTTGAAAGCAGCCACATATCGTCTCGATGATTCTATCGATCAACCTCTTACCAGGCGTGGTGTTGTCTGGTGCGTTTCCAGTGAGGTGGCCATAAGCAATGAGTTTCTGGAGAAAGAAAGGTCAGGTTAACCCTCAATGGTGCATGTATTGGACAATAATACAGACACATTATGTAGACATATTTTGATCAGTTCCATTTTCCAAGATAAGACATACATCTAATGAAGCTGTTTGTGTTTGGGTGTGTATGTGTATTTGGGTGGGTATGCATGTGTGCACGTCCATGTGTGTAGTGTAACCTACCACTGACCTGTAAACAATCTAAAGATGTGATGACAATGCGAGGACATTTGGACTGGCAGGCTAACTCAAATGGCAGGAAGTACTTGTCTGCTTCAATGATGGTATCCTTGGACTTGACCGGTGGTAGGGTACTGGAATCAGCATTGCTGTCTCCAGGAGGGGGACTGGGGGGGGGGGGGGGGCACACAGTGGCAACTAAATGGTTAAAACATTAGGCCAAACCACATGTCTGAGGAACTCAACCACCTAACATTGGACATTTGTGCCTCAGTGAGCAATGGCAAACTGGTTACAGGGGTAGGGAGGAAAACAGGGGAGGGATACCAGTGTCTGCTAGGTGGACAATGACACAAACACAATAGCTGCACTCCAATTCTTTACCCTTCTCCAGAAGTGTGCACTTGAACACTCCCTACTGCCAATGCTTACATCAATCCAATGCTTTTAAATGCATGAGGGCAGATGTACGAGTGAACACATTTTGGGAGAAAGGTAGAGAATCAGGATGTAGCCAATGTCAGTTACAGTAGCTGGGGGAGCCAGTCTACGGAGTCAATATTTGTATCACACTTCTCGTTTCAGCTCCATACACCCTCCCTCTCATTTCCTCAAACATTAATTTGGCTGGCAACGAAGCAGATTAGCCAAAACTTTAATTGCATATTAATGCAGACTCGAGAGGCGTTCATCTCCCCAAAGCATATTTGTTTTTGTCAATAAATGTAAAAAAAAGTGTCTTGTTTTTAACATTGAGTGAGAAGTGATGAAAGCTTTATAGACTGCTGTGCTACAGTGTGTGTGGGAGTGTCCCAAATGGCACCATTTTCCCTATGGGCCCTGGTCAAAAGTTGCATACTATATAGGGGGTAGAGTTTCATTTGGGAATCACATTGTGTCTGGTCAGTGTTCCAGCCTGGGGCCTGGGGGGTGGTGACTTGGACATGTGAGAGCTCAGGTGTGACGGGGATGAAACCTCCATACAGAAGCCAACAGGAGATGTGCGGGTCACTGAGCTGATCTGAACTTTGGGCCTGTCTGGCTTACCAACCAACAACATATTCAGAAAGGAAGATTGTTGTTCTCAGGAGCCAAGAGAAGGAGACACATCAAAACAACCCATTATTTACTACAGACATTTCAAACATACACACACACACACTACAT
The DNA here is from genome assembly GCF_045791955.1 of Oncorhynchus clarkii lewisi. Taxonomy (NCBI): domain Eukaryota; kingdom Metazoa; phylum Chordata; class Actinopteri; order Salmoniformes; family Salmonidae; genus Oncorhynchus; species Oncorhynchus clarkii. Next base: position 19,831,516 of record NC_092166.1, on the reverse strand, counting down.
CTCATAGTAAACCCACCTCAGCTTCTCTGTTTCTTCTTTAATTTCCTCTGAAAACAGGAAGAGAGAAACAATTAACCAAATACCTTTGATATTGGCCCTGCATGGCCTGTATAATGCTGTACATCAACAGCCAATGTTATATGGCAGCAGTAGAGGGTTTCATTACATGAAGTCATGGGCACTTTGTCAAATTAGCCGATGTCCTCCACGACTATACATTCCTGCCCTTGACCTTCATAGAAGATCCTGCCAAATTGAATACTCCATACAGATATTGATGTCCGCTGGCAATACAATTACAGTTGAGATGCTCTGTGAACAGGACAGAAAACATCCAATACCGTAATATAATTTCTCTTCATAGGAGCTACTGTCCATTTTATGATTACTTCATGAGTCATGATGAGATCATCACCAACGGCCTCATTATCAGTGACATCATCACCCCTGGCCTCTACCAACCAGGGTTGTATTCATTAGTGCACACAGTAGCGAAACATTTTGCAAAAATTAAAAAAGAAAACAAGAGTATCTTGTTGGACAAATTCAGGTAGGTCCATCCCTGTTCTGGTTGGTTTTCTTGTGTTTTGATGTCTAGCGAATACTATCGAGACCTGTAGGACGGAGATCACTCTGGGCCAGATAAATAATAAGAGCAACACTGTGGAACCAGATACAGAGATAACCTCCCCTCCATCATCATCATCATCATCATTATTTAGACTACAATGGAACGGGAGGCACTGACCACTCAACAGTGTACCAGACACAATCAATACAGAATGAAGATTAACTAAATAACAAACCTAGTGTTTGGTGGAATTCAGAAGAAACAAATGCACCCCATGACTTGTCAACCCGAAAGGCAATCAGTAAACAATTTAAGTAAGTATTTTTTTAATCAATCTTTTTTTCACCAAAATATACACCACATTTGACCCTAAAAACCATTTACTCCAAGTTAAGAGGCAGCAGATCATCCAGACGTTTAATGTAGCTAATTAAACATTTGGGTATCAGTGGAGCAGGAGCCAGTGAAGGAGAGGTTGGGGTCATGGTCATCATCCACCTGGTTTCATCTTGGATGGCAGTATACTTCTAAGCAATGGCGCATGTTAGGCTGGCTGCTTACATAGCTGACAGTGAAGTTGTGTGCATAAGATATGCAAGTCTATGTACTTGTCATACTGATTCATTAGTGAGCAAATAGTCTTTGGTTTTGACAAACTGGCTTTTCTGTTCTGGAATTACTTTCATAGCACAGCTGAAAGTTTACCCTATGTATAGAAGTCCATATTATAAGATGAACTCATTTGGTAAGATACTGTCTAACAAACAACCTACACATTCTCTCCATTCCCCTTTAGATTTCTTCCTTAAACAAAACACAACCATATACCATCTGGTACATCTGGTACATCTAGTGTTGTATAAGTGTATTCCAGATGTTTAACCATGCTTAGAAGCAGGTGCAACCATAGACATTGAATTATTAGAACCGGCCCCACCCATTGCAGACCCATTGAATTTAATAGATACGGCCGCTCAAGTAATTATGTTTCTAAAACAAAATATAAAACGCAACATGTTAAGTGTTGGTCCCATATTTCATGAGCTGAAATAAAATATCCCCAACATTTTACATAAGCACAAAAAGCTTACTTCTCTAAAAAGTTGTGTGCAAATTTGTTTACATCCCTGTTAGTGAGCATTTCTCATTTGACAAGATTTTAATGTAATTTATTGAACCTTGATTTAAGATCATCCATCCACCTGACAGGTGTGGCATATCAAGAAGCTGATTAAACAGCATGGTCATTACACAGGTGCATCTTGTGCTGGGGAAAATAAAAAGCCACTCTTAAATGTGCAGTTTTGTCACACAACACAATGCCATAGATGTCTCAAGTTGAGGGACCATGCAATATGCATGCTGACTGCAGGAATGTCCATCAGAGCTGTTGCCAGAGAATTTAATGTTCATTTGTACACCATAAACTGCCTCCAAAGTCATTTTCGAGAATTTGGCAGTACGTCCAACCAGTCACACTACCACACGTGTAACCATTCCAGCCTAGGATCTGCACATTCGGCTTCTCACCTGAGACCAGCCACCCAGACAGCTGATGGAACTGTTGGTTTGCACAACTGAATAATTTATGCACAAACTGTCTGAAACCATCTGAGGGAAGCTCATTTGCATGAACGTTGTCCTCAACAGGGTCTTGACCTGATTGCAGTTCAGTGTGGTAACCGATTTTAATGGGCAAATGCTCACCTTTGATGGCCACTGACACACTGGAGAAGTTTTGCTCTTCAAAGATGAATCCCAGGTTCAAATGTACCGGGCAGATGACAGACAGTCTGTATGTCTTTTTTTAAGGTATCTGTGACAAACGGATGCATATCTGTATTCCCAGTCTTGTGAAATCCATAGATTAGGGCCTAATGAATTTATTTAAATTAACTGATTTCCTTGTATGAACTGTAACTCAGTAAAATCTTTGAAATTGTTGCATGATGCCTTTATATTTTTGTTCAGTGTATATGCAATTGCATTTTATTTATTGTTGTCAACTGCTGGCAAGCATAAACCTCCTGGCACGGGATGTTTTTCAGCACTACCATAGACTGACTTCAAGGAATTATGGATCAGAACTTTCTGTGGACAGTTCACTACTTGGGACATTTTTGGGATCATAGCCTATTTAGACTATTACGACTAGAGACCAAAACCGTTGACACAATTTGTGGGTTAGTGGTGCACCCACAAACACACACACAAGTATAGTGCAATACTTTTGACCAGGGCCCATAGGGTTCTGGGTACAAGTAGTGTACTTTATAGGGAATGTGGTGCCATTTGGGATACATACCTTATCTAGTGATGTTATGCAAACTCTTGTCCCATTGCCACAGTCCGGCCCACAGTACCCTTCTTGAGCCACATCATGCACTGTAATGTTGTTGTCTGTCTCCACAGGGTGGGACCAAACTCTCAGTGAATAATTGCATCAATTGCTAATGTTAATCCTGAATTAAGATAATGTAATATAATATATTTTTACCATGTTTCCTCTCCCTAAAAAATTACAACAAAATCTCTACAAATCTTTGTATCTGTGTGAATCTGCCAATGTAATCACTGTCAACATTATTAAAGCAATGATGGCAGCATACAAAGAGGCTTGCGCTGATCAAAATGTAACACTAATTATTTAGTATGGATTCGTAACTAAACACGCCGTCTTTGGAAGGCACAGGGTAATTACGGGATACTGGTGTGGTCACAATGGAGTGGACCACCCCTCTCACACCTGCGACCTCTCCCAGGCTACACCCCAGACGACAACAAGCATACATATCCTAACAAACTAGATAACTGGTATTGATCACGCTTGATTTTGTTTTCGGCCCAGTATTTTAATCGAATCCCGATTCTGCAGCGATTTAAAAGCAATACTTGTTTTGAACGCAGCCCATATTGAGAACGTTACTACAATGAACGAATTGCAACGATGTATCCAAGCACTTCATGTATCGAACCGAGAGTCATTGGTGCAGTAGCACGATGTGTGTAGCCTATGACAAATGATGATGACACCCCAAACTTACACATTGCCACAATATAACTCACCTAGTGCCACCTCACAGGCTTTGCGCAACTGGGAATGGTGAGCTTTTTTCACCTCCTTATCGGCTAAAATCTTCTCCAGTGCTCGGTTTAAAAACATGTTTCTCGTTTTACTCTCATACATGATGTGATGGAACTGTATTCAAAGCTGCTGCCCCGTGGACAGAATAGTGTTGTTATAGTCTTATTTTTTTAGAGAGGGTAACATTGGAGCACTAAGAAGAAACATAAAAATATCCTTTATTCCAGAAAGGAAATCCCACCGATTTCTGTCAGCAACCTGTCAGCGCCATGTTGAAAGGAAGTAACGTCATTCCGTCACTTACGTCAGCAATGAAATCTTGTTTCTGCCGGTTGGGGGGGATTTACTCCTATGCCATTGCTTTACATTGGGTCATTCCACATAGCTATATCACAGAGGGTTAGTTATAAAAACATCTTTGTCTATATGCTGCTGACTGAGGCAAATCCCCCGACGCTGGCTATACGGTTTTGGAAACATTTGGAACTTAACTTTCATATGAGCAAGACATTTATAAACATTAAAACAGAGATGGAGCCAGCAGTGGTCCATACCTTCAGTTGAGAACCCAAGAGGGGTACCCCTTGGGTTCTCAAGAGCTAGGGACACCAAAAACTTTTGCACCACTGTCCACCAATGTCCAGTTTGATCAATGTTCCAACATTAAGCTTCACTGTATTATATCCAGAAAAACAACATATATTACACATTTACACACTGTCCAAAGAAAACTGCCTTGAAAACCCATACAGTTTAAATCATCTCCTATCAAATAAAATATAACTCCCATTAAATAGGAGCTTAAAGGAATAATTCACCCAAATACAGTGCTTGACTTGGACTGAAATAGGTGCTTGTACTAGTTTCAGGTGCCAGTACTGTTTATATTTAGGTGCAGGAGCTCCACAATACGTATGATCTAATATTCTACAAGGGGAACGAACTCAAGCAGTGGAAAATTTGAGGTGCCGGTGAGCTCCTGCCCAAGTCAAGCACTGCCCAAATTACAAAATGCGTTCCCCTCTTTTGGCAGCTATTAGAGCTGTGGATCAGTTTGACTAGGATTCTACCAACTTTGCTTAACTCTTCAGGCAACATATAGTTTGATTGGTACAATATATTTATGTTCTGATTTTTTGGTCAACATTTCAGTTGTTTGTAAAAGTTGAGAGAAAATAAGTTGTAGTTACTAAAATAGGCTGTATCATTTGATTTATAGAAGATATTTCTGTTCTGATTTCAATTTTGAATAGGATAAAAGTAGACTAAGACTTCTGGATGCCCTACGTTTCTGTATAAGTTCTTGGAGAAGTTGTCAAAATGAACTGATTTGTGTCATAAGTTACATTGTTGGCCTCCCGAGTGACACAGCGGTCTGCATCGCAGTGCTAAATGCGTCACTACAGACCTGGGTTCGATCCCGTGCTGTATCACAACCGGCATGATCGGGAGTCCCATAGGGAGGTGCACAATTGGCCCAGTGTTGTCCGGGTTAGTGGAGGGTTTGGCCCGCGGGGCTTAACTTGGCTCATTGCGCTCTAGTGACTCCTTGTGGCGGGCCGGTTGCCTGCAGGCTGATCTTGGTCGTCAGTTTAACGGTGTTTCCTCCGACACATTGGTGCGGTTGGCTTCTGAGTTAAGCGGGTGGGTGTTAAGAAGCGGGGTTTGGCGGGTCATGTTTCGGAGGACGCATGACTCGACCTTCGCCTTTCGAGCTCTTCGGAGAGTTGCAGCGATGAGACGAGATCTAAATTAGGGAGAAAAAGGACAGTAAAAATAAAAGTTACTTTGTTTACAGTGAATAGAATGTTAGAAGTTAACAGTTGAAGCTTTAGAATGTTGAATAAATCCCATTGGAGTGAATAGAGATGGACAAAGACACAAAAAGTAATAGTTTAAAAAGTATACGTTATCAAAAGGGTAGTAAGTTTTAAGTTCCTCGGCGTACACATCACAGACAAACTGAATTGGTCCACCCACACAGACAGCATCGTGAAGAAGGCGCAGCAGCGCCTCTTCAACCTCAGGAGGCTGAAGAAATTCGGCCTGTCACCAAAAGCACTCACAAACTTCTACAGATGCACAATCGAGAGCATCCTGTCGGGCTGTATCACCGCCTGGTACGGCAACTGCTCCACCCACAACCGTAAGGCTCTCCAGAGGGTAGTGAGGTCTGCACAACGCATCACCGGGGGCAAACTACCTGCCCTCCAGGACACCTATACCACCCGATGTCACAGGAAGGCCATAAAGATCATCAAGGACAACAACCACCCGAGCCACTGCCCTTTCACCCCGCTATCATCCAGAGGGCGAGGTCAGTACAGGTGCATCAAAGCTGGGACCGAGAGACTGAAAAACAGCTTCTATCTCAAGGCCATCAGACTGTTAAACAGCCACCACTAACATTGAGTGGCTGCTGCCAACACACTGACTCAACTCCAGCCACTTTAATAATGGGAATTGATGTAAAATATATCACTAGCCACTTTAAACAATGCTACTTAATATGTTTACATACCCCACATTATTTATCTCATATGTATACGTATATACTGTACTCTATATCATCTACTGCATCTTTATGTAATACATGTATCACTAGCCACTTTAAACTATGCCATTTTGTTTACATACTCATCTCATATGTATATACTGTACTCGATACCATCTACGCCATCTTGCCTATGCCGTTCTGTACCATCACTCATTCATATATCTTTATGTACATATTCTTTATCCCCTTACACTTGTGTCTATAAGGTAGTAGTTTTGGAATTGTTAGCTAGATTACTCGTTGGTTATTACTGCATTGTCGGAACTAGAAGCACAAGCATTTCGCTTCACTCGCATTAACATCTGCTAACCATGTGTATGTAACAAATAAAATTTGATCCTGACCGGTCTGCTCTTTAAGTGTGAATGATGTTTCTAGCTTAAACAGTGTACGAAAAATAGAGTTCTAAAGAATAATACTTTTTACAATATTTAAATTTGTGACTATATTTGCAAGCCCCATTAAAAATGTATCATTCATCATTACATGCTTAGCTGTCAGGGTCAATGGAAGAAGACAGCCCACAGTCCCAGACAGTGTGTGGATTCCAAATGGTACCATATATCCTACCTATATACTGCACTACTTTTGAGGGTCCACGGGTCAAAAAGTAGTGCATTGTGTAGGGATTAGGTTACCATTTGGGACTCATGACCAGCTTCAATCATGACAAAATGTTATCTTTATTACCTGCTCCAACAAGCTCTTCATTAACAACCTCCCAGGCTTTTTGTTGCATCAGTCAAAAATCAAATTTCAATACACAGGATTGGTTTATTTTTCACATTTTTATTGACAGAGGTCAAGTATCCAAGGCATTTGTAAACAGTGTGTCTGCAAACAATTGACAATTTTCTTCCTATGATGATGTTGACCATATAATTGAGGCATTAACTTGTCATTAAACACTAATTTGAATTGAAATAAATACAATACTGACAAAGAAGATACAACTACAATCTACCTGAAATAGTCTATCGTAGCATCCAGGTCAAGTCCTCGTTTTATGCCACATACAATGACAGCACTACACAAGGAGGTAACAGAGAGCTTCTCGCTCCAGAGGAACAGTTGGTTTGATGGTGAGTATCACAAGATTACTGGAATTCTGCAGCAAACATCCTGGTACTGTAGGTACAGGTTGAAATGGTCTATTGATAGCAGCAAGTAAACAAAAAGCCCTAGAGTTAAATTCTTCAGTCAGTCAGTCATATAATTTAGTGTCATTACTTGAAGTCAAGAGCAGTTCAGAATCTCCAAATAAAAAAAATGGCATAAAAGGTTAAATAAACAACTGGCGTATTAATCCATCTCAACTGTAATCAACGAGTAGGAAAAGTAGGCACTGAAACATAACATAATGTAGCCTTTCACTAACATTGGATTCAATAACACTAAAGTTAGCATCCTTGATTCAAAATGTAGCTAGAAATATAATATATTTGTGCCTAAATGCGCACTACATACACTGCATTTCATGTGAAAGAATACGTAATGTTTGACTAAGAATTGTGATTTCTATCCTTTAGTGTATTTTTCCACTGAGTACTGAAAATTATTACATCAATTAGCCTGTCTGTCACTACTATTGGCAGATACATGGTCATCTAGAATAACATTGCAATGTCAGTTTAATCATTTAAAAATCACTTAATCATTCAGTTATAAAGATGGTAACTTTCCATATTAAATCGGCAACATCTTATATACTGAACAAAAATACAAAACGCAACATGTAATGTGTCGGTCCCAAGTTTCATGGGCTGAAATAAGATCACAGAAATGTTCCATATGCACAAAAAGCTTCTCTCTCAAATGTTGTGCACATATTTGTTTACATCCCTGTTAGTGAGCATTTCTCCTTTGTCAAAATAATCCATCCACCTTACAGATGTGGCATATCAAGAAGCTGATTAAACAGCATGATCATTACCCAGGTGCACCCTGTGCTGGGGACAACCGGCCTAACAAGTTAAAGGAGCGTGCAATTTACATGCTGACTGCAGGAATGTCCACCACAGCTGATGCCAGAGAATTGGATGTTAATTTCTCTACCATAAGATGCCTCCAATGTCATTTTTAGAGAATTTGGCAGTACCTCCGACCAGCCTCACAACCACAGACTACGTGTAACCACGCCAGCCCAGGACGTCCACATTCGGCTTCTACACCTGCGGAATCGTCTGAAACCAGCCATCCGGGCAGCTGATGAAACCGAGGAGTATGGGTCTGTAATAAAGCCCTTTCATGGGGAAAAACTCATTCTGACTGGCTGGGCCTGGCTCCCCAGTGGGTGGGCCTATTCCCTCCCAGGCGAACCCATGGCTGTGCCCCTGCCCAGTCATGTGAAATCCATAGATTAGGGCATAATGAATTTATTTAAGTTGACTAATTTTCTTATATGAACTGTAACTCAGTAAAATCGTTGAAATTGTTGCATGTTTTTATTTTTTACTTGAGTTTATTTAGTCAATATTTTCTTAACTCCATTTCTTGAACTGCATTGTTGGTTAAGGACTCGTAAGTAAGTATGTGACTAAATCTGATTTTCATTTGTTGCATTTATATTTTAGTTCAGTATAATATCCCAAAGGCAACTCAAATCAGAGCTTTTAATGCTATTAACTCTAACCCAACTGCCACATTGTATCATGTAAGTGCTGTCCCAACTGCCCAAACTCAACATAGGTACAAAGAAAAACACAATTTAACTCCCAACATTAAAGTGTTAGATTGAACTGAAAATGTTGATTATTCCACCAAATAATTGCCTAGTTATTTCACTTTGGAAAACACTAGTTTAATTTGTCTTTCTACAATATTGCTTACTACATCTGACCAGCAGGTGTCCTCAAACACCCTGCAAAACTAACAGCAATACGTACTTGAATATTGCATGTTACACCCACAAGCTACCTGAATGTTTCAACAATCTTGTTGCCCTCCAGCTCATGGGCCTTCTGTATCAAGTCTTAAAGTAGAAGTGGTGATCTAGAATCAGGTCCCCCCCCCCATCCATGTAATCTTATTGATTACTGAGCTGTGGGAGTTTAGTAACTCACAGCCCTAAGCTCGACTTAGCACTGTTTAAACAATTAGTCTGACTTAGTAAAAAAGGGTTACACCAAAAGACAAAACAACCTCAGAAGCCATGATTGATATCACCGACAGTGGTTCAGTAGCACATGCTGTATGGTACACATACTGAGTAGTTGGACTTTATACTAATTCCCTAAAGAGTATTGTTTAAAAATGATATTGTGGCTCGGTTACACAGTACATGGGAGAAGTTGTGCTACTGGTATATGCATTACATTTATACATCCATACCTTTTACTCATGCTTGGTGTGGTACAGACAGACTGAACTAAACTGATAGCCTCAGACTCCTAGGCTTCGTTCAAAAGTGAGGTGAAGTCTGACAGGCCACTAAAATACTGACAATAACTTATGTGAAAGAGTGGTGTGTGGTTTAGCTGATCATTGGAAGCACAGCAGTCTCTTGGCACCAGCAGCAATGGTCTGGACTTCTCCACCAGAGCCAGCAGGGGGTCTGGTTGGTTAAAACATTGTATGCATGCCAAATGGCACCCTATTCCCCGTGTAGTGCACTACTTTTGACCAAAGGCATATGAGAACTTGTCAAATGTATTGCACTATATAGGTATTAGGGAACCATTTAGGATGCAAGCCAACTGTCTGAACTACAACTACAGCAAGGGAAGTATTTGTGGGCCTGTCTATGAGGTTGCCACAGAAAACAGGAGAAGTACCAATTCCAAATGTTTCAATAATATCCTTTCCAAGTCAACCAGTCATCATTACACGCAGGTATAGGGCAATGCTGAATGATGTTTACACATTGTATGGGAAGGAAGGCAACACTCACTGTGTGCCTTTAATACTGCTAGCCATTGTATAATAGGGCAAAAAGACCTTGCATAGTACAGGATTTAGTTGTGCTAGCCGGCCAAGCTTCTTACCTCATCCTGCTGAGGTCTCAGAATTAACAATAAAACTGAGCAATGTAGGATATTATTCATGTCATTTTCACATAGCACCATCCCATAATACCATCATTAAGATCACACTAAAGAAATGATTGCAGGGAAATAAACATTCACTTCCATGATGAAAACAAAAAAGCAAACTAACATACTAGGCAGAAGGAAGAGGAGATTAGCCGGGTTACCCATCCCAGTGTCTTCCTGTATACGTGTTGACCAACCGCTGACTGTTTGAGTGACATCCAGTGCCTGTGTGTGTGTTTACACACTATAATACTATACAAGTGAGAACCAGAATGAGAAAGGTACACATTGCAGACTGTGGCTAGCAGGGAGGGCTGGAGATGGTTGGAAACAACACCCAGCACTCAGATACGGGCAGACACCTGTTCTAGAGAGCGAGTGGGAGGGCGAGGGGCCGGCGGGGTTATTGCTTTCAGGCTCTTCAGGCTGTTTCCCGGGCAGCTCTGGCTGCTGAGGCCCCTGTTGAGGATGGGGATGATGGGAGGTTCGTTGCGTGGTATATTTACGGGACAGGAGCGGGTACGGGCGTGCCCCTTGTGACCCCCGGCGTGGCAGATGAGGTCGCTGACCGTGTCCATGGGCGAGAGGTGTTTCAGCCAGCGCTCCAGACGCTCTTCTTTGTACTTGATGGAGTACCAGGTGAGGAAGATGAAGATGAAGCCAATGAACTTGAGGCTGGCAGCCAGGCCGAAGTAGACGAAGCGGAAGGAAGTGACGTCGTACTCCCAGCAGGAGCCGTGGACGCCACAGTCCTGCTGCCACAGCATACAGGTGGTGTCGATCACTGCCCCAAAGTAGATGGGAGTAGGGATATAGGCTGGGGAGAGAGGAGAGGAACAGTTAGAACACAGCAGAAGTAAGTTTGGTATAGGGATGTAGGCTGAGGGGAAGGAAGAACATCTTTCAGAGCAAGAAGCCAAACACATATTCCCATTTCAAAAACCTAATATCTTCAGCCTAATTACAGTACGTTTTGAACATGATCTTGAGATATTTAATATCAGCAATTAGGGCTATTAAAGATATTTTTTTTAAATGTAGCTAGACGATCGCAGAGGTTTCTGTATTAATTTATTTGAGAAATTGTTCAAATTTGACCATATTTAAAAGAGGTTCAATTTAGAACTCATTCCATTGGGCTGTAGGTGTAATATATTTTGATTATAGGGTTAGGAAACAAAATAAAAAAACTCAGCTTGGTCCGATATAAAATAATGTAAAATATCATACAGCTTGGGCTCCAGAGTAGCGCAGCGGTCTAAGGCACTGCATCACAGTGCTAGAGGCGTCACTACAGAACCTGGTTCGATCCTGGGCTGTATCATAACCGGCCATGATCGGAAGTCCCATATGGTGGTGCACAATTGGCCCAGTGTCGTCTGGGTTAGGGGAGTGTTTGGCCAGGGTGGGACATCATTGTAAATAATAATTTGTTATTTTCTTAACTGACTTTTCTAGTTAAATAAATAAAAGGTAAAATAATATATATATATATATATATATATATATATATATATATATATATATATATATATATATATTAGATCTAGCCTTGGCTAGTTCTTATCCATATCCAACGAACTCGTCACAAGCTGCTACTACAATAGAGTTGGGATAATTTGTTTTCATCTTTTGAAATGAGATCTACAACAAAAACTGTAGCTATATGGAATATAAGTTATTTTCTGATTAAAATCATTGTGTTGAATCTAGAGGCATTAAGCCATGGCATTGTAAACATTCTTGTTTGGTTAGCATAACTAATGTTAACATAACTGGCTAGCTACTTCTGTGCAAGTTACGTTTTAGCAGTTATCTTAAACACCTGGGAAAGTGTTTATGGTAAAACTAAGTTTTCCTTATACTTTGTTGCTGAAAGCTGAGTGCAGAGTGGATGGTTTAAGCATCACAAGAGACTCCAGTGTTTACCCTACATTCATTTAACAGCAGTGGCCCACCATTCCAAAGTGAAAGGTGTGAAAAAAATCTAAAAAGTTAACACATTAACTTTGACAGCCCTATCACCAATACATGTCTCAAAATGCAGAGAATATTTTTTAATTCCTTTTCCTCTTAGTAATACTCTGACAGGAAATGGGTCTTCCCAAATGACATTCCCCTTTAACTACTCCTCATGGAGAGTCAGATCACACTTAACTAAAAAAACAACCTCTCAGAATGGCACATGACTGTATTCAGTGTATTTCACTGGTTAGCCAAGCTGCATCCCTCACCAAGGGTCCTGAGGAGAACAAACTGCATCCCAAGTGCAAAGGGTCTCTCCTGCTCTTCTACTGACCTAGAGAGAAAAAAGGGATGAAACCGTGAAGAGAAGAGTGCTCACAATACAACTACTTCACACAACTTCTTGTTTGTCTATTTTGTTTTGTACCGGGATGGGTCCATACCTCAACCCTTACAAAATAGGTGTGTCTATACAGTGCATCCGGACAGTAATTAGACCCCTTGACCTTTTCCACATGTTGTTAAGTTACAGCCTTCTAAAATGGATGAAATAGTCCCCAGAGAATCTTGTTTCTCATGGTATGAGAGTCCTTTAGGTGCCTTTTGGCAAACTCCAAGCGGGCTGTCGTGCCTTTTACTGAAGAGTGGCTTCTGTCTGATTGGTGGAGTGCTTCAGAGATGGTTGTCCTTCTGGAAGGTTCTCCCATCTCCAAAAGAGGAACTCTGTCAGAGTGACCATCGGGTTGTTGATCACCTCCATGAACAAGGCCCTTCTTCCTCGATTGCTCAGTATGGCCGGGCGGCCAGGTCTAGGAAGAGTCTTGGTGGTTCCAAACTTCTTCCATTTAAGAATGATGGAGGCCACTCTGTTCTTGGGGACCTTCAATGCTGCAGACATTTTTTGTTAACCTTCCCCAGATCTGCGCCTCGACATAATCCTGTCTCGGAACGCTATGGATAATTCCTTTGACCTCATGGCTTGGTTTTTGCTCTGACATGCACCGTCAACTGTGGGAATTTATATAGACAGGTGTGTCTTTCCAAATCATGTCAAATCAATTGAATTTACCACAGGTGGACTTCAATCAAGTTGTAGAAACATCAAGGATGATCAATGGAAACAGGATGCACCTGAGCTCAATTTCAGAGGGTCTGAATACTTATGTAAATAAGTTCTGTTTTTGTTATATTTTCACTTTGTCATTATCGGGTATTGTGTGTAGATTGATGAGGAACAAAATGTATTTAAATCAATTTTAGAATAAGGCTGTAACGTAACAAAATGTGGAAAAAGTGAATGGGTCTGAATACTATCCGAATGCACTGCAAGTGTGCTTTCTTTTGGTCTATACCTGAGAGTGACGATAATGGCGGAGGGTTGAGCGCAGGCGGTTATGAGTGTGACGATGAAGAGGAAGATGAGGAAGGGGATGAGTGTGCTGCAGGTGCGGTCACATTTCCCAGACACGGCGTAGCCGTTCTCATTCAGGTAGGTCTTGACGATGACCAGCTGCAGCTGGTTGCCCTGGCCGTTGGAGGAGGGGGTGATGACCTGTCTGCTCTGGACACACACACAGTCTGCGTAGTTCCGGATCTGAGAAAGGGAGGGAGGGACACAAAGCATCACACTCAGCTCATCTTATTGTACTATAGATGTGAACGTCACATTATCACATTTATGCATGCAAAAACTCACTTACACTACAGATTACCGATTACACACACACATCATTGTATTTAGTTGACTTTATTTAATAAATATATTTTGTTATTCCTTGTCTCCACATTGTCTCCCTTTTGTTACGAACTTCGAGCCGGTTCGTGACAGTTAGCTATAACTAGGGCCTAACAGTGTAGTTTTTACTGGTTAAGTCATGATGGCCAAGAAGAACTCCTGGCCTTAGCTTTAATGCTCTCACACACACATAACTCTGAAAGTTGATCTGCCGATCGTTCAGCTCACTGTGTTTTAGGGACCAACCGCTGTGGACATCTCACTGACATCATTTTTCACACGATTCCACACGTAAAATCGGTGAGCACTTGGTTTGCAAACTACGTTCAGAGGTGCTAAGTACTCTTGGCCAGCAAACACTATTGATGTGTCTGAGCCCTTAGGGTTAGCTTTAGGTTGCAAAGTTGTGTAACTTTCCCCAAATTCTCAGATATCCTATTTGGAATATTTCTGGAATCTAGAGGGAATAAGTAGGAAATCCAGGAAAACCTGGTTATCATTAAGTTAACACAACCCTACTGTCATGACTCACTCCTTTGCTGTCGTTGCCCACACTGCTACAGCCTGCCAGGCAGGGGTTAAAGTATGTGATGCCATCAGAACCACAGACTGGCGCATACTCATGGATCTTACAGCCACAGTTCACGTTACACCCTCCAGTCAGGTTACGATGGGTCATGGTCAGAGTAGGACTGAGGAGAGGGAGAGAGATATATTATTGATAGAGACAGAGTATAGGGAAGGGGAGGGAGATGAGGGGGGGGGGAGTATAGGAAGAGGGAGATAAAGCAAGAGGTGGTGAGAGAGAAAGGGAGAGGGATGAAGAGACCAAAATACCCTTAGAGGAAAATGTCCATCAGAGCTTTATCCGAAGACTGATTAAACATAATATTAAGTCAGAATATCTTACCGTGCTGCTATTCAAATCGGCACATTTACACTGACATTTCCCATAATAAGGGCACTTATACAGAGGGGCAAAAAAGTATTTAGTCAGCCACCAATTGTGCAAGTTCTCCCACTTAAAAAGATGAGAGGCCTGTAATTTATCATCATAGGTACACTTCAACTATGACAGACAAAATGAGGGAAAAAAATCCTGAAAATCACATTGTAGGATTTTTTATGAATTTATTTGCAAATTATGGTGGAAAATAAGTATTTGGTCACCTACAAACAAGCAAGATTTCTGGCTCTCACAGACCTGTAACTTCTTTAAGAGGCTCCTCTGTCCTCCACTCGTTACCTGTATTAATGGCACCTGTTTGAACTTATCAGTATAAAATACACCTGTCCACAACCTCAAACAGTCACACTCCAAACTCCACTATGGCCAAGACCAAAGAGCTGTCAAAGGACACCAGAAACAAAATTGTAGACCTGCACCAGGCTGGGAAGACTGAATCTGCAATAGGTAAGCAGCTTGGTTTGAAGAAATCAACTGTGGGAGCAATTATTAGGAAATGGAAGACATACAAGACCACTGATAATCTCCCTCGATCTGGGGCTCCACGCAAGATCTCACCCCGTGGGGTCAAAATGATCACAAGAACGGTGAGCAAAAATCCCAGAACCACACGGGGGGACCTAGTGAATGACCTGCAGAAAGTAACAAAGCCTACCATCAGTAACACACTACGCCACCAGGGACTCAAATCCTGCAGTGCCAGACGTGTCCCCCTGCTTAAGCCAGTACATGTCCAGGCCCGTCTGAAGTTTGCTAGAGAGCATTTGGATGATCCAGAAGAAGATTGGGAGAATGTCATATGGTCAGACAACTCATTGTTTTTGGAGGACAAAGAATGCGGAGTTGCATCCAAAGAACACCATACCTACTGTGAAGCATGGGGGTGGAAACATCATGCTTTGGGGCTGTTTTTCTGCAAAGGGACCTGGACGACTGATCCGTGTAAAGGAAAGACTGAATGGGGCCATGTATCGTGAGATTGAGTGAAAACCTCCTTCCATCAGCAAGGGCATTGAAGATTAAATGTAGCATGACAATGATCCCAAACACACCGCCCGGGCAACAAAGGAGTGGCTTCATAAGAAGCATTTCAAGGTCCTGGAGTGGCCTAGCCAGTCTCCAGATCTCAACCCCATAGAAAATCTTTGGAGGGAGTTGAAAGTCCGTGTTGCCCAGCAACAGCCCCAAAACATCACTGCACTAGAGGAGATCTGCATGGAGGAATGGGCCAAAATACCAGCAACAGTGTGTGAAAACCTTGTGAAGACTTACAGAAAACGTTTGACCTCGGTCATTTCCAACAAAGGGTATATAACAAAGTATTGAGAAACTTTTGTTATTGACCAAATACTTATTTTCCACCATAATTTGCAAATAAATTCATTAAAAATCCTACAATGTGATTTTCTTGATTTTTTCTCTCTCATTTTGTCTGACATAATTGAAGTGTACCTATGATGAAAATTACAGGCCTCTCATCTTTTTAAGTGGGAGAACTTGCACAATTGGTGGCTGTCTAAATACTTTTTTGCCCCACTGCATCTGCAATTGTTGTATCAGGGAGGGATGAACAAATCAATTGGATCAGGAACAAATGGGTCCTAGTCAAAAGTAGTGCACTAAATGGGAATAGGGTGGCATTTGGGATGCACCAGTGGTTGGACATAAGAGAGGAGACAAGGCCCCAGGACTGCAGAAAAGAGTTCTTCTAGATCGAGCCCTACCGATAAATCGGTTCACCGATATTAAAATCGTCTGATACTAGCCTTTCATTGAAATATTTGTGTCGATCTTTATTCAACAGATAAAGCGCCGGTATTATATGCATATAATAAACTAATCTGCGGTAATTTTTTTAAATGTTAACTGTTTGCCTGAAGAGGGCGCTCTACCAGCTGCTCATTGAACATCATTCAGCTCTAGGTCACAATGTGAGAGAGACTAGGCATGGTGGTTTGACGATGAGAAGCTTGCCACAGCCAGCGGATTTGAATAAGTAAATAATCTAAATGTATACGTCACAAAGCAAGCAGGCCTGTCCTCAGCACATTCTCACTTAGTTCATGTAAGCTAGCCAGAAAGGTAGTTGGCACATGTTGCAAGCTAGAAAGCTAGGCTAACACTGAACTGGTGCCAAAGTGAACACTCGTCCTTGATACAAAAAGAACACTGTCGTAGTGGAAGTCCAGTAGCAGGTAGTAGGAGAGGATGGAACTACATTGAACTGGGCCGACATTATGCTCATTTTCGCAATCAGTGAAACAATCAATACATTTCTCAGTTCCCAAAACTAGAATCTGTTACGAACATAACGCTTTACCAAAGTAAAAAAATAAAATAAAATGGCATTCCCTAACGGAAAAATGCAAAGACTCTACAACACGCCAATCGGGTCTCGCTAGCTCATGCTTGACTTTGCCCACATCCTTGCTTGTTCTGCCCTCTATGCCTAATTTTCTCCCACTAAACAATACAGATGAAGTACAGCATCTTGGGTTAGTAATACATATCTATGCTGTTACTTTCTGGGCCCCATTATGTTATCTAGTGGGCTTATTTGGTTAGTTTTTCCTGAAATATACAATCTGCAAACAGCAAGACCGTTGGCGCAGATCTAAGAAGCTAATGTTAGCTAGCTAAATTAGAATGTGTGACTAAAACCAGTGCGACATGCATTTGGCTGCATAAACGTTTTCTGTCATCGGCACATGCAATTTAAAGTCGAAATCTAGCCAATATATTTTATATTGAATAACAGTGTAATGTACATGTGCTTTCTGTAAGACAAGCTTGTGCTTGTCATAACCACTGAGGTGTCATCAAGTGTTTGTTTACATGACCTTCGACTGTTGCAAACGCTGTAGTAAATCTACTCAATTATTTGTGAACGGTGTAGTTTCAGATTTACCTTGAGACAAAGTTTAATTCGTCAGTCAGATACCCCTTGTGGTAGTTTAGCACAAACACTTTTGCATACTTCTTATCCACTTCCATCGATATACACATTTTTACATGGTCCCCAAGAAGGTAAACTAAACAAGGGTTGTATTTATAGAGGATATATAGTTTCTTCATATTAAACCACAAATAAAATGTTCTTAAATAAATCTAAGAAATCATCATAATTTAGAGTATCTTGCTAATCCTTTTGAGCACAATGTGTCAATTTGTCTGTCTTTTATTCCACATCTAAAAAACTATATAAAAATCGGCAGATATCGGTAATCAGTGACTTTTGCCTTCCTAAAATCAGTACCAGAAAATTGCATATCGATCAGCCTCAAATTCTAGATAACAGTTTCATGCATCAAAGTTGTTCAGTCTGGTGACAGCCACAGGGGCCTTCTGCCTTTATCATGTCCTTCACCACAAATGCACGCACACTGCTGAGTATACAAACAAACAAAAAATCCTCACATTGCTTAATTCTTTGATATTGGTTTTTGGAGGCTGGAATGTTTGCAGAGAAAGAATCAAAAGATTCAGGGAGGGATATTGAGTGAAGGAAAGAAAGGAGGGCGGTCTGCATCTTACCCAGTGGTGTATGGAATGTTGATGCCTCCCAGGTTGATGCTCTCACATCCCACTATGAACAGAGTAGAGAAGCAGAGCAGAGAGACCCCACTACAGATCATGGCCAGCTTGGCTGACTCTCTGGCTCCCAACTTCAGCTTCTTAATGATGTAGCCCCCCAGGACTATCCCCACCCCAGCACTAGGCACGATGATCACACCTGGGCCAGCACAAGAAAAATGGTCATTGGTGTTCTCTAGAACGGAAAGATTAGATCACGGCAATCTGTTTCACATTTACACGTATACAATTCTACAACAGAATTTACTTCGGCCTTCTGTTCACTTCCAAACACACCATCCAAAGTACACATGACAGAGTAGATACTCCTTTCTAGGGGAGTGGTGAGGGAGCTTTAATTAAGACACCCCCTCAAATAAAGGGGGCATCTGGGACATGGTCAAGTAGTGAGTAGTGAGTGTGAGTCCCAGACTGAGGTGCTTGTGAGGAATGGGAAGGCTCTGACTTCTAATTGATCTCTGTGGTGAAGCTGGAGGTCATTTAGATCCAACAGACCTGTATTCCAAGCTATGCGCTTCAGAGTGCAACTCTAGTACAGGTGAACAGTTAAATTGGATACAGTTAGAGAAATGTTAGAGGGGCGCCTTTACCCGTGTAGCTGCTAGGGGCGCCTTTACCCGTGTAGCTGCTAGGGGCGCCTTTACCCGTGTAGCTGCTAGGGGCGCCTTTACCCGTGTAGCTGCTAGGGGCGCCTTTACCCGTGTAGCTGCTAGGGGCGCCTTTACCCGTGTAGCTGCTAGGGGCGCCTTTACCCGTGTAGCTGCTAGGGGCGCCTTTACCCGTGTAGCTGCTAGGGGCGCCTTTACCCGTGTAGATGCTAGGGGCGCCTTTACCCGTGTAGATGCTAGGGGCGCCTTTACCCGTGTAGATGCTAGGGGCGCCTTTACCCGTGTAGATGCTAGGGGCGCCTTTACCCGTGTAGATGCTAGGGGCGCCTTTACCCGTGTAGATGCTAGGGGCGCCTTTACCCGTGTAGATGCTAGGGGCGCCTTTACCCGTGTAGATGCTAGGGGCGCCTTTACCCGTGTAGATGCTAGGGGCGCCTTTACCTGTGTAGATACTAGCGCTGGACGCTGGGATGCCAAACTGCGACTCTATGAACTTTGGTATGAAGGTGATGAAGGCGGTGACGATGGCGCTTTCTGCAGTGTAGGACAGGCTCACAAACAGGAAGGTGACATTACTCAGGATCCTCACTGCAGCCTTAGGCAGCTCTACACAGGGACAGGGAGGGAGAGAAAGAGGGAGTGAGAAAGTTTGAGAGACAAATATAAAGAGAGAACACAGCACGTTAGCTAAATGAGCATCAGACAGACTCAAAGGCTGAAGGTCCAATTATATTATGGAGTTATCCTAGGGCACATCTGCTCACCAGGAAGACAAAGGATTATGTATAATGTAATTCACTTCCTATTCAGATTACGCATCACCTTAAAAGGAACTACATTTCACCTGCCCAGATTAGTATGAAACACCATACAGTAGTAGCTTAATGAAGTGGACTTTATTAGAACATTAAAAATAAAGTGGCAATGAGCTTTGATTGTTTGTGTGATAGCAGTTCAGCACTCTCTCTTTCATATATATATATATATATATACACACACACACACAGCTAAAGCTGAACTGCTGTCACATATATAGCTAGAGCTGAACTGCTGTCTTGCTGTTTGCATATATATATATCCATCCATGCCGAGCGCTGATAGACTATCACCAGTAATAGTATGAGAGGCAAGAGTCATTAAGATCCCTGCTTCAAATAATAGCCTCAGTGAGCGGCCCAAATTGCATCCTAGCCTAGCTATATATAGTGCACTTCATTTGACAAGGGCACATAGGGCTGTTCAACTCTGGTCCTGGATGGCTGAAACACTTTGTTTCTACCTGGTAGTTAATTACACTCACCTGGTGTCCCAGGTCTGAATTAGTCCCTGATTAGAAGGAGAGGATGAAAACAGTGTTTCAGACCAGGATTGAACTGCCCTGATGCAGAGAATTGGGTGTCATTTGGAACTTATCTGCTGTCTGTATAGCATACCTTTGATGTCTTTCCCAAAGCCCATGGACGATGTAACCGTCTGGCTCTTGCTGTTGGTCTTCTCCTTGGTGATCTCATCATCACAGGACGCGTTTTCCAGGCTGATCTTTTTCCTCTTCTTCTTCTTCTTGTTTCTGGGAGGCAGCTTTTTGGGGAAGGTAAACATGGGGAAGATGACCAGCAGCATAGCAACAGAACAGAGCAGGAATCCGCTCCACCTGAGAGAGTAGGGAGGGTTTAGCTTAGGCCCTATATTAGTTACAAAATTACATGTATGTTCAGTGTAATGTACAGTATTTATTATGTATACAACTACTGTGTGTCGAAGACAACCTATCCTATTATCTCCACTGAGTTCAATAGCACATTCCCACAACATACAAGCCCCCCATTAAACACACCATGGAACACTACAATAGTAATACGCATTTCAAAGTCCAACACCATTTGACAAGCTAACATGTACATGTCTAATATATCCAGTCATATTTACATATGGCAACCAAACATGGAAATGGCTAATATCTTTATTTCATCTCATAATTTAACATATTCAGTGAAAAGTCTGGAACATTACCAGTTGCCAATAAAGCGAGGGTCGCTCTGATCTATGTTGACCACAGTCTTGGGGTCTACGTAGAAGCCGATGAGAACTCCTCCTAGCAGGTACCCAGCAGCCGGACCCAGGGCTCCCATCACATACATGACAGCTGCAGAGAGAAACAGGCGTGAGGCATCAGGACAAATGGACATGAAACTTAATGGGTTAGAAGAGCATGGGTGCTAAGAGAATGGATCAACAGAATGGAGAATCAAGAGCATGGGTGCATCCAATGGCACCATAGTCCCGATATTGTTCACTCCTCTTGACCAGAGCCCTATGATCAAAGGTAGTGAACTATAAGGAATAGGGTGCAATTTGGGGCGGAAGCCTATGTTCTACCCCTGACTCAGTCATGTGAAGCATCTAAGGGTATTTTCACATATAGTCCTCTTTAAATAACTGATCTCGGTGAACTCTTGCTAAATAACTCAGTTATCTTTGTATTCAAAACTGTTTTGTGGACAGAGTCCTCTTTGTATTAAACATTTCTAAACATAGCAAGGAACCAAGATCTTTTTCCAACATGCAGGTTTTTACAAAGTGCAGGACAAGCCATTCAATCAGAATGTGTTATTGGACAGCTAGATATATCTACTTACATTTTGGAAGCTAATAAAATGAGACATGATAATTGTAATCAGAATATACAGTCGTGGCCAAAGGTTTTTCACAAAGTCTTCTGCCTCAGTTTGTATGATGGCAATTTGCATATACTCCAGAATGTTATGAAGAGCGATCAGCTGAATTGCAATTAATTGCAAAGTCCCTCTTTGCCATGCAAAGGAACTGAATCCCCCAAAAACATTTCCACTGCATTTCAGCCCTGCCACAAAAGGAACAGCTGACATGTCAGTGATTCTCTCGTTAACACAGGTGAGTGTTGACGAGGACAAGGCTGGAGATCACTCTGTCATGCGGATCGAGTTCAAATAACAGACAAAAGGAGGGTGATGCTTGGAATCATTGTTCTTTCTCTGTCAATCATGGTTACCTGCAAGGAAACACGTGCCGTCATCATTGCTTTGCACAAAAAGGGCTTCACAGGCAAGGATATTGCTGCCAGTAAGATTTCACCTAAAATCAACCATTTATCGGATCATCAAGATCTTCAAGGAGAGCGGTTCAATTGTTGTGAAGGCGGCTTCAGGGAGCCCAAGAAAGTCCAGCAAACGCCAGGACCGTCTTCTAAAGTTGATTCAGCTGTGGGATCGGGGGAACCACCAGTACAGAGCTTGCTCAGGAATGGCAGCAGGCAGGTGAGAGTGCGTCTGCACGCACAGTGAGGCGAAGACTTTTGGAGGATGGCCTGGTGTCAAGAAGGGCAGCAAAGAAGCCACTTCTCTCCAGGAAAAACATCAGGGACAGACATATTCTGCAAAAGGTACAGGGATTGGGCTGCTGAGGACTGGGGTAAAGTCATTTTCTCTGATGAATCCCCTTTCCGATTGTTTGAGGCAACCGGAAAAAAGCTTGTCAGGAGAAGACTAGGTGAGCGCATCAGTTCTGTGTCATGCCAACAGTAAAGCATCCTGAGACTATTCATGTGTGGGGTTGCTTCTCAGCCAAGGGAGTGGGCTCACTCACAATTTTGCCTAAGAACACGGCCATGATTAAAGAATGTTACCAACATGTCCTCCGAGAGCAACTTCTCCCAACCATCCACGAACAGTTTGGTGACGAACAATGCCTTTTCCAGCATGATGGAGCACCTTGCCATAAGGCAAAAGTGATAACTAAGTGGCTCAGGGAACAAAACATCAATATTTTGGGTCCATGGCCAGGAAACTCCTCAGACCTTAATTCCATTGAGAACTTGTGGTCAATCCTCAAGAGGCGGGTGGACAAACAAAAACCCACAAATTCTGACAAACTCCAAGCGTTGATTATGCAAGAATGGAATGCCATCAGTGGCCCAGAAGTTAATTGACAGCATGCCAGGGAGGATTGCAGAGGTCTTGAAAAAGGTTCAACACTGCAAATATTGACTCTTTGCATCAACTTCATGTAATTGTCAATAAAAGCCTTTGACACTTGCGATATGCTTGTAATTATACTTCAGTATTCCATAGTAAAATCTGACAAAAATATCTAAAGACACTGAAGCAGCAAACTTTGTGAAAAAGTATATTTGTCATTCAACTTTTGGCCACGACTGTACTATTAACATGTACATTTGACTGGTAACAGAATAGCAACAGAATAACTGCAGAATAAATAATGCTGTAATTGAACATTGTACACCCTAGGTAGGCTACAGCACTTTTAAGAGCTACAATAGGGTACAAAATCTGTTGTGATTCTCACTAAATATTTCATCAATAAACAGCTTATGAAGCTCACAGCCTATAGATCACATATTTCAAACAAATAATCTGAACTAAAAACACACATTTTGGAATTTCTGTGCATCCTTGACAATCGCTAATCAATATCCAAATACAGCACATATTTTTTATTCCCGTGAACCACCACATCTTCGCTCTTTTGAGGGGTCATGGCAGGGGAAATTGTGTTGCAGTTGTCTAGTGTGTGCTGCAGGAATAATGACAAGCAAACCTGGGGAACTCTTACTCTCTATGTAGTGCACTACTTTTGACCCTCTGGTCAAAAGTAGTCCACTATCTAGGGAATAGGGTGCCATTTGGGACACAGACCAGGCATTCTCTTACTGCATCCAGCAGTTCACGCCCACTTGAAACAAAACTGCTTAATGTCATCATCCCATCATGAACCAAGTAGTCTTCTCCCTGACTCAGTGTCAACAAACATGTGATGCGTGGGTTGACTCATACCCCACAGTCCCCGTGATCTTATCCGCAGGGCAGCCGGGTTTAGGGTCATGAAATAATGTGTGGATGAAGGGCGGGTGGGTTGAACAAAGAAAACAATACTGTTTAAAAAATCCAGAAATGTATCATTCTTGTGCAATTTATATCTGTAGGCTACATTAAGGTTGTTCCTTTCATTATTTTAGTCTATAAGCCTGCTTTAGGGACTAACTGTTCACGCGCCAAATAGCCTACACGCCAATCACCAAATGCTTTTGAGAACGGGCAGAACAAGTCAACTTCGATCCACAGATGCAAAATGGGCAATGCCAGAGTGTAATTCAATAAGAGTTCGGCTGAGAGTTGAAAATAAAGAGAAGGGAGGGCTAGAAAAGTAATGTTTGGGAAATATTTGGTGAAGTGGTAAAAGCAAATGATAGCAGTGCCGGTCGGTTATGTTGTGTGATGGTTAGTCACTATTCGAAAGTTACAAGAAGGTAACTTCAAATATGGCACGTCAAGGCAACTGCAGTCTACTGTTCAGATGGGTTAAAATGTAATAGCCTAACTGAAATCTGGACTCTGTCTAGGTCTATATCCTCTTACACAGCCTAATATAATATGAACTTCTGCAGGATTAAGCATTTCTTGCAGTAAAATTATACACCAAATGGACATTTTTACTTAGGAAAAGGAGATGAGAAATATGATTGAGAGAATGAATGTATGGTTAGGGACCGTCTGTAAAGATGCTATCTTTATCAGCGTCAAAAGGTGATAGTATGTCAACCACAAAGTATGCAATCCAAGCCAAACTGAAATCTTATCAGGAACACGTTGGGTCGTTTTCACTGCTTTTAAATTTCCTTATACAGGTCAATCCGATGTCATTTGGAAATTTTGCACGTTAGAGCTTTCACATTTTTGGGGGGTTATTGCATTTTCTCCCCAGTCCCCAAATGCCTGCTGCAAGAGAGAAGCAGAGATGAAAGAGCATTTTACCGATGTCAATGTCAACTAGATTTATTACATTATTCTGATGAGCATTAGTTTATTTAATCTTCTAGGGCAGTAATGACAAAAGCTGCATGTATCTAATTAGAGAAATAGCCTGCCAAAATGTTGCAAATAAGCATAAAAATATTTTTAAATTAGGGTTAAAAGAAATCCTGGAATCCCTGAAAAAATATTGCATGTCTTCACACCCGATTTAGCCCAATACTTGATGGAAGCACCATTTGTATCCATTACGGCTATGAATAATTTTAAATAATATTCTACTAACTTTGCACAACTCTTAGGGCAATATTTATCCATTGTTTTTGCCAAAATTGCTCAAGCTCAGTGAAATTGTTTTACTGAGTTTCCAAATCATTGATGCACAGCAATATTCAAACCCACAGAAGAACACTCAACACCTTTTGGAAAATCCATTCTGCTGATACATTATTCTCAATGCTAATTGTCCCGCTAAAAATACATCTCTATCTCGGGGTTAACTTTTCAAAAGACTGAGGGGGTTTTCCTCCAACTTTGTACCTGGGCTTTGCTCCTTTCATATTTATTTTGACCCCTGACAAAATCCCCAATCCCTGCTGGTGACAAGCATACAGTACCCATAACATGATGCTGCCACAACACTACACAGGGTTTCATTGTGTTGTGTGGTATTGGATGTAGCCCAAGCCTGTAGGTTTTTACATTTAGGCCAAAAAGTGAATTTCTTTGCCATGTCTTGCAGTATTACTTAACAGCCTTGTTGCAGTGGATTTGGAATGGCTTTTAAAATATTTTTTTTTAACACAGGCTTAAGTTCTTTTCACTTTGTCCTACAGGCGGGTAATTTGGAGTGGATGGATTTTTCTTCAATTTAAATCCTTGGGCAGGTTGCCTAAATGGTTTTTCAGGATGCCTAAATCCAAACAGTGAAAGAAAAAATAAAGTTGGGATTGAAAAACACTCAACTTAAACAGCTAAACCCAGACATAAAGTATGTAGGAAAGATAATGTGCCTATATATTTTTTTCATAATATAATATGAGAACAAATCACCAAAATAAAAGCTAGACAGTCAATGAGAATTAAATTCCAAAAACAATGAATTTAAACAGTATTTATTGTGTTATTATGTTTGAGCAAAAAACTAAAACACAGTATTAGCCATGGCAAAACACAGAACATAACATTTCTCTCAGCTCCATGCCAGAATATGTAGAACCCAAGGAAATCAGCTTTAAAAGTGCAAAAAAAATTCTCAGCTGAATAGCAAACTGTGTAGAATTGCAGGATATTAGCTTAAAAACGGAAACATCTCTACACCGTCAAGATGGGGGCCTCTAAAATGTTGCTGAGCCGACCGTGCAAATTGCCACTCCCACCACCCAAGGCACTTTGATCATTTATTTCACTTTGTAAATGTGGAGTAAATTATGTACATTAGTAGAAAAAAATAATAATTTGAAGACTGTGCAAGAGGTGTGCAGATTTTCAATAGGTACTGTAGTTCTTCCAGTGCATTGGCCATCTTAGTCACGTCCGGTTTCAGTAAGCTGCTTTGTTGAGGTCAAAATGAAAACATCAAAATATTTTACTGTTTCCAACCAAAACAATGTGTTACAGGGAGCTATCAGCTACAACCTATCAACAATTTAAAATCAAATTCCGTTTTCGTATCAATCCACAAACTCACCAAAAATGTTTTTGAATAAAAGACCAACATTATGAAAAGGTATGACCGTCTTTCTGAGAGAGGGACATGCTGCTGACTACTCAGCATGTGGATCGGACGGCCGGCACATTCCGAAGGGAGAATGAACAGAACGCTAGGCTCCCTCTGCTGCAACCACACTATCCGCCCATTTCCATTGACCTGCTAGACTAGGGACAATGGAGATCACACATCACTGGCTGATTCACAGCACCCACCAGGCAGTCTGCAGCTGGGCTTGTGTGTGCATGGAGCAATACAGTTTAACAGCGCGCAAGGCGATGGCAAGCGACCCAGTTCACCAACTGCTCTTCTGTCCGTCACGAAGACCAGGGGAGATTCAGAGACATGTACAGGTTTTGAACTGGTTGTACTGTACTGAGTGTGGCTAATTTACTTTCAGTGGGGAACAGACTGGTGAACTAGCTTGTCATTCAGTCCATAATTACCATTAATGGGCTTTGCGCCTTTCATATTTATGGAATTTCCTAATTACATATCGTAACGGTCAGATGAAAACCTCTCCAAAACAGAAAACACTATTTTGGTTAATAAGAAAATATGGCAATGACAATTCAGAAGCTATTTTAAATACATTTTCTTGGTCCTAGAGTCATGAACTGTTCAGATTACATTGGGGGAAGTTACTGCTTTCAATACATGTAAAAGAAAAGGGCAAATATGGAGTTACAAGGTTATCAGGCAGCGAAAATATGTTATTTGTCTCTACAGCCTTGAGTACATGAGCTCAGATGAGTTAAATTAGGTGTGTTACTGTCCTGTACACAAAAGAGATTGATGCAGGAGTAATAAATGGGCCAGGGCTGTACGTTACAGGAAAGTGACGTGAACCTCAACCTGGCAGCTGGACTGCGTGACCTTGCTGGAGAGAGGGAGACACAGGCAGCAGAGACATGCACAACTAAATGTCGGTTAACTTCATCGTCAAGGCAACCTGCTGACATAGCACCATCTTCTTACAATTTTCCAAACGACCTGCAATCTTTCCCACAGACAAGGCCAGCCCATCACACCAACTGATACAGAACTGCCTGTATGACCCACGTATGGTTTTACATCACAGCCTGCCAGGAGGACTCATCTTGAACAAACCTCAAAAGTCAAAGCATAGGCCTACAGTGCCTTCAGAAAGTATTCACAACCCTTGATTTAATTGTATTTTTTTTGTCAACGATCTACACAAAACTGTTACTGAGGTTATAGCTGTAAATTAAAAAACATTTTTTTTTTTAAGTTTAAAAATCTATAGCAAGACTTGAAAATGGATATCTAGCAATGATCAACCACCAACTTGACAGCTTGAGCTAATATATCTTGACTACATAAATATTCAGACCCTTGAGTCAATACATGTTAAAATCCCCCTTGGCAGAGATTTCAGCAGTGAGTCTTTCTGGGTAAGTCTCTTATGAGCTTTGCACACCTGGATTGCACATTATTCTTTAAATAATTATTCAAAGTCTGTCAAGTTGTTTGTTGATCATTGCCAGAGCCATTTATGTCTTGCCATAGATTTTTAAGCCGCTTTAAGTCAAAACTATAACTTAGCCACTCACATTCAATGTCATCTTGGTAAGCAACTCCAGTGTAGATTTGGGCTTGTGTTTTAGGTTATTGTCCTGCTGAAAGGTGAATTTGTCTCCCAGTATTTGTTGGAAAGCAGACAACCAGGTTGTTCTCTAGGATTTTGCCTGTGCTTAGCTCTATTCTGTTTCATCCTAAACAACTCCATAGTCCTTGCCGATGACAAGCATACCAGTAACATGATGCAGCCACCACCATGCTTGAAAATATGAAGAGTGGTACTCAGTGATGTGTTCTATTGGAAGTGCCCCAACCATAAAGCTTTGTATTCAGGACAAAGTTAATTTATTTTCCACAGTTTTTGCAGTTTTAGTGCCTTATTGCAAACAGGATGCACGTTTTTGAATATTTTTTAAATTCTGTACAGGCGTCCTTCTTTTCACTGTCATTTAGGTCAGTATTGTGGAGTAACTACAATGTTTATCCATCCTCAGTTTCTCCTATCACAGCCATTAAAACTGTTTTAAAGTCACCATTGATTGGCTTCATGGTGAAATCTCTGAGCGGTTTCCTTCATCTCCGGCAACAGAGTTAGGAAGGACGCCTGTATCTTTGTAGCGACTGGGTGTATTGATACGCCATCCAAAGTATAATTAACTTCAGCATGCTCAAAGGGATATTCAATGTCTGTTTTTTTTATTACTTTATCAATAGGTTCCCTTTGCAAGGTATTGGAAAACCTCGCTGGTCTGTGGTTGAATCCGTGTTTGAAATTCACTGCTCGACTGAGGGACCTTACAGATAATTGTATGTGTGGGTTACAGAGATGACGGAGTTATTCAGAAATCATGTTAAAAACACTTTTTGCACAGAGTGTGAGTTCATGCAACATATTACGTAACTTGTTAAGCACATTCTTACTCCTGAACTTTTCTCACTCCCTGACCATCCACTCAAGAAAGAAATTGGCTCGAGCTTATCTAGTTGATGATCCCTGGTATAGGTCTACTGTTAGACCTTGCTTCATACATAGTCACGTACCATGAACAAATGTCAGCCTAGGCCTACAAAGTGCAATTGAAAATCAAAGTAGCTTTATGTACAGTGCCTAGTGAGGTCTATACATCCCTTGCGGTTGTCACATTTTGCTGCCCTAAAATGAATTAGTTCATGTAAAAAAAATAAACCAAGAAATATTTGTTGCGTATGTCTTCACACCCCAGAGATAATACTTGGTGTAAGTGCCTTTGGCAGCCGTTACAGCCAAATCATTTTGAATAAGATTCTATCAACTCTGCACAACTCTTATGGCAACATACTGTTTATCCATTGTTTTGTCAAAATTTCAAGCTCAGTAAATTTGGTTGCCAATCATTGATGGACAGCATTATTCAATCAAACCTCGTCTCCGATTTAAGCAGATTGAAGTCAGAACTGAGGTTGGACCACTCAGGAACACTCAACACATCTTAGAAAACCATTCTGGTGTGTCTTTAGCTAACCAATGTTCTTTCACAGACTAAGAGAGTGCTGCATTTTCAAGTATTGTGGTGGCAGCATTATGTTATTATGGGTATGCTTGTCACCGGCAGCTGGTGAGTTTGTCGGGACAACAACAAAAATATGAAAAGGTTAGAAGTTATAAGAAAACCTGCCTCAGTCATCTGAATACCTAACCCTGGAATAGAGTTTTTATTTTCAGCGGGACAACTACACAACATTTAATGCCAAAGGTACACCAGAATGGTTTTCCAATAGGTGTTGAGTGTTCCGGAGTGGTTATTCTCAGTCCTGTGTTGAATTTGCTTGAAAATCATTTCCAACCACATGTACTGAGCTTGAGCAATTTTGCCCCCCCCCCCCAAAAAAAGGGATTACATGACCAGGTGAATTCATGTTGAAGCTTTGATTACTTATTGATGGCACCTTGATCCCTTACACGAAACCCAAACCGGCGTGCGCCATCGTGCATACATTTATTCTGTCCCCCCACACTAAACGTGATCACGACACGCAAGTTAGAAACCTCTGGGATATTCGCGACGGTAGCGTCCCACCCCGCCAACCGCCAGTGAAAGTGCAGGGCACCAAATTCAAAAACATCATAATTAAAATTCCTCAAGCATAAGTATTTTACACCATTTTAAAAACAGAAATTCTCATTAATCCAGCCACAGTGTCTGATTTCAAAAAGGCTTTACAGCGAAAGCACCACAAACGATTATGTTAGGTCCCCACCAGGTCACAGAAAAACAGCCATTTTTCCAGCCAAAGAGAGGAGTCACAAAAAGCAGAAATAGAGAAAATGAATCACTAATCTTTGATGATCTTCATCAGATGACACTCATAGAACTTCATGTTACACAATACGTGTATGTTTTGTTCGATAAAGTGCATATTTCTATCCAAAAATCAAATTTTACATTGGCGTGTTATGTTCAGTAGTTCCAAAAACATGAGGTGATATTGCAGAGACACATCAATTTACAGAAATACTCATAATAAACATTGATAAAAGATACATGGAACTTTAGATAAACTTCTCCTTAATGCAACCGCTGTGTCAGATTTCAAAAAAACTTTACGGAAAAAGCATACCATGCAATAATCTGAGTACGGCACTCAGAGACCAAACACGTCACATATTGTGCAGTCAACAGAAGTCAGAAATAACATTATAAATATTCACTTACCTTTGATGATCTTCATCAGAATGCACTCCCAGGAATCCCAGTTCCACAATAAATGTTTGATTTGTTCGATAAAGTTAATAATTCATGTCCAAATACCTCCTTTTGTTAGGGCGTTTGGTAAACAAGTTCAAACAAAGTCAAACTAAGTATAGAATCAATCTTTAGGATATTTTTATCATAAATCTTCAATAATGTTCCAACCAGAGAATTCCTTTGTCTGTAGAATAGCAATGGAACGCAAACTAACTTTCACATGACTGCGTGTCACGAGCTCGTGGCAATCTGCCAGACACCTGGCTCATTCCCCTCATTCGGCCCCACCTCACGGTAGAAGCATCAAACAAGGTTCTAAAGACTGTTGACATCTAGTGGAAGCCTTAGGAAGGGCAACAAGACCAATATCCCACTATCTTCGATAGGCTATGAGTTGAAAACCTACAAACCTCAGTTTTCCCACTTCCTGGTTGGATTTCTCTCAGGTTTCGCCTGCCATATGAGTTCTGTTATACTCACAGACATCATTCAAACAGTTTTAGAAACTTCAGTGTTTTCTATCCAAATTTACTAATTACAGTGGGGCAAAAAAGTATTTAGTCAGCCACCAATTGTGCAAGTTCTCCCATTTAAAAAGATGAGAGAGGCCTGTAATTTTCATCATAGGTACACTTCAACTATGACAGACATAATGAGGGAAAAAAATCCAGAAAATCACATTGTAGGATTTAATGAATTTATTTGCAATTTATGATGGGAAATAAGTATTTGGTCAAGAACAAAAGTTTCTCAATACTTTGTTATATACCCTTTGTTGGAAATGACAGAGGTCAAACGTTTTCTGTAAGTCTTCACAAGGTTTTCACACACTGTTGCTGGTATTTTGGCCCATTCCTCCATGCAGATCTCCTCTAGAGCAGTGATGTTTTGGGGCTGTTGCTGGGCAACACAGACTTTCAACTCCCTCCAAAGATTTTCTATGAGGTTGAGATCTGGAGACTGGCTAGGCCACTCCAGGACCTTGAAATGCTTCTTACGAAGCCACTCCTTCGTTGTCCGGGCGGTGTGTTTGGGATCATTGTCATGCTGAAAGACCGAGCCATGTTTCCTCTTCAATGCCCTTGCTGATGGAAGGAGGTTTTCACTCAAAATCTCATGATACATGGCCCCATTCATTCTTTCCTTTACACGGATCAGTCGTCCTGGTCCCTTTGCAGGAAAACAGCCCCAAAGCATGATGTTTCCACCCCCATGCTTCACAGTAGGTATGGTGTTCTTTGGATGCAACTCAGCATTCTTTGTCCTCCAAACACGACGAGTTGAGTTTTTACCAAAAAGTTATATTTTGGTTTCATCTGACCATATGACATTCTCCCAATCTTCTTCTGGATCATCCAAATGCTCTCTAGCAAACTTCAGAAAGGCCTGGACTTGTACTCGCTTAAGCAGGGGGACACGTCTGGCACTGAAGGATGAGTCCTTGGCGGCGTAGTGTGTTACTGATGGTAGGCTTTGTTACTTTGTTCCCAGCTCTCTACAGGTCATTCACTAGGTCCCCCGTGTGGTTCTGGGATTTTTGCTCACCGTTCTTGTGATCCTTTTAACCCCACGGGGTGAGATCTTGCGTGGAGCCCCAGATCGAGGGAGATTATCAGTGGTCTTGTATGTCTTCCATTTCCTAATAATTGCTCCCACAGTTGATTTCTTCAAACCAAGCTGCTTACCTATTGCAGATTCAGTCTTCCCAGCCTGGTGCAGGTCTACAATTTTGTTTCTGGTGTCCTTTGACAGCTCTTTGGTCTTGGCCATAGTGGAGTTTGGAGTGTGACTTGTTTGAGGTTGTGGACAGGTGTATTTTATACTGATAACAAGTTCAAACAGGTGCCATTAATACAGTTAATGAGTGGAGGACAGAGGAGCCTCTTAAAGAAGTTACAGGTCTGTGAGAGCCAGAAATCTTGCTTGTTTGTAGGTGACCAAATACTTATTTTCCAGCATAATTGGCAAATAAATTCATTAAAAAAAATCCTACAATTTGATTTTCTGGATTTTATTTCCTAATTTTGTCTTTCATAGTTGAAGTGTACTTATGATGAAAATTAAAGACCTCTCATCTCTTTAAGTGGGAGAACATACACAATTGGTGGCTGACTAAATACTTTTTTGCCCCACTGTATATGCATATTCTAGCTCATATGGCTGAGTAGCAGGCAGTTTACTCTGGGCACCCTATTCATCCAAGCTACTCAATACTGCCCCCCAGTCACGAAGAAGTTAAAATATCAAAACAAACTGAACAAATTACATTAATTTGGGGACATGTTGAAGAGCATTAAACATTTATGGCAATTTAGCTAGTTAGCTTGCAGTTGCTAGCTAATTTGTCCTATTGAAGCTAGCTTGCTGTTGCTAGCTAATTTGTTCTGGGACATAAACATTGAGTTGTTATTTAGGTCCTCTACTTTGACAATCCACACACAAAACGGTCAACCAAATCATTTCTAGTCATCTCTCTTCCTTCTAGGCCTTTTCTTCTCTTGACTTTATTGCAATTGGCAACTTTCATAAATTAGATGCATTACCGCCACTGACCTCGTTCGTCTTTCAGTCACGCACATGGGTATAACCAATGAGGAGATGGCACGTAGGTACCTGCTTCTATAAACCAATGAGGATAGGAGAGGCAGGACTTGCAGCGATATCTGCGTCACAAATAGAACTGACTTCTATTTTAGTCCTTGGCAACGGAGACACAATAATTGAATAATATAGATTTCTAAATTTATTCTGCAACGCTAGCGCACGTGACGCGAGTGGTGCAGTCAGCCTGTTATTGATACCACTGTCAATCAGTGTAGATAAAGGGGAGGAGACAGGTTACAAGATCTTTAAGCCTTAGTTGAGACAATTTAGACATGGATTGTTTGTGTGTACCATTGAGGGTGAATGGGCAAAACAAAATATTTAAGTGCCTTTGAACAGGGTAGTAGGTGCCAGACACACCGGTTTGAGTGTGTCAAGAACTGCAATGCTGCTGGGTTTCACACTCAACAGTTTCCCGTGTGTATCAAGAATGGTCCACCACACAAAGGACATCTAGTCAATTTGACACACATGTGGGAAGCTTGGAGCCAACATGGACCAGCATCCCTGTGGAATGCTTCGACATCTTGTAGTCTATGCCCCGATGAATTGAGGCTGTTCTGAGGGAAAATGTGAGTGCAACTCAATATTAGGAAGGTGTTCCTAATGTTTTGTAAACTCAGTGTTGCCCTAAGAGTTGTGCAGTTGACAGAATCTTATTCAAATGGGTTCAAAGCTGTAATTAATGCCAAAAGTCCTTCCATCAAGTATTATCTCTGTGGTGGGAAGACATAGGCAATCAAGAAATGTTCATTTATGAATTTAGAAAGTAGTTTTATAATTTCTCTTTCACTGTGAATTTGTGGAGCAGGTTGTTTAGATTGGCAGGGGGGAAAAAAATCCAACTTAATCCCTTTTTATAATATCATTAATTTTAAGGCAGTAAAATGTGGCAAAAAAAACTAGACTTTCACTAGTCACTGTATGTGAAATATGTTCTCTTACTGTATTAGGTCTACTTGAATTGCCATGCATCTATTGGCGGTGCTGAGAGGCAATATCTTTTATTCTGTCTAATGATAACACGGACCTATTTTTTATTTTTTTCACTATTCATCTCTCATGGAACACCCCCTCTTTTTGGGTCTGTTTCAACATGTTATTTAAAGAGGCACACAACACTCAGAATAAAATACTATTTTGTTTCAGGATGATGTCAGACCACCCGTTCTTATATTATTAGAAGTGCAGTCGCAGAAAATGTTGCTTTTTGTTGGTCAGACATGTCCACACTCCTCATAATAACCTTACCTATGTAATAACGCTAGTAGCAACAAAATATCCTACACAGATATATAACAGATTATATATAATACACAGATTATATATACACTGTGTATACAATCTCAGATTATAGGATACTGCAGGCACCCTCTTAATCTGGTAAAGAACGTTGGTCATCAAGCCTTTTTTGGACTAACTATAGGTCCATTCTCTCATTTCCAAAGTTCATGAATGGCTCTTCCTGGAACTCCATGAACATTCAATTAATAAACCGTTGCTATATTACCCAACAGTCACGTCCTGTCCTCACAGAGTAACTGTCTGTGGCTATACTGACCAGAGATCTGTCAAGGACCATTAGTGTTGTCCACTCTAGGCTGTCTCAAATGACACCGTATTCCCTATGTAGTTCACTACTTTAGATCAGAGCCCTGATGGGTGTCATTTGATAGTGTGTTCCAGCCAGGCGGGTGGGTCCTGATGGGCCACCCCCTCACATCCTGGCCAATGCATAACCAGCCACCATACTGCTGGTTGGCACCAAAAGACAGACCGCATGATCAAAGCACCAAGTCCTTTGTGAACTGGCCGTCCACAAGAACATCATTAGAGACAGGGTTGAGGAGAAGAAAGGCGACTACGGGCTGTGTCCCAATTGGCACCCTATAAGGCTCTGGTCAAAATAGTGCAGTAATATACAGTGGGGCAAAAAAGTATTTAGTCAGCCACCAATGGTGCAAGTTCTCCCACTTAAAAAGATGAGGCCTGTAATTTATCATCATAGGTACACTTCAACAATGACAGACAAAATGAGAAAAATCCAGAAAATCACATTTTAGGATTTTTTATGACTTTATTTGCAAATTATGGTGGAAAATAAAAATAAAAACTTATTTTCCACCATAATTTGCAAATAAATTCATTAAAAATCCTAATGTGATTTTCTGGATTTTTTTCTTCTCATTTTGTCTGTCATAGTTGAAGTGTACCCATGATGAAAATTACAGGCCTCTCATCTTTTTAAGTGGGAGAACTTGCACAATTGGTGGCTGACTAAATACTTTTTTTGCCCCACTGTGTATGTGTATGTGTATGTGTATATATATATATATATATATATAAAAATAAAAATAAGGTGCCATTTGGGACACATCCTAGGAGCTAATCCCTTTGTGTAGGTTTTTTTTCCCTGAGTGTAATGGAGGCAGGCACCAGGCCACCACAGAATACAAGCCTGTTTCACAACTAGTCTTTTCTTTCAGTGTTAAGGCCTTAATGAGTTCACATTGTTTCAGAGCACTGGAAGGAGACGATCTAGGACGACAGTTGAAAGGGACAAGGATTGATTGAATAACCGAAGTCAAAGTAGCCAGGCCTCCCGAGTGGCGCAGTGGTCTAAGGCACTGCAGCGAAGTTGCTACCTGTGCCACTAGAGATCCTGGTTCGAATTTCGTAATAGACATGTGTATTGTAAGGCCTTGTGTATAGGCATAGGCAGGTGGAAAGGCAGCTAGAATAGCTAATGCTACTTTGTGATGTTGCGCCCAGCATTCAGCAGAGGTAAACAGGCTGCTGCAACCTGATTGGCTGAACGCAGTGTGCAACATCCGGAAAATGTTGTTATATTAAAGACGGTACGCATATTTTTCCAGTTTTCTTCCGGCGGCACGCCATTAAAGCTAGTTAAGGAGGAAACCCATACCTTTGTAGCCTTCGTGTTGGATGTTATGTACGAACCAGTCGTTGGAGACAAGTGTATTACCAGCTGAGCACATTAAGCCTAGACGATACTGGAGATCTAGTGCCCACTAGCGGCTGCCTAGACTAATTCTGGAGCCCTATTTTAACAGTAAAATATAACAATAGCATAATTGTCTACCCAAAATGCATGACAATCACTGGATTAGGTTGCACATTCATATTTTGAATCACAACATGAAAAGATGATTAAACAACTTATTTTTTCAACACCATCTCAGTAATCTCTGGGCTCAACATTAACGCTTGTAGGCTTGCAAGAAGAAAGAAAAAAAATAGTTGGACAAGTAGATTTAAGTTGTCAAAATGGACAAGTAAAAAAACAAGTTCATGCAATAATCCCAATATCAAAGAATCAGGCTATTCCGGTCAGAATTGGATCAACGCATCCTCCGGATGCGATGTGTTGGGCACTGTCTTTCCAATCACTGCAGAGGCCATCGGAGCATAATTGTAGTTCTGCATTGGCAGGCATGAGTAGTCTTTCAACCATGCAGTCGTGAGACGTGTTTGAGTTCAAATCGAGCCTAGTGTGTGCGCACATTTGTTGATATGCATTGCTAGTTAGTGAATTATTTGCTCAGTTAAAGCACATTTTAGTCAGCAATGAAAATCCTGGAAAAGTCATGGTGT
Source organism: Oncorhynchus clarkii lewisi (assembly GCF_045791955.1). Lineage (NCBI taxonomy): Eukaryota > Metazoa > Chordata > Actinopteri > Salmoniformes > Salmonidae > Oncorhynchus > Oncorhynchus clarkii. The sequence goes on along the minus strand of NC_092166.1, from coordinate 19,794,401 downwards.
GTGCGTCACCTGTGTATGTGCCAGTGGGCCGTTGAGAGAGGAGACATTGCACAGCAGGTAAAATAATGATATACTGCACAACAGACTACCTAGATAGCCAATTCAAAACATTGTGTAGTTTGGCTGGTAATCTTGCATGCATTAATGTCATTGTCATGTCCTAAAATACCTTTCCACCGGTACTCGAAAATAACCGCAAATGGCCAGTTGATACAGGTGCACAGTTGATGAAACCAATGCTGCATACTCCAGTTGTAGAACAGTCTCAAGAGCTCAAAATTGGGTGTTAACAAATAATTCTGACACTGTTGCTAAGCTAGGATTCTCCTCCATTCAATATTGGCCACTTAATTCTGACAAAGTAAAACAAATATTCCTGGACAAGTAACTATGCTGTCAAGATCTACCCTGAACATTTTAGCCCTACAAATAGACAAACATGTTAAGTCAGTAGCTACACCGCCCACCTCAGCCATTTGATCCCTGGTTCACTGAATTTTATCATAAAGACATAACAAGTATTTGGTTGTGATTGTAATGCTGCCGGATGGAAAACCATTCTCCAGGAGAGCTACTGGGTGTGCAGGCTTTTGCTTCAGCCCTGCTCAAACACACTGTAAAAAAATAAACAAATCAGCTGCTCAACAGGACCTTGATAAGCAGACTTGTGTTTGATGAGCAGGGTTGGATCAAAAGCCTGCACACCCAGTAGCTCTCCAGATGGAGAGTGTTTTATACAGTAGCCCATCAGTGCAGTTAAGTGCCTTGCTCAAGGCCACAAGGGCAGGAGATATAATTCATTGTATCAGAGACCAGCAACCATCCATCGTCTAGTGATAATAATCAATGTTACTTTGTGAAGTGGTTCCTTCCGTCAACCAACCTACTTTTCTATTGCGTGATACCGGAAAAGAATAATGGTGCAACCAAATCACGGGATGCTGCAACCAACTGAAAAAATTTTGGTCTCGTGCCCTGGGCCTGATCAATACATATTTGCTAGCTGAGCTACCCTCCTTATGTCATAGTAGTATATTAACTTTGGTTGTAATCTTCACATCTTTCAAACCCCATGACAGACACACAGTTACTTACCAAGATAAAGTGAGGCGTTCTCTTTCTTGACGTTGTCGTCCAGGTAGGTGGGTCCCAGGGTGTAGATGGGTGTCGACCCCATACCCACCAGGATCTGTGCTATGATGAATAGGGCCACGTACAGGTTGTGTTCATTACCCTCTTGGTCTCTGGGGCAGGAGGACAAATCCAGGAAGTCCTTGCCACTGCCGTTGTGGTTCATACACAGGCCTTCATTGCCCCGTGATGAGTTCACCTCCAGGATTTGGTAAGGAGGGGAGATGAAGTGAGGCAAGGAGAAGAGTGCTGCTCCGACAGCTATAAACACTGCACCCACGGCCAACCATCTGGGCCTTTGCCCTCGGCCTCCGAAGTAACTGATGAAGACCACCACCAGCAGACTGCCTATGTCAAAGCAGCTGACGAGCAGACCAGACTCAGAGCTCCGGAGGCTGTACCTCTTCTCTATGGTGGTGATGACACTGCTAAGGTAGCCAGACACCATCAGTGACTGGATAAATGTCAGGTAGCACATGCAGCATAAAAAACAGCGAGAGTCTTCGAGAATAACACTCATGTATTTCCTAGTGGGTAAACGCATCAGGGGTAGTCTTGAGGCATTTTTACGCCTGGGTTTGCTGACCTGTGTCTCTGTGTTAAATGAAAGACTCATCCCCACCACACTAGACCTGGAAGGGGAATGGTTAACATTAGTCCTGGTGGGCGATTCAGGTAAAGGTTGGTTCAGGTTGATCCTCTGTGGGAGTTGGATGAATTCAGTACTCTTCTCCTCTGTTATTGACACCTGTTGCTGCAAAGACTTGGTCAACAAGGCTTTGCTATGCTGGCCTGAGTCATTTAGAGTGGGCAAACTTTTGGACTTGAAGTCACTCCCAGCAGGGTACTGATTTTGACTCAATAACTCATGATCCATTTGAAGGTGTTCTGACAGTTCATTCCCTGTCTCTTTGTGGTCACCGGAAGCCATTGTGTTTTGTGGTTGTTGAGCTGGCTGGATTTACAAGTGTAGGTTTAAAAGTCCAATCACTGCATTTCTGACACTATAATATACACATTTCATCCAGTAAAAAAAAAAGATTCAGGCTGCAAGTCAGGCCCAATAAAATTGAGAAAATATGGCCATATGGTTTCTGCATTGGCTTATCAGTGTTGCTGCCTCTGTTTATCTCGCAAACACTTGTGCTCTGCCAGCATGTGATTCTGAGCTCGAGGCCGCTAGTTTCGTTGACTCTCACGCCTTCAGCTAGCAAGATTTGCTGCAGGATCTCACCATCACTACTTGGCAGGTGGTGGAGGATGTTGGTGTTTTGAGTCAAGCAGAAAGAAAATGGCAGACATGGGCAGATGACACAGTGGTGTTGACATGGTTCCCTTGGAATCACCTTCAATTAAGAAAAAAAAAAAAAGGTAAATTTCACACATATTGAATGTTTTCACCTACCTCCATACACTAGTTAGATGTCATCATTGTCATAAACTATATAGGGTTAGGGTTCCCACACTGCCATTTTTTTCATGTTTTACAGCACTTGTGTACAGAGGACAATAAACCACCTGTTCTAATTAGCCATCAAAGCGTCTCTGAAGATCGATGAGTAACGAAAGGAGAATGCCAGAATAGTGTTGTAAATGAAACCGTATATAGCAAATGTATATTTTGCATTTGTGAAATGATTTTGATGTGAAAGTATGTTTCCAAAACCATATCGCAAGTGAGGATCATTGAAGTTTATAAACGTTAAAACAGAGTTTCGGGATTGTAGTTCACATGGAGCCAGATTAGCTCCAACAGATAATGTGATTTAACCAAAAAATGTTTTGTATCGATTACTGAGAGTTACAGGTTAGGTACTGTTTGGTGTAGCAGATACACCAACCTTAACTTGGCGATACCATCGTTGTTCTCGATTAGGCCAAACATGCATCTTCTAAAATGTTACAGGTGGTGCGTTTGAATTTAGAAAATGCTCGGTTAAAGTAATTGTTTTGCTCCATGAAGTAATCCAACAATGTGTACGCCGCCATCTTGTCAATTTTAAATATTGAGTGAGTTCTATTACGCTGGCACCGGTTGAACCGGGCAATGGCCCGTAACATCATTGGGCGAAAGAGGAGAGGCGCGCCCTTCTCAAATCAAACAGTAAAATCTGCACCAATCGGACATGTTGTCAACAAGGCAGCATGGTGCATCATCCAGAAACATACATTTTCATTGGGAAGGAAGATATAAAGCGTTTTATATCAAAAGCAATCATTTCTGGGTGTGAAAAGGCATGCTTACATCGCTTTTGTTTTGAGTCCTCCGTGGGGAGGAGTTTGGTTCGGGTGAAAAGTGATTTGCATTAGTTTTGGAACTGAGCAGACTCTCGGCGTGAGCCAGAGCGGGGCACCTGGCTCACGCCGAGAGTCTGCTCAGTTTCAAAACTAATGCAAATCACTTTTCACCCGAACCAAACTCCTCCCCACGGGGTAACCCGGGCCAGATAGACTAAATCTCTCATTCGTAGAGACAGGTGGGTCCACCCCAAAGTGCGGCATGTCTAAATAGAACGAGAAAATATTTGAAAGACAAGATAGCAGCGTACACATTGTAGGGTTTATTTATTGAACAAAACAATAATTTTTACTTCAATTATTTTTACTTGAATAATGGAGAATTTTCTAAATTCAAACACCACCTGCAACTGGACGTTTAAGATAACGTTACATGTTTGGCCAAATCGAGAACGAAGATAACTAGCATCGCCAAGTTAAGGTTGGTCGAAAATGATCTGTTACACCAAACAGTAGGTAACCTGTAACTCCCGGTAATGCATAGCACAAATATTTCTTAAATCACATTATCTGGTGTAACAATCTGTAGCTATAGCCAGCTGTGGTCGATGCGTCCAGCTGAGAACCCAAAGCAGGGGAAGCTGTAAACCCTTGGCTTCTCCAGAGGCAACGTTAACGAGTAGCTAGGTACTGTAACTACCAGTATCTAGACATGACAACGAACAAATTAAACCAGTCTTGACATTGAATACAAACGGACATGTTACTAAAAAATGGTGACTGGCTAGTTAGCAGAACCTGTTTTCAATCACAATCCCCAGAGTAGGCATAGCCTACCATTACGCGAACTAACCAAAAACCGCGGCTAGCTCTGGTGAACTGCTGATGATCTGCTGGTGGCAGGCTTGTAGCTCGCGTTGTAGTTATGAATGAAAACGTTTAACGTTGGCTAACACATTTTACTTACCAACCTGACGATTTTAAGCAATATCAGGGTCCTTAATTCCTACGAAAATCCCATTTGACGGCCGTTATCAAATTGCACCAGATAAAACCATCGTCATCCTATACCGTACGTTATAACCCTCTCACTGAAGAACATCTGAGATGTTTACCACAACCCAGGTTATAGGCTTCTGCAGCGTCCGACTGAGTGAGCCACCTTATTGGTTCGATTTTACTGGGGCGGAAGTGTCGTCGGGAGGGAGAGGGGGGAGTTGCCCCTAAAAACCGATCTAGAATCAGCTTATTGTACAAAGCCCAGTACTTGACCATACAGCTGTTAATGGTCACTGCAGATTTATGATCACTTGTCGGTTTGCTCCTGCATCTGGCACCTGCCAGTGATAACATCCTCTCAGTTCATGCGTGACTTTGTTGCATTCGGAAACATGTTCACTTCCTACAATTTAAAAAAAATACTGATATAGTAGCATTTACCAGCTTGCTTGATGGCAGGTCATTTCCAGTGGTGTAAATTAAAAATACTTGAAAGTAATACTTAGTTTTGTTGGGTATCTGTGCTTGGATGGCCCGTACATCACTGTGGTGATGTACAGTACCAGTCAAAAGTTTGGAGATGGCTACTCATTCAAGAGTTTTTCTTTATTTTTACTATTTTCTACGTTGTAGAATAATAGTGAAGACATCAACACTATGAAATAACACATGGAATCATGTAGTAACCAAAAAAGTGTTTTAAAAAATCTAAATATATTTTAGATGAGATTCTTCAAAGTCGCCACCCTTTGCCTTGATGACAGCTTTGCACACTCTTGGCATTCTCTCAACCAGCTTCATGAGGTAGTCACCTGGAATGCATCTCAATTAACAGGTGTGCCTTGTTAAAAGTTCATTTGTGGAATTTCATTCCTTCTTAATGCGTTTGAGCCAATCATTTGTGACAAGGTAGGGTTGGTATACAGAAGACAGCCCTATTTGGTAAAAGACCAAGTACATATTATGTTAAGAACAGCTCAAATCAGCAAAGAGAAATGACAGTCCATCATTACTTTAAGACATGAAGGTCAGTCAATACAGAAAAATTCAAGAACTTTGAAAGTTTCTTAAACTGCAGTCGCAAAAACCGTCAAGCGCTATGATGAAACTGGCTCTCATGAGGACTGCCAAAGGAAAGGAAGACCCAGAGTTACCTCTAATGAATTTACCCTCTGCAGTAGATACCAGCCTCAGAAATCGGCAATTAACTGCACCTCAGATGCAGCCCAAATAAATGTATGGTCAAATTGCTGCAAAGAAACCACACCAATAAGAAGAGACTTGCTTGGGCCAAGAAACACGAGCAATGGACATTAGACTGGTGGAAATCTGTCCTTTGGTCTGATGAGTCCAAATTTTTGGTTCCAACCACCGTGTCTTTGTGAGACGCAGAGTAGGTGAACGGATGATCTCTGCATGTGTGGTTCCCACCGTGAAGGTGGTGTGATGGTACTTTGCTGGTGACACTGTCAGCGATTTATTTAGAATTCAAGGCACACTTAACCAGCATGCATACCACAGCATTCTGCAGCGATACGCCATCCCATCTAGTTTGCGCTTAGTGGGACTATCATTTGTTTTCACCAGGACAATGACCCAAAACACACCTCCAGCCTGTGTAAGGGCTATTTGGCCAATAAGGAGAGTGATGCATCAATGACCTGGCCTCCACAATCACCCGACTTTAACCCAATTGGGATGGTTTTGGATGAGTTGGAGTGCAGAGTGAAGGAAAAGCAGCCAACAAGTGCTCAGCATGTGGGATCTCCGTCAAGACTGTTGAAGCATTCCAGGTGACTACCTCATGAAGCTGGTTAAGAGAATGCCATGAGTGTTCAGTGTGGCTACTTTGAAAAATATTTTGATTTCTTTAACACTTTTTTGGTTTCATAGTGAAGACAAACTATTTTCTACAATGTAGAAAAGTTAAAATAAAGAAAAAACATTGAGGTGTCCAAACTTGACTTGTACTGTATGTCAAACACAAATAAATGTATTCATTCAAGATCTATGATAACCTTAAATTGGGGTAGTATTTCAACCGTTGTTTGGGAAATATTAAACTTGTCAAACTTTACATTAAGTTGCAACGATACCATGTAACACATGCACAGTATCTTACAGTTAGTTGTACGTTTGGCTAACTGATTTGATCATTTGTTCAGTCTTATTACGATACAGTTTTATGTGGTTTCTTGTGCAACTGAATAATTACATTCTGGAAACCTTCATTAAATGATTACCAAAACTGTCAACCATGTGTCTTTTATGGGACAGTGACATGAATTGTAGACCAAGTCAATCAGTAATTACACGTCAATCAACAATAAAAAATAATTTATTTACAATGCATAAATCATAAATTAGCAAGCGGCATTGGCAAAAGCAATATTAGTCAACAGCTTGCATAAGGTGTAAATAAAACTTTTTACATAAATGCTCCCACTCTGGATAAACATTGATGCAGGTGAACAGTGATATTTAATATGAACATCACACCTCGAAAAACATCTCTGAACTGCAACACTGAGCTTTCTACACAAAAACTCATGTTTTACAATATTGCTTTGATTTACCATTGTTTACATACTCATCTTAGTCAAAATATGAAACCATTGTACAAATAATAATAATTAAACCCACTTATCACAAATAAAATGTGGGGGAAAGAAAAATCTGAAAAACAACTGAAAAAAACAGGGGTGTAGTAGTCTAACCATAGCACAAGTCTGCATCTGAAATTGCACCCTATTCCCTATATAGTGCCCTAGAGGCCCTGCTCAAAAGTAGTGCACTATATATAGTTAATATGGTGCCACTTCAGATACGGCCACTGAGTAACAATGCACTCTTCAGTATTGTCACTTCACTATACATATATGATACAACTTTCAACTTCACAGCAATACACATGACAGAAAAACAGATCTAAGGCATTATGCTAGGTCTTTAGCATGTTAAGGTACTTGAATGTAATATTTACCAATTGATAAAATAAAACTATAAATTAATAACACATTTTACAACAAAGAAAAGTCTTGATCAGTCAGAACTGAAGAAAAAAAGCAATTAAATTCAACCAAACTTTGTGAGTTATATTTGTATGCAAACTCTTTCCTTAAAACTTATCATGATTGCCAAAATGCATGCCTTAAAAAAGTCTGTTAACACAGTAACACTTCATGGCTTCAGTTTATTTTAAAAGGTAGTAATAACATCTTTGGATTTGCAATGAGAGCAGTGCATCATTCTATAAGTTGTTATTTTTTATATATATATATATATATATATATATATATATTTATTTATTTCAGAGCATCCTAATCTTCAAACTTTGCCCAACTCTTTAATAATGCCTTGTTTAGGAAAATGTTTAATTAATTGGGAGAAATTGGCCATCACAAACAATTAGAAATATCCTTTGCATCGTCAGAGTGACATCATAATAACCAGTGCAAAGCTACAAAATAGATATTTTCTGGCCACACATTTTTAAACGCATGATTGTGTGAGCCCAACGTCATTTCAGTGTTTGCAGACAATTTGGAATTTTCACATTTTACAAAAAAAAAATAGAAATTCTATGAGTTCATATTTGCTATGTGTTTACAGACGATAAACAAAAATGGGAATAGTACAGGAATATGGCTTGAAAAATACATATTACCTGTTCATTTTACACTTCCAGCTTTTTTTTAATAGGGCAGCACACAAAATCAGCAGAGTCAGAGCACCCTAAAGTATTCAGTTATGCCTGTTGGTAGGTCTGTCCATTCCTTTCATTGTGATGAGGTCGAGGTGAAGTGCAAGGAAAAATCCTTACGCAAATTGTTTGAAACCCTGATAAACAGTCCTTTGTTAGTTAATCCAACACAAACGGTATGACTGTGAAGTCATATTTCAGTGGTCGTAACACCAGGCTAGAGAAAAAAAACCAACATCTTAATTAATTAATCTATACTGTAATATATACAAACTATGAACATTCACCTTCATACATATCGCAGCAGGGTGATTCATTTGACAATTTCATCTGAAATTACAGGACCTAAAATATGTAATTCAAATAGACACAATAAGGTACCATTAAGGGATACTTGTTAAGAAACTTAACACTTGCCCCCTTTTTACAGTTTCATACAAAGAAAGTTTCTCAAGTTTAAAAACTATAAATACCTGTAAAACATTTATTTTAAACCTTTCAAGTGACTACTTTAGTCAGGCTTTTACAATGTAACCATTCAACATCATTGTATAGTTTATGCTCTTCAAACCATTTATAATATCACTTATTTATTTTTTTAAATCATGTGATATAATTTTGTCTCACACCTGTGCATATAAAGAAACAATCAGACAAAGAAAATATTGTTATTAAGAAAATACCTAAAAGAGTAAAGAGAGCATTTTCAGAGTTGAGCCATAGTCTGCGTTCTATCCCCTGAAATGAATACATTTATCTGACCAGATGCCTGCTGACAGGATCAGTTTTGCTTCTATATTGTGTGAGTATGAGTCCATTATATATATACATACACATATATACGTGTGTGTGTGTGTGTGCGTGCAAGTGACTGTGTGTGTGTCTGTGTCTGCGTGTAGCCTATTTGGGAAGGACCAAAGTCACACTAAGGTGAATGCGGTTGGTTGGTTCAGGGAGAACTGCAGGAGCTCCTTGATTGGTTGGATGCCAGTGTTTTCATTGGGTGGTGACCTTTTGTAAACCGTGTTGTCCAACAATAGACCGGGGTCAGCAATAGTTCTGAAAAAGAAAATGTTTCTTTGATTTAAACAAGGCAACATTTCAGTTGATTACTATACTGCCCCCCTTAGGCCAATCAGTGTAATATTGTAAATGCCAGATCTCTATGGCAAGACACATCATTCACCCATTGGGCCAGTGGTGTCAGATATCACATCTAACTAATATAGGACCGGACGGAGACAGATCCAGTCTCTCACCCGATTTCATTGTGGGGGACAAAAGGAAAGAATTGAGTGAAATACGACTGACAACATTCTAAAGAGACACGGGATTATAAGGACATGGGAAGAAGGCCCTCAATGACAAATCGGTGCGGTCTGTTTTGATGTGTAAACGTTTTTAAATACACTAATCCCTAATGTTGGGCAGACAACAACAGAAGATGAAACGTTACTCACTGGAGTTGCGTCACCTTGTGTTAACATGTCAATTCCAGCCAACTGGTCTAGAATGATGCTATTCCTTCGTCTCAAGACATTATCATGATTCACCTGTGGTAGTAGGAACACCCAAAGACTTGTTTGATGTTCCACTACATCACCACACTACGGCTGCCTCCCAAACGGCACCCTATTCCTTATACAGTGCCTTTGGAAAGAAACTCAGACCGCTTGACTTTTTCCACATTTTGTTTCGTTACAGCTTTATTCTAAAATTGATTAAATAAAACAATTTCCTCAGCAATACACCATGTGCAGAAAAACTAATTCTGATTAGCTGGGCCCTGGCTCCCAAGTGCCCTCCCAGGCCAACCCTGCCCAGTCGTGTGAAATCCATAGATAAGGGCCTAATTAATTATTTCTATTGACTGACTGACTTCCTTACAGGAACTGTAACTGAGTAAATCTTTGAAAATGTTGCATGTTGCATTTATATTTTTGTTCAGTGTATTTCCTGTTACCAAGTCATTTACGGTTTATACATCTTTAGTTTTTCCATGTGGACCAATTTATCTGTGAAATATTTATTTTTATTTTACCCCCTTTTTCTCCCCAATTTGTTAGTATCCAATTGTTAGTAATTACTATCTTGTCTCATCGCTACAACTCCCCTACGGGCTCGGGAGAGACAAAGGTCAAAAGCCATGCGTCCTCCGAAACACAACCCAACCAAGCCGCACTGCTTCTTAACACAGCGCGCATCCAACCCGGAAGCCAGCTGCACCAATGTGTCGGAGGAAACACCGTGCACCTGGCGCCTGGTTAGCGTGCACTGCGCCCGGCCCACCACAGGAGTCGCTAGTGCGCGATGAGACAAGGATCTCCCTGCCGGCCTAACCCGGACGAAGCTAGGCCAATTGTATGTCGCCCCACGGACCTCCGGTCGCGGCCGGCTGCGACAGAGCCTGGGCTCGAACCCAGAATCTCTGGTGGCACAGCTAGCACTGCGATGCAGTGCCTTAGACCACTGCGCCCGGCCTTCCACAGGAGTCGCTAGTGCGCGATGAGACAATGATATCCCTGCCGGCCTAACCCGGACGAAGCTAGGCCAATTGTGCGTCGCCCCATGGACCTCCCGGTCGCGGCCGGCTGCGACAGAGCCTGGGCTCGAACCCAGAAGCTCTGGTGGCACAGCGCCTTAGACCACTGCGCCACCTGGGAGGCCCAGGCACAGTCAACTTGTGTATGTAAACTTCTGACCCACTGGAATTGTGATACAGTGAATTATAAGTGAAATAATCTGTCTGTAAACAATTGTTGGAAAAATGACTTCTGTCATGCAAAGTAGATATCCTAACCGACTTCCCAAAACTATAGTTTATTAATAAGACATTTGTGGAGTGGTTGATAACGAGTTTTAATGACTCAAACCTAAGTGTATGTATGTATGTAAACTTCCGACTTCAACTGTATATGTATATTTTTGTTTAGGGACAATTATACAATGTTTTTATTAAATATATTATTTCAGATGGAAAGTTGAAAGCTTCCGAAGTTTTGAATAGAAAAGGCCATTCAAGATAGTCAAAAGCCTTTTGGCATCAACAGCCATTATTGATAAATCTGTATATCTTTGTTGTTGTTGTTTATTGTATTAAACTGACGTTCTTGTTTGTGTCTATTTTTAATAATTCCTGTTTGATTGATGTGTATCAAGTCTTGTAAGTTTTGTTATCATTTTGTCACAATTTATTAAACTTATGGGTTTATAATCAGCAGGGGACTACAGATTTTCCTGGTTTTAATATAATTGAAATAACTTTTTGATACATGGAACTAGGAAGCACTGAGTTGAGTGACGTGTGTTGTCATTTGTGTAAATAGGGGGTGCTACTTTGTCTCAAAATGTTGAATAGATTTCTATGGGAAAGCCATTTCTGGTGCTTTTCTCTGTGCAAATGTTATAACAGTATCTAATATTTCTTCTTGAGTAATCTCTGTTTTTAGTGATACTTTTTCTGTTGATAACTGAGAGCTTTTGAGTCTAAGAAGGCTATAGGATCCATCCAAATGTTTAATTTGGATTCATATACATTTTCATTGAAGATTTTTAAATTGTCAAAATCGCGCTGTTTCTAAATAGAGTTTGTATCTTTTAAAATTCTAACTGGTTTAGCATGTATTTGTTTTGTGAGAGGTGAGAGATATTTTACTGCTTTATTTGTCATTAAGTAGTATTCTTTATTGGAGTTTAACCTGTAGTTGTTGGCTCTCTTCAAAAGTAAAATATCTTAGTTATGAAATTGTATTTTCCTTCTTTAGCTTGTAAAGATTTTTTATTGGCTTTTTCTAAGATGGTGTTCTTTTTTTCTTTCATTTTAATTTCTAAATCAGATTTAACTTTAGTTTCTCTAAAAGTACCTCTAAATGATAAAGAGAAACTAAAGTACACAAAGGAGTGGGTGGAACTTGAACTGGACACACACACACCTGCTCAGGGTCCATGGAAGACAGGCTTCCTGTAGGCATGGTCATCTGGCCTGCTGAGACTTGGTTCATGTTGTTCATGCTGCCGTTGGAGGCCATGGGGACACCCTGTATGTTCATGTTCAGGTTTGCGTTTGTGCCGGTGTACATTCCACCATTAGACTGTTGAGGCATGTACTGCTGAGCTTGAGACTGTTGTGTGAACATGCTGAAACAGAGCATGGAAATCAAAAGGTACATGTTCAATCACAGATTTGACCACAGGTTGATAAAAATCTGTATCATGAGAGCATACTGGATACATCCTACAGACAGTGTAGATTCATGCAGAATCAAAACATAAAAGTCTATGATCATAACCATGACAACTAAATACAAAGGTTAGCAGTAGGGTTGCAAAATTCTGGTTTTCCAGAAAACCTGGATGAAGAATTACAGATTTCTGTTAATTTCCTCCTGATTCAGAGAATCCTCCAACCAGGACTTCCTGGAAACCCTTTCCGAAGTTACTTGAATTTTGCAACCAAAAGGCTTCTTAACAGCTTCTACTCCCAAGCCATAAGACTCCTGAACAGCTAATCAAATGACTACCCAGACTATTTGCATTGCCCCCCCCCTTTTACACTGCTGCTACTCTCTGGTCATTATCTATGCATACTTATTTTAACGCTTTAGCTCCCGAGTGGCGCAGCGTTCTAACTCACTGCATCTCAGTGCTTGAGGCGTCACTACAGTATCACATCACATCCGGCCGGGATTGGGAGTCCCATAGGGCGGTGCACATTTGGCCCAGCATCGTTTGGGTTTGACCGGGGAAGGCAGTCATTGTAAATAAGAATTTGTTCTTAACTGACTTGCCTAGTTAAATAAAGGTTAAATAAACATTTGACACGTGATAAAATTAGATTTTGATCCAGGTAGAGTTGCCAGTCAGTCTCACCTGTTTCCTGACATGTTGCCTTGAGGCCAGCCGTTCATCTCAGAGGAGGGCTGGTAGGAGGAGTTGGCCTGGGCCTGCTGCTGCATAATGGGGCTCTGGGCGTGATTCATGCGGGGGGACATGAGGGGGCTCTGGGGGGTGGTGGCTCCTGTGAAGCCTGCGTCCTGCTGCTGCTGGTTTATACCTGACAGGACCAGGGAGGAGACATTTGTTATCAGTACTGAGGGGTGGAGAGTACAGTAGATGTTACCTAAGCATTCATTTCATTGTCAAGATAAGATTGCTTGAATGCCAGTCTGTTTTTTCCACCATTCCAACTCCTTGTCATTCATCGTCATGCCATGTTTGGCTTGAAAATAACAGAAATGGAATTGCCAAAAACACAAATAGGGACCAGGCTTAAGATAAGCTATGTGTTGTAGTTGACTACTGCAGATATGTTAATGAAGAATCAGAAATACATGAAGAGCCAAAGTAAAGTACATGCAGTTGGTCAAAAATGTGGCACAATCAAGTCTATACAGTCACATGAATGGGTAAGAGAAGATGAAAAATATGAAAATTCTACAGCTCAGCCACTACCAACATCTATGTGAACACCAACATGAAGCAATCTGATAATGCTATTAGTAATTCATATCCCTGTATCATATGTAATGGATTGTTTTGACTAACATGACAGAAGCAATGAGTTAATACTATGGATCACAAGTACTCTGATATCTTTAGGTAGATATACCTGTGAGATTACATGAGGCATACACTACCAGTCAAAAGTTTTAGAATACCTACTCAGTCGAGGGTTTTTCGTTATTTTGACTTTTAGGCATTGCAGATTGTGCAATAGTGAAGACATCAAAACTATGAAATAACACATATGGAATCATGTAGTAAACAATAAAGTGTTAAATCAAAATATATTTCTATTTGAGATTCTTCAAATAGCCACCCGTTACACTACCTTGATGACAGCTTTGCACACTCTTGGCATTCTCTCAACCAGCTTCACCTGGAATGCTTTTCCAACAGTCTTGAAGGAGTTCCCACATATGCTGAGCACTTGTTGGCTGCTTTTCCTTCACTCTGCGGTCCAACTCATCCGAAACCATCTCAATTTGGTTGAGGTTGGGGGATTGTGGAGGCCAGGTCATCTGATGCAGCACTCCATCTCTCTCCTTATTGGTCAAATAGCCATTACACAGCCTGGAGGTGTGTTGGGTCATTGTCCTGTTGAAAAACAAATGATTGTCCCACTAAGCGCAAACCAGATGGGATGGCGTATCGCTGCAGAATGCTGTGGTAGCCATGCTGGTTAAGTGTGCCTTGAATTCTAAATCAATCACAGATAATGTCACCAGCAAAGCACCATCACACCTCCTCCTCCATACTTCATGGTGGGAAATACACATGTGGAGAGATCATCCGTTCACCTAGACATGGTGGTTGGTGCCAAAAATCTCAAATTTGGACTTTAGACCTTTCCACCGGTCTAATGTCCATTGCTTGTGTTTCTTGGCCCAAGCAAGTCTCTTCTTCATATTGGTGTCCTTTAGTAGTGGTGTCTTTTCAGCAATTCAACCATTAAGCAATTCCTGAGGCTGGTAACTGTAATGAACTTATCCTCTGCAGCAGAGGTGACTCTGGGTTTTCCATTCCTGTGGTGGTCCTCATGAGAGCCAGTTTCATCATAGCGCTTGATGGTTTTTGCGACTGCACTTGAAGAAACTTTCAAAGTTCCTGACATTTTCCGTATTGACCGACCTTCATGTCTTAAAGTAATGATGGACTGTCATTTCTCTCTGCTTATTTGAGCTGTTCTTGCCATAATATGGACTTGGTCTTTTACCAAATAGGGCTATGTATATGCCCCCTACCTTGTCACAACACAACTGATTGGCTCAAATGCATTAAGAAGGAAAGAAATTCCACAAATTAACTTTTAAGGCACAATTGAAATGCATTCCAGGTGGCTACCTCATGAAGCTGGTTGAGAGAATGCCAAGAGTGTGCAAAACTGTCAAGGCAAAGAGTGGCTATTTGAAGAATCTAAAATATAAAACTTTTTTGGTTCCTCCATGATTCCATGTGTGTCATTTCATAGTTTTAATGTCTTCACTATCATTCTACAATGTAGAAAATAGTAAAAATTAAAGAAAAACGCCTGAATGAGTAGGTGTTCTAAAAGGTTTGACCAGTAGTGTACTATTTCATTTGGCAGCTGTTCAGCTAAACCACCATGGAGTATGTATGAGAAACAAATACCACTACAGTCATGCAACCACCAAATTAAACCCACGTATGATTAAAATGATTATCAATTGAAATTAAACCAAAGCTGTGACAGGAAGCCACACAGCGAGGTGACCGGGCAGCATTATATTACAGTATACCTGAGCTGGGAAACTGGAAGGCACGGTGTTGCTGCATTTGTGGATTCACTACGGCTCCAAACTGGCCACCTACGTTTCCCATCATCCCTTGCTGGTTAGCTAGACTCATCTGGGAGGAGCCATGCGAGATTGGGGAGGAGTGGAGAGGGGAGAGGAGCTGCTGAGCCCCAGGGAGACCAGGGGACAGCGGGGGGAAGGGGCTGGTGGAGGGTGGCGGAGACGTAAGACCAGTACCGTAGCTGGCCGGGTAGGGGAACTGCTGGGGGTTTGCCTGGGGGATCCGAGGGTTGGTGCCCATGGAACCGGGGGGCATGCCAGGGGACTGTGAGGGCTCCACTGCTCCAGCCGCTGAAGCCATGTTGGGGGGGGCGATGAGGCCCTGGGCCCGCATCAGCATGGCTCTCTGGTGGACGTGCTGCTGGCGCTGGCGCAGGATGTTACTCAGGTACTCCCTCTGTCTCTGGGCCAACATCTGAGCATTCAGGGTTCCCTAGGAGGACAGACAGACAAGACACATTTAGACTTTAGGCATTAGAGTGCAGCCCAATGGAACCCTATTCCCTATAAAGTGCATTACTTTTGAACAGAGCCCTATAGGTCCTGGTCAAAAGTAGTACACTATATAGGGAATAGGGTGCTGCCAAAAGAAGTACACTATATTTAAATTTTATTTATAGGGAATAGGGTGCCATTAAGGATGCAAACTCACACACGCATGGAGCTGTAATAATAATGATCTGCTACAGTATTCTGACTAACCTGGTTGGGTACACTGGGTCTGAGAGGTAGGTTCATGTTGGACACACCCATCTGGTTCATCATTGGCTGACGATTCTGCTGAGGAAATAAAAAATAAAAACATTTTTGTTGTTGAATTTAACCTTAAACGTGTTAATTACATAGCCCTTGACATTCTATTAGACCCATTACTTGGTGAATTCCAAAGACATTTATGATACTGCACTTTATTGATAATGTAATAAAATCTCGCTACGACCTCTGAAGAGCGATCAAATAGCCAGTGTCAATACAGGACTAAGATGGATCCTACTATGCCAGCTCTGATGCATGTCAGATGTGGCAGGGCTTGCAAACTATCACGAATTACAAAGGGAAACCCAGCCACGAGGTGCCCAGTGACGCGAGCCTACCAGATGAGTTAAATGCCTTCTATGCTCGCTTTGAGGCAAGCAACACTGAACCATGCATGAGAGCAATAGCTGTTCCGGACGACTGTGTGATCTCACTCTCTGTAGCCAATGTATTGGTATTTTCTATTTTATTAGGATCCCCATTAGCTGTTGCAAAAGCAGCAGCTACTCTTCCTGGGGTCCACATAAAACATAATACGGAACATCATTAGACAAGAACAGCTCAAGGACAGAACTACATACATTTAAAAAAAAAGGCACACGTAGCCTACATATCAATGCATACACAAACTCTAAGTCAAATGTGAGTGAGCCCTTTAAACAGGTTAAAGGAAAATCCACCCTAAAACACTAATTCCTTTCATTTACAGTGTTAAACAAATGTTTCATTTTGGCGTTATAAGGTTGGTGGGAACCTGGAAAATCGTTGTGGAAATGTGTTGCAGCTCAAGTCAACTACAAAATACACAATGCAATGCTCTCTATCTATGGGCTATCTAGGCAGGTAGAAAGCAAACATAGCTACACACAGTAATACCAAAGACAATATCAGCATGTAACATAGCTAGGTATCTGTAAAATCACCTAAACAAAATGCACTATCAATTTAGGAGTCTACAATCTTGCCATGTTCAACCTAACGCTCAACCTAACATTCGAAACGACAGATACTTAAGGGGATGGGAAATGTTGCCCATGCTACATCAATGGGCCACACGGTGTATTCTGGGCGATTCTGGGAATCAAAATGTAGAACCAGGAACAGATATAGCCCTTGGTTCACCTCAGACCTGACTGCCCTTGATCAGCACAAAAACATCCTGTGGCGTACTGCATAAGCATCGAATAGCCCCCGCGATATGCAAATTTTCATGGAAGTCAGGAACCAATATACTCAGTTAGGAAAGCTAAGGCAAGCTTTTTCAAACAGAAATTTGCACCCTGTACCACAAACTCCATAAAGTTCTGGTCTGGGACACTGTAAAGTCCATGGAGAATAAGAGCACGTCCTCCCAGCTGCCCACTGCACTGAGGCTAGGAAACACTGTCACCACCGATAAATCCACGATAATTGAGAATTTCAGTAAGCTTTTATCTACGGCTGGCCATGCTTTCCACCTGGCTACCCCTTCCCCGGCCAACAGCCCTGCGCCCCCCTCAGCAACTTTCCCAAGCCTTCCCCATTTCTCCTTCACCCAAATCCAGATAGCTGATGTTCTGAAAGAGCTGAAAATCTGGATCCCTACAAATCAGCCGGGCTAGACAATCTGGACCCTCTCTTTCTAAAATTATCCGCCGCAATTGTTGCAATCCTCTTCAAAGGGGAGACACTCTTGACCCAAAATGTTAGACACACACACATCCTACCCTGCCTTTCTAAGGCCTTTGAATGCCAACAGATCACTGACCATTACGAATCTCATCGTACCTTCTCCGCTATGCAATCTGGTTTCAGAGCTGGTCATGGGTGCACTTCAGCCACGCTCAAGGTCCTAAACAATATCATAACCGGCATCGATAAGAGACAATGTGCAGCTGTATTCATCGACCTGGCCAAGGCTTTCAACTCTGTCAATCACCAGATTCTTATCCGCAGACTCAACAGCCTTGGCTTCTCAAATGACTGCCTCGCCTGGTTCACCAACTACTTCTCAGACAGAGTTCAGTGTGTCAAATCAGAGGGCCTGTTGTCCGGACCTCTGGCAGTCTCTAATTGGGTGCCACAGGGTTCAATTCTCGGGCCAACTCTTTTCTCTGTATACATCAATGATGTCGCTCTTGCTGCTGGTGATTCTCTGATCCACCTCTACGCAGATGACACCATTCTGTATACTTCTGGCCCTTCTTTGGACACTGTTAACAAACCCCCAGACGAACTTCAATGCCATACAACTCTCCTTCCGTGGCCTCCAACTGCTCTTAAATGCAAGTAAAATTAAACGCATGCTCTTCAACTGATCGCTGCCCGCACCTTTCCGCCTGTCCAGCATCACTACTCTGGATGGTTCTGACTTAGAATGTGGCCAACTACAAATACCTAGGTGTCTCACATTAAGCATCCCCAATCCAAAATTAAATCTAGAATCAGCTTCCTATTTCACAACAAAGCATCCTTCACTCATGCTGCCAAACATACCCTCGTAAAACTGACTATCCTACCGATCGTTGACTTCGGTGATGTCATTTACAAAATAGCCTCCAACACACTACTTAGCAAATTGGATGCAGTCTATCACAGTGCCATCCGTTTTGTCGCCAAAGCCCCATATACTACCCACCACTGCGACCTGTATGCTCTCGTCAGCTGGCCCTCGCTTCATATTTGTCGCCAAACCTACTGGCTCCAGGTCATCTATAAAAATCTTTGCTAGGTAAAGCCCCGCCTTATCTCAGCTCACTGGTCACCATAGCAGCACCCACCCGAAGCACACACTCCAGCAGGTATATTTCACTTGTCACCCCCAAAGCCAATTCCTTCTTTGGCCGCCTTTCCTTCCAGTTCTATGCTGCCAATGACTGGAACGAATTGCAAAAAAATCAATGAAGCTGGAGACTCATATCTCCCTCTCTAAGTTCCAGCTGTCAGAGCAACTCACAGATCACTGCACCTGTACATAGCCCATCCAAATACCTCATCCCCATACTTATTTATTCTTCGCTCCTTTGCACCCCAATATCTCTACTTGCAAATTCATCTTCTGCACATCTATCACTCCAGTGTTCAATTGCTAAGTTGTAATTATTTTGCCACTATGGCCTATTTACTGCCTTACCTCCCTTATCTTACCTCATTTGCACACACTGTATATAGACGTTTCTATTGTGTTATTGAATGCATGTTTATTTATTCCATGTGTAACTCTGTTTTTTGTGTCGAACTGCTTTGCTTTATCTTGGCCAGGTCGCAGTTGTAAAGGAGAACTTGTTCTCAACTGGCCTACCTGGTTAAATAGAGGTGAAATAAATAAAATAAAAATAACATTTGATTTGTGTCATTGCTATAAAATAGTTTAGCAATTTCTCAAACTCTCCAGCAGGTGGCAGTAGAATCCTCAGAGTTTACTGCAGAAACTGAGTAGACAATTAACAGTTAATTTCAGATGTCCAGTTCAGTTTGCAATGTTCTTAAATGTCCAGTCCCTTTATGATTTTGACAAGGGAGGGGGACAAGGTTGTTCAATTATCGATGTCAATACTGCAAACTACTCATTCCAAATACCATTTCAAGCTTTAGCTTATCAATTGTCCTTTTCAGGTCAGGACTTCTATATGCCCTATGATTTACATTGAGGGCTCTAGGGGTGGTGTGTCTGATTTTGAAAGAGGCAAGTTTGTATATTGTGCCTTAGGTCTAATATGTAAACTTTGTAAAGCATTTATCATTTCAAACATAATTTCAAGCTTTTTAAACGTTTCTTTGCAGATGAAGAAATTCATTAGGATAGGGCCTATATTATTAACAGTGAGGGCTCCAGGGATGGTGTGTTGCCCTACCAGCTGTCCCTGTAGTCGATGCTGCAGCTGCAGCCTCAGGTTGTTGGGTTGGGCAGGCACCGGGCCTCCTGGTCGGGCAGGGAGTCGGAGCATGGGGTACCCCATCCGCTGGCCCATCTGACCGGGCATACCATGGAAGCCAGGGTCCTGCTGGGTCATGTAGTTGCCCTGTGCCATGCTACCAGCATGGGGGTACTGGCTATACATGGGTGGCTTCCTCATGGGTGACTCCTGATTGGCATACTGCTCCTGCGCCACTGGCTGGCCCTACAGAGATCAAACCAAGTAAGAAATTGAGTCACATAGCAGGACATTTAAAAAAAAGCTACTGTAGGTCAGTGTTCATTTGGCTGTCTTCCTTCCGTTAATAAGCAATGGCTTGCTAACTAGTCAGTTAATTTAATTTGAGATTTTGTAGTTTCTACACCAACTTCCTTAATATCTCAATCCATTCAAATGACAGAACCCACAGCAACATACAAATTCCCTGTAGACCTTAGGGGACAGCTAACTACAGTACAGCAGTCAGTGAATTACAGTACTAGAGTAAGGCCTCAAGGGAAAATGAGCTGAGTCCAGCTGCCTGCAAAAGGCTTGTTGGCCTAGGCCATAGAGTTGGATAGAGGGCACACTTGGCCCAAAGCCTGTGTTAGCATGGACAGCGCCATTGAGGGCGTACACCATTTTGAAGTTGCCATTGCAAAGATAGATGAGCTTTCTAGTACAGGGTTTCCCAAACTCAGTCCTGAGCCCGCGCCAGTAAACATTTTGGTTTATGCCCTAGCCGATTCAAATAATCAAAACTTGAATCACCTGCATAGTGCTAGGGGGAAAAAAATATAAACGTGCCCCCAGAGGGGCTTCAGGACCAAGTTTGGGAAACCCTGCTCAAGTACATATCTGTGGACTGCGCATATTAGAGTGGCTAATAGAGATTACCTGACTAATCAGAGTGGGGATTCCCAGGGCGCGGTCAATCTCCTCCAGGCCGTCAAAGTCTTTCAGCACTGAATAGAGCTGGCTGAGCAGGGCATCCCCGTCCGAAGGCCCCTCCCCAGGCCGCAAGGGAGAACACAGCACCTCATCCTGGGAGTTACCGTAAGCCTGTCTGTGGGGAACATGACGTTTCATCACATTAAGGTCATTTAGCAGACGCTCTGATCCAGACAAGGTTCAGTAGGAAAATACAATCACATATCACAGTTATTGTAAGTAGACCCTCACGAGGTAGCCCCTATCAGTAGAATCGGTGCGAGTGTGGGTTTTAAATGCAAGAACACAACACAAGGTCTGAGGTTAGAGGTCAAAGATCCGACTGGAAAGGGCCGTTTGGCTAAGGAGATCACCACGGTGAATCATCTGCTTCTTATCATACACACACCATCACGTGCATACCATACCACTGTCATTTTCACTCACTCAACAGCCCCTGACTGAAGTTGTTGGAGCATGTGTCGATACTGATAGGATTGAAGGAAAGGGGGGTGCTGCTCTCGGATCAGCTTTATACATTAAAATATTTCCTTAACATTACAATTATTTCACAATACGGACGACGGATCAGCGCCTAGAGAGATATCACCTATTGAGGTGTTTTTTTTACCCAATAAAAATGCATAAAATCACAGATTTGGCACATCATTGCGCACGTTAGGCTACACATCTTGAAATATGTTGAGACACATTACAGAACGTAGCCCACAAGTAGCAAAATATAATGCAACTGATTGAACATGAAATGTATTTCAATATGACTGAAAATAGGCCTCTTACTGTTTATATTTTAATGCAGACATCTCAGTTTTAATTTAAAGCATATTTTTTATACAGTATGTTGTTTGTTTGTCAATTGCAAAGACATTGGCATCTTTGTATTTGTAGTCAACTTTGTTCTAAAGTTATCGGTGGTCACAGAGATGGATAAAGCATGTGATTTTATGTTTAGCAGAGATCTGCATATAAAGTGATGTGGGAGGTAAAAAAAAAAGCACCCATTGATGCACTTCTACGAGTGGTCTGAGGCCGGCGTTACATTACAAGCTTTTGAGTGCAACATTAATAACAATGGTTTTGGGAAACAGCTTGGAGATTTAACGATGCTCCTACTAAGATTCTAACGATGAACTTAGCCTTAAGATGCTTTTAGTAACCTGGGCCCAGAGTAGGTTCAGACAGTTAGTTTCATCCCAAATGGTACCCGATATAGTGCACTACTTTTCAAACGAGTGTGTCAGACAGCAGAGAGGTGTATTGTACGGTCACTGAGAGAAGGGGTCTGTACGGTGTGTAGCTAGTTACCGGTTCTGGTTCCCATAAGGCCTGTGATCCACTGACATCATGCGGTCAGGCCACGGGGCTGTCTGATTGGGCAGTGCCTGCTGTCCTGGGTAGGGAGGACCAGCCATCTCCATATCGGATTGCACTGTTCAACAGACATTATGAAAAGACTCAGAATAACTTCAATTATGGGCTTCATATGGCTCTAGATGGATACAGAGACAATAGAGACGTTTGTGTGTTTGGAGAAACGGCGGCAAGTTGTGAATGTGTGCGTGGAAAAATAAGGGCAAGGTGTGCGTGGAAAAACGGGCAAAGTGTGTGTGGCGAAAGGTGGGCAGCACCAGCACCTACCGTTTCCCATCATCTGCATTGGGACCATCTGTCTGGGTCCAGGCTGCTGGTTGCTGGGCCTCATAGGGACTCCAGCTGAGATGTTGGGCACCATGCGACCATCAGGCCCCATTCTCTGCTGCAGAGCCTGGCCCATTGGCCCCTGAGGACCCCAACCCTGCTGCATGCTAGCCTGGGGCAAGCCTGGGACAGGGGGAAAGAAGTGATCCTGGCTCAGCTTACAAACACTGAAACTGGACCCTACGGTCCCTGGCCAAAATTAGTGCACTATATAGGGAATAGGGTGCCATTTGGGACTGATCCTATATCTAATAACACAGAGCACATCTCTTAAATTTGCACTAGACATTTTGATGGTAATGCTTAATGAATTTTTAGACGACTCACCTGGGTTGCCCATGTTAGCCTGGTTCTGCAACATTCCGTGGTTTCCCATCATGGCTTGCTGCTGCATGACAGAGTAGGGGCTGCTGTTCCTGGGAGGGAAGGGTCGGGGAGAACCATGGGCAGACATGTTGGACTGATCCAGGGACATACTGCGGACAGGGGGCCGTTGGCCTAGCTGACCCATCCTGGGACCATTGAAGTCTGGGAGCACAAGACAGAAAAAGTTACACAATCATCTTACTAAACGATACTGGCTTGACCAAACAATCTTTTCCCCAAAAGTGGGACAAAGTAGGTAGAAGTTGCCCCTAACTAACTGCTGACGCCGGGTCAGATATTCTTTATGATGAAGATTATTAAGATTTGGGGAGGGTAAGCTGATCTCAGATCTGTGGTTAAGGGCTACTACCATCTCATGCTACTTGGTGTGCTTCCCAAATGGCACCCTATTCTCTATAGAGTGTACTACTTTGACCAGGGCCCATAGGGAAGAGGGTGCCATTTGGGATGCAACCTAGAACAGATAAGAGCAGGGGTGTGGTCAACTCACGTCCTGGGCCCATGCCTGGGAAGGCCTTCTGCTGTGTGTTGGTGCCCGTGGGACTGCTGTTGTTCTCTGTCATCTGCAGGATGTCGTTGATGATGGACTGCTTGTCTACGTTGGTGGGCAGAGACACGGGTCTGGACTGCTGCTGGTGGTGCTGGCCTGAGAAGAGCTGCTGCTGCTGGCGACACTGCAGATCATCCAAGATGTCTTCCAGCGCACTAGACTGCATGCACACACACAGAAAGACGCAGACAAGTCTTATATGCATTAGAGTAGACTTCAGGACCAGACATGAGTAGGATAGTAGAATGTGGGAGACAGTGTCCATGAGCATTTAGAACATCTGACTACTATGTACATAATAATATATAGATATTATGGAACATATTTTCTAGTGCAGGAAAACACAATGCTCCACATTCAAATGAAATTTTTTTTTGATTGCCTTCCAATCAACAAAACCAGTGCATAGCTAGCCTAGGCTAATTACTGTACCCATCATCACTGAGAATGAGCTACATTTTTCATTTAAATATGATAGCAGAGAGAAAGAGTGAGAGAGAAAGAGGCCTACAGACGGGAATGGAATCTTCCTGCTCAGGCCATTTCATACAGGCAGGCCAATGAATAGAGGGGAGGATATAAATAGCAAGCTGAACTAATGAGGTCATGTATGATGTAAGGCTGCTCTGCCCTCCGATCCGCACGGCTCCCAGCTCTACTCTGCCCTCCTCCCTGTGCACTGCACGTCTGCATGCCAGGGTGACCTGCTGTTGGTTAGTTCCTGTTCCACCTCCTCTCGGGCAGTGTCCCGATTCTCTAACAATCTCCCAAAGTGTGCACTTGCACACTTCCAGTCATGATCTAAAAATATTGGATTGCAGTTAACATTGGCTGAAGTGGAGTCTTCACCATTGTTAAAAATGGTGTGTACAAGTGCACCCTTTGGGAAAACTCACATATTGTGGCTATGCTAAAAGAGATCTGTGAATGTAGTGTATTTCAGGAAATTTAAAAAAAATATATATGGCATAAAACAATATGTTATCTTATGCTCAATATTCTCATCTGAGATGAATCTCTGTAGCTTCCCAAGAGGAAACGTGTAGCCTAACTTACAACTAAAGGCTGTAGTTTTTACCTCCCCATCCATCCACCCATCTCTTATCCCTTGAACACAGATTTACTACAACCTCTACCTCCTACTTCAGACTCTCGATCTTGTGTCCCTATTCCCTATAGCGCACCACCTTTGACCAGGACCCATAGGGTATAATTTGGGACGCAGCCAGTGTATCATGACCACACATTGTTGCTCTACTGACCTGGTCTGCCATGTTGTATCCCGGGTCGTGCTTCTCCGTCTTCACGTTGGCCAGCTTCATCTCTGTCCCGGGCTCCATCTTGATGCCTTTCTCCTGCATGGTGTTGTCATCCTTGTCCAGCAGGTAGCGCAGCAGCGCATTGTCCTTCTTCTTGGGGCTGATGGACTCCTGCTTAGTGGCCATCTCAGCCATGGTGGCAGCCATACTGTCTGGTCCTCCCTGGTCTTGCTGGCCCTGACCCAGCTCCTTCCCCGTGGCCTCAGCTGTCAGCTTGGCCAACTCCACCGGGGACGTGCTGTTCTGGAGGAGTCTATGGAGGATCTTGTGTTTCTCCTTCAGCGAGGTGGAGTGATTGTTCTGGCCACCTGGTCCCATCCCGGGATCCTTAGAGTTGGGCTCCCCTCCCCCAGGGGCCCCGTGGGGCGAGCAGGGCTCCATGTGCTCTGACTTGTTGGTGAGTAGCTGCAGGAGCTTGGTGTGGCCCTTACTGTTGAGGAGCCTGTTCTGGGCCTCGGTTAGCTCTCCTCCTGATCCTCCAAAAGGCTTGAGGGTGTCATCTTTCGACTTCCTCTGCTCCACGTTCTCCCTCTCCTCCCCGTCTGGCTGGGACTGCTCCCCGTACGCTCCAAACATCTCTATCTCTCTCTCAGACGTGCAGCTGCTGCGGTTGGCCAGCTGGCTGGAGTTGAGGTTGGGGTTACTAGTGCTGCTAGCTCCACCACTACCAGGGGGACTCTGCATCTGCAGCATGCTGCCTGGCTTCCTGTCAGGTGACCCTATGGACTGCCCCTGCTGGGAGACCCCGTGGCATTCGCTGAGGGCCTGAAGGGCGTTGAGGGAGCTGTTACCAGTGTAGACACTGTGGTTGTTCCCCACCCCTGTGCTGTTACACACCCCTAGTGGAGAGTGCAGGCTGCCCGTTGGGGAGAAGGGCCCTGTGGGAAGAACGTGGGGGCAACCCGCCACACTGGGGCTCTGGCGGTGGCGTGGGGACACCATGGTACCACCGCCACTTTGACCCCCCTGAGAGGTCACACTGGGGCTGCCCTGCGACGGGCTGTTCATCCCCATCTTGAGTGCATAGTTGCTGCTACCCCGAGGAGTGGGAGAACGGTTCATAGCCCCCTGGCATCTGTAACGTCCACCCATGGTGGCCATGTTGGTATTGCTGCCAACCATTGTGTCCTGTCCCCCCAACCCTGGGGACAGCCCATCCACACTGGGAGGAGTCAGTGAAGACACAGTGTTCATTGGCTGCTTCCCCATCCCCTGTCCCTGGGCAGACATGTCTGGGTTCATCCCACACATCGTCTGCTCCCTGGAAGAGGGCAAAACAAATAGACACACAGCTTTAGGGATGGAGATGGCACCCTATTACCTATATAGTGAAGTGATCACAGCCCTGGATGGAAATGGCACCCTATTACCTATATAGTGAAGTGATCACAGCCCTATGGGCCCTAGTCAGAAGTAGTGCACTATAAAGGAAATAGGGTGCCATTTGGAATGCAAACATACTTAAGGAAGCCGTTTTCAGTCATTCTGGCTAAACTATAGAAAAGCATAAAATGGCATTCACTGTCAACGTTCTCCTTTCACACAGTATTACTTCCATGACAGACACTGATAAAATATAATGTAGGCGAATAACTAAAGTTCCGTCCTATGAGACAGCGCAAACTCAAATGCCAGTGGAGTCTCCAGTCCACAGCTATAAAGCAGTATGCACCGAGCGGGCTTTAGCAGCTTCAGGCACAGTTAAAAACACAAAGGCGTCATTGTGCACAGCACTGAAGCAACATTATGAGTTTCAGAATTAGACAAGAAAGCGCTAAGTTTGCAGTTGATCCACTCATTCTCAACAACAGTCCTGTTATTGTTTCCTGTTCCTGTCGAGCTCTGCCCCAAGGCCGCCAGATAAACGGGTGAAACACTGGGGTTGCTTCCGAAATGGCACCCTATTTCCTTGATAGTGCCACTACTTCAGAGTGCACCTCACAGAGCTCTCGTCAAAAGCAGTGCACTATACAGGGAATAGGGTGCCATTTATTAGCTGTGGCAAGGGATGAACTGAGCCACCGTTGTGTGGATGCACCCATAGAAATAGAATCAGTAGAAAGGCCCAGGGTCCATGTCAATGGCTGCTGAGGCCCAAACATTGGGGGTTGAACTAGAGTGGGGGATGAACAAGAGAAGGGGTCGTCAACCTTCTCTTGCCCAGGGACCCCCTCCCAGGCAAACCAGTGACCCCAAACATACGTTAGCATTTTTATGTCATGACTTATCAGGTAAATGATAATTGCAAGGTAATCAACATTTTAAAAAGGAATAGATTTGGAAGATAATGTAGGGAGGGAAAAATAATGACACTAATTGTAAACAGTAATATTGCCTATTAGCTGGAAAAGTAATTCCAAACACATTTTCGCTAAGAGCAGCTGTTTAAACAAATGTTAGTCATTTGTCCAATTCAAGAAAGCTTACATACACTACCATTCAAGTTTGGGATCACTTAGAAATGTCCTTGTTTTTGAAAGAAAAGCACATTTTTGTCCATTAAAATAACATCAAAGGGATCAGAAATAAAGTGTAGACATTGTTAATGACAATTGTAGCTGGAAACGGCTGATTTTTAATGGAATATCTACATAGGTGTACAGAGGCCCATTACCAGCAACCATAACTCCTGTGTTCCAATGGCACGTTGTGTTAGCTAATCCAAGTTTATCATTTTAAAAGGCTAATTGATCATTAGAAAACCCTCCTGTTAGCACAGCTGAAAATGGTTGTTCTGAATAAGAAGCAATAAAACTGGCCTTTAGACTAGTTGAGTATCTGGAGCATCAGCAATTGTGGGTTCGATTACAGGCTCAAAATGGCTAGAAATAAAGAACTTTCTTCTGAAACTCATCAGTCTATTCTTGTTCTGAGAAATTAAGGCTATTCCATGAAAGAAATTGCCAAGAAACTGAAGATCCCGTGCAACGCTGTGTACACAGAACAGCGCAAACTGGCTATAACAAGAACAGAAAGAGGAGTCGGAGGCCCCGGTGTCCAACTGAGCAAGACGACAAGTACATTTGTGTGTTGAGTTTGAGAAACAGACGTCTCACAAGTCCTCAACTGGCAGCTTAATTAAATAGTACCCGCAAAACACCAGTCTCAACGTCAACAGTGAAGATGCGACTCTGGGATGCTGTCCTTTTAGGCAGCATTGCAAAGAAAAATCCATACTTCAGACATGCCAATAAAAAGAAAAGATTAAGATGGGCAAAAGAACACGGACACTGGACAGAGGAACTCTGCTTATAAGGACAGCATCCCGGAGTCACCTCTTCACTGTTGACATTGAGACGGGTGTTTCACGGGTACTATTTAATTAAGCTGCCAGTTGGACTTGGAGTCTTTTTTTATTTTTTACAGTAGTGCATGTCATATACTCCAGTGAGTGTAATTGACTACAGTTAGTGTTATTTGAACTACAGTTGAAGTCAGGCGTTTACATACACCTTAGACTAATATATTTAAACTCAGTTTTTCACAATACCTGACATTTAATCCTCGTAAAATTCCCTGTCTTGGGTCAGTTAGGATCACCACTTTACTTTAAGAATGTGAAATGTCAGAATAATAGTAGAGAGAATGATTTATTTCAGCTTTTGTTTCTTTCATCACATTCCCAGTGGGTCAGAAGTTTACATACACTCAATTAGTATTTGGTAGCATTGACTTTAAATTGTTGGGTGAAACATTAATGGGTAGCCTTCCACAAGCTTCCCACAATAAGTTGGGTGAATTTTGGCCCATTCCTCCTGAGAGCTGGTGTAATTGAGTCAGGTTTGTAGGCCTCCTTGCTCGCACATGCTTTTTCAGTTCTGCTCACAAATTTTCTATGGGATTGAGGTCAGGGTTTTGTGATGGCCACTCCAATACCTTGACTTTGTTGTCCTTAAGCCATTTTGCCACAACTTAGGAAGTATGCTTGGGGTCATTGTCCATTTGGAAGACCCATTTGACATCAAGCTTTAACTTCCTGACTGATGTCTTGTGATGTTGCTTCAATATATCCACATAATATTCCTCCTTATGTTGCCATCTATTTTGTGAAGTGCGCCAGTCCCTCCTGCAGCAAAGCACCCCCACAACATGATGCTGCCACCCCCACAACATGATGCTGCCACCCCCGTGCTTCACGGTTGGAATGGTGTTCTTCGGCTTGCAAGCCTCCCCCTTTTTCCTCCAAACATAACGATGGTCATTATGGCCAAACAGTTCTATTTTTGTTTCATCAGACCAGAGGACATTTCTCCAAAAAGTACGATCTTTGTCCCCATGTGCAGTTGCAAACCGTAGTCTGGCTTTTTTAATGGCGGTTTTGGAGCAGTGGCTTCTTCCTTGCTGAGCGGCCTTTCAGGTTCTGTCGATATAGGACTAGTTTTACTGTGGATATAGATACTTTTGTACCTGCTTCCTCCAGCATCTTCACAAGGTCCTTTGCTGTTCTTCTGGGATTGATTTACACTTTTTGCACCAAAGTTCGTTCATCTCTAGGAGACAGAACGCGTCTCCTTCCTGACTGGTATGATGGCTGCATGGTCCCATGGTGTTTATACTTGCGTACTATTGTTTGTACAGATGAACATGGGACCGTCAGGCATTTGGAAATTGCTCCCAAAGATGAACCAGACTTGTGGAGGTCTACAATTTTAGATGATTTCTTTTGATTTTCTCCTGATGTCAAGCAAAGACGCACTGAGTTTGAAGGTAGGCCTTGAAATACACATCCAATTGACTCAAATTATGTCAATTAGCCAATCAGAAGCTTCTAAAGCCATGACATCATTTTCTGGAATTTTCCAAACTATTTAAAGGCAGTCAACTTAGTGTATGTAAACTTCTGACTCACTGGAATTGTGACACAGTGAATTATAGATTATTTCATTTTGTCTGTAAACAATTGTTGGAAAAATGACTTGTGTCATGCACAAAGTAGATGTCCTAACCGACTTGCCAAAATTATAGTTTGTTAACAAGAAATTTGTGGGGTGGTTGAAAAACTAGTTAATGATTCCAACCTAAGTGAAAGTAAACTTCCGACAGCTCCCCCTGAAGTACCTCCGTGACCCCTGGTTGAATAACCCTGAACCTAGAGAGAGGTGGTGTTCAGGGGAGACGTACCTCTGGAGGATGTGGAGGGACATGTAGAGCTGAGGTTCGTTGGTGGCAGGGGAGCGCACCAGCTTGCTCTTGGTGTGAGCCGACACAATGGTACCGTCGGACAGGGAGAAGCGATACAGAGGGCTGAACGCATGGCCCTGTCTCAGGACTGGAGAGAGAGGGATGGAGAGAGTGAGAGATATGGGGGAGAGAGATTTAATGACATGCTTTCAAATTTGGGCATTCATCAACTGAGGATCAAAGGCCTAGAGATCCCGTGAGATGTACCTTCTTGCTGATGCTTTTTGGCAAATGACATCTCCCCGTCGTTCTGCAGGTGGAACATTTGGATACATCTCCTGACCAGGTCCTCCCAGCCTGGCTTCATGGAGGCTCTCAGCAGACTGGTGTCCAGCGACGTGATCTTACCTAAGATTGCAATGCTAAGTTAGTTTCCCCAGCTTCAATCAATTAAACTTTATTTTATTAATACATTAGCATGTTGTCACAAAGCGCTTTACAATTACCCTGCCAAAAACCTGAACAGCAAGCAAAGCAGAAAGAAGCACAATGCGTCATTGCATTGTCTTACGTCAGATCGCATCACTCCTACGCGACGCTCGTCCCTCAACCCATCTTTCTTGTAGGACGTGGAACTCAGCTCTAAAAATCAAGATTATGCTCATCTGCCTAACACTAGTTCCTAATTCTGAAAATCACTCCGCTCTCGGAAGCTATGACGCACTAGCGATTACGACAAACCATGCTGCAACTAGCAGCCTAGTGCAAGCTTGTTTGAATGGCCATACAGTAGCTAATTTTCCAGCTTGTTGATTAAGTTGTAAGGCACCAAAGTTATGGGACTGTTCTCAAAAATTAGCATCTGATAGTTGGAACTGTGCCTCGTTACTTTGTATCATTTGGCCGATGCGATAACGTAGCAGAGAGCAGTCAGCTCTGCTGTAGAACTCGGTGCACTAATCACAACAGGTTACATGAAGACTCGAATTTCACTATGCTTAGTGGGCGTATTCAACATCGGGTATGTGAATTGATTTGAATCCGGTTCAGCCAGCAAGCAGACACATTAGCTAGCCAATTTTTGTGCACATTTTGAATTTCATAAATACTGATTCTACCACCACAAAACACCTCAACTAGACTTGGATTTAGACAGTGAAGAAGTGCTCATGAAAAAAAACGTATATTAGTTACAGGTTAATCGTTTTTGGTAAGATTCACTCCGACTCTTGAGGATGAAAGGGGGTTCAGTGGACGATATCACCTTGGTAACATTTTAAAAAGATAGGACAGCATATTGTAGACCGACTTCTTCTTAGCTATCCCATCAGTACTTGCAAGTTATCAGACAAACAGCCTTCTGACATGAGACAATGGCTTCATTGCGCATAGGCTATTCAACTGGTGTCAGAATTGTAATCCTAATGTAGATTTCAAGCAAACATTGAATCCGAATGATGAAACTCTGAGACCCAACCCACAGAGGTGATGAGACTTACTTAGAACAGGTGAATACAGTACAGTAGCAAAGTGGTAGTTGTCCCCTACCTTGGAGATCCTGCCTGGTGGTAAAGCTCTCGTATGTTGGGAGCATGGGCCTCTCTTTGACAGGAACCCTTCGTGCTACACAGATCAGGCAAGACTGGAAATCTTTACAAAGAGAACCAAAAACATATTAAAAGCTTTACCTAGAAGTAGTCCAAGTTCATGAACATGACCTCCAACTTATCCTCTTGGTTGGAGGCGGTAGGTGATACAACTTGGCGATGTTCAGTTCACACCCTGCCTCAACTCTCCTGGCTACTGTCCTTACTCAATATCAACACATCTCCATTGAATTTGAAGCTATGATGCGGTTTCAATGTCAAAATACTTTTTTTTGCAGAATATCTTGGAAGCAGTGGCGGATGGACGGCGGTACTAAAATTAGACAAGACATATTTCCCTGGGAGCTCCAAGGGAAAGGAGGAAGTGGCAGACACTAATTAGACGTCCCATGGTCCTCTCTGAGGATGCGTCTGACGGATGACAGGAATCTAAAGGAGGACAGGACACTGGAGAGACGGAGATGAACGGAGAGGAAAGACACCCAGACCCACAGAGCTGTATTCACTAGGAATGAACAGAAACAAACAGCCCGAAAAGAGGAGGGACTACCTGCACATGTCCAATAAGGAAAGCTTGTTTTTCCATTGTAAAATGTTCTGCACTAATGAACGCGACCCAAGTCTACGATTTCTGTCCAAACCAAAGCTTCCACACTCCAATATGGCTGACCAAAGTGTATTCTTGTGATAAGCATACTAATAATAGCATCCAAAATTGGAAAAACTCTACATTCCTAAAATGATTAGTTTTAGAGTGTAGTGCTCTTGAAGAGCACATGTAACATCTGACAAACATATTAATGTTCCATGTTGGAAGATTTAGTGACATTTACTCAGATAGAAGACATCATTCCAAGAGTTCAGCATTAACCCCTCATGGGAAGACAGGGGAGTGGATAACTGATCATAAAGGTACTTCATGATGACAGTAAACATCCTTTTTCTTTTATGTCAATCATTGAATTTTCTTTAGTTTTCAACTCAAGTTTGATTTGATGGTAAACAAACATTTATGTACCTTCTCCCTCCTCTTTGATGGACTTTGGCTCGGACACGGCAAAACACTGCATGGTCTCATACTTCTGCTGCACCTCCTGGTCCTGGGGCTCCTGCTCACCTCCCTCCCAGGGCCCGTGGGGGTTGACCAGCATGCGGCAGTTAAACGTGTGGCTATTCCTGTTGGGATTCTCACTGGACCGCGGTGCTCTGCAGTTCACTAGGGGGCACACACAGTGGGCAAAAGGTCAAAACGATCAACTTACTGTCCCCATTGGCACCGAATATCAAATCATAATTTCCTGTCTCATTCATGACTGACTCATTCACTGGCGATCTAAAGTCTTCTTAAAGAAGGTATGACAGCAACCCATGCTTTGGATTTGTTTACCTGGCCACTGTTTCAAATGCTATATTTTTAGCATTTGTGACACAAATCCAATGCAATGCAACTTATATTAGCATTTTCACACTTCATGTTCAACTCAATTAAATTACTTATACATGATTTAGACATTCATCACAAAAGTGTATATATTTGATAGATGGGTCACAGTGAGTGTGAGTGGGTACATCAACTCACCCAGGGACTTGGGCAGCAGTGATGGATTGATAAAGGAGTGAGAGAAAGGTGTAGTATAACTCACCGAGGGACTTGGGCAGAAGGTTCTTGATGAACTCTGCGTGGTCTCCTACGTGCAGGACGCTGTAGACGCTGGTGTTCATCAGCTCCTCCTGATTATACTGCAGGTACTGGGTCACGTTCTCTGACACAAACACAATGTTCCCCTCCATGTTCACCACAAAGAAGAACCCGTCCAGCGCCTGTGGAGGAAGGCATTGGGAGAAGATGAGGTTTATTAGAAGAAAAAGACTTAACTGATACATACAAGACAGAAATTTGTATTTTGATATACACAAAAACAGGTCGGCGAGGGAGTAGAGGAAGAAGGTTATTAGTGAATTGACAGAAACTGTAGACAGATTATCGAAAATGGGAGAAACATCAGCTACCTTTGGTATATTCAGGTTTGTTATCTATTGTGTCCCAAATGATGTTCTATTCCCTATATAGTGCACATCTATGGACCAGAGTGCTATGAGGCCTGGACAGTAGTGCATAGGGAATAGGGTACCATTTGGGATGCAAGCATGGTGTTGATCTAGGGTCTGGGTTCCAATGGGTTAAGAGGAGATTTATGCGATATTACTGAGCCATTAGCCAAAGTGTTCTAGAGCCATTACAGTGAGGATACAAAATAGAGAGCCATCATCTACGGAATATTATAATAATTATTATTTTTTAAATACCCGTATCCATTACGAAGAGAAAAGGGCATAAGAAGTAAATTACGGCTGAGCAGCACAAAGCTACCATACTAAAGACAGGCTTCGAGATCAAAACATTAGCAGGGAATGATCGGACGTAAAATGGGCTAGCTAACAGCGTGTGAAAAGTGAGTCTTAGTTCCAAATGGCACCTTATTTCCTTTATAAGGCCCTGATAAAAAGTAGGGCACATAGGCTTCTGGTCCAAAGTAGTGCATGATATATATGGAATAGGATGTCATTTGGGATGCATCGTGGGCTTCATCATTAAAACATGACGGCACGCAAGTCGGACAGTCAAGTCGGAATATAACCATACAGTATAACCATGCATTACTGCATAGCGAACCGACTACACTGAGAGCATTGTGTATCAACAGGCTCATCATCCTCAGTGAACTAAATAGCTTAGAGAAAAAGAAGTCTCAGCCAGAGACTGTGTGTGTGTGTGTGTGTGTGTGTGTGTGTGTCTCTTAGGACAGGAGAGTGTATACAGGACAGCTAGGCCATTAAACGCATTCCCTGAGCCTAAGCCTGTAATCACTTATTCTGGCCTGGCAACAATTCACTGTCATATTAGTGGGTTTGGGTTGTACACAATGTAACTAAACTGCAATGACAAATGGGTCAAACTAGGGTAAAACTCTGCTTGAAACACTAACATGATTAAAATAGGAATACTCTTCCTCTATCAACGTGCTTTAGCCATGGTGCTACAGCAGCTATTCTGTGTGCAATAGAAAACACAGTTGGAACTCCACATAGACAGAAACGGGTTTTAAAAGCTATGATTTCGGGTAAATCGCCTGTCCTCTTGGCAGCTACAGAGAGGTTTCTCAGAGTTTGCTTTATGG
Source organism: Oncorhynchus clarkii lewisi (assembly GCF_045791955.1). NCBI lineage: Eukaryota > Metazoa > Chordata > Actinopteri > Salmoniformes > Salmonidae > Oncorhynchus > Oncorhynchus clarkii. Next base: position 19,759,571 of record NC_092166.1, on the reverse strand, counting down.
CCCATGGTTGGTTACCGCCAGGAATGATGAGTAATCCTCTCCTCCACCACGTCAGCAGCCTGGCTGTGAATTGTCCCTGCTCCCAACCTGCACCACTTCAAACAGCGCGGACAACCGGCCGCAGCAGTTATATTTAGAGTCTACTGTGTCAATGCCATGACGTAGGCCATTTCAAATGGCACCCTATTCACTATGTGGGGAATAGGGTGTCATTTGGGACGCAGACACTGTCTGAATGCAGAAACGTATGAGCCAGAGGGAGAATAAATACCCACTGACAACAGATTAGACAGAACTGGAGAATAACACTGGCAGCCACTCGCTGATTACCACTTTCCCTGCTTATAGATAGAGGGACCCCTCTGTCTGTCGCCAAATGAGGACCAGGCTAGTGCATTGGTGAACAACTTGTCCTGACGAAGACCCAGTTTTGAGTCGAAATGTTGTCTTATTACACATTTTGGGGGCATTATACCAGTGTGAGGATTTACTTTTTGTTCTATTCTTGCATTACCAAACTTGCAGGGGCGTTAGCTACAACACTATGCAGGGGGAGTTATACAACCCTACATATTTTAAATGTGTCGATTTCACAAGTCCTGCTAATCATGCGACTTGTGTGTGTTCAAGGTAAAGGATCACATGATCCAAAGTGAGTCAGTGTTGTGAATAGTGTGCATTGCTCACACCCACCTCGAGCATCATTGGTCCAAGAGCGTCTTTGTCAATAACACTTTGGCCTGTTGACGAGACGTGTGCTTTCTGTACCTCCTCTGCATTGGCAGTAGTTGTTTTCTCTGCAGGGTTGGAGAGAGGGGAGGGAGAGAGTGAGGGAGGAGAGTGAGGTTGTTAGACATGTTTCACTAGTTAACATGTAATCACGTCAGCCCCAGCACAGTCATTGCAAAGGGAGTGTTGTGTTGAAAGAAAACACAACTAGTTAAATATACCATATTCTAAACAAAAATCCTGAGATGGGAGGATCAAAAAGACAATGAGAATAATTTGTCATTCAAACTAACAGAATCCTGTAAACAGAACTTTGTTTTTTTTTTTTTTTTTTTAATAAGTGGCACTCATTTTACCAACCCTGAGAATGACTTACCACAGGTTGTTGTTGTGTTAATATTATTTAGTCTGGGACAACCGATAATCATTAGCAACATAATTTCCCATAAAAAAATGTTTTTTTAAAGTCTCCCACAGTCTATACCAGGCCAAGTGCAAACAGTAAACCACCATACTGTTGATGTACTTGGGAATGTGTGTGTTGACTTAAATACCAGTGTGCATCATTGAGTGTTTGGATATTGTATTAATGCCTCAATAAACCCGTCCGTCCCATCCAGTCATCCTCCCCTCTGGAGCTCCTCTTCCCCCCCTCCCATATTTCTCCCTTTCTCTCCCTCGTACTGTGGTGTCATTGGTTGGTGCCACTAGAGTCAAGCTGTCCTCTGTCTGTCCTGTCTGCCTCAATAGGGTACATAGCTGACATTCCTGTCCACCAACTACCACTGCATTAAATGTAGCAAAAATATTAGAATCCTTGATTAATTCTTAGCTAAGATCTTTTTGAACTACAAATTGGTATTCTAAACTCAGGGGTGGAAGTAACAAATTACAACTACTCACGTTCCTGTAATTGAATAGCTTTTCTGTGTACTTTCAAAACCATCCATTACAGAGTACAATCTAAAAAAGGGATACACATCATGGCAAGCATAAAGTTTGCACCTTTTGTAGCAGCTAGAACTGTTCACTTGTTCGTCAGTGACAAGTAACATGACTAGATGGACCAATTCAATTTCACGCATCGCGCCAAAACGGCCCAATCACAGCTGTGTATGCAAACCAAATGAAGATCGGTAGCAGGATTTTCTAACAGTAAAAAAAAAAAAAAAAAAAGTAGCCATGTGCCATGAAAAAAAAAAAGGGTTCCTAATCAACTTGAAAAATAAAATGGAGCCTAATGAGATTGAGCAGGTTCAGGAGACGACACACAGAGACCAAGCCAGTGGCCGGGTCTTCTGAAGACCATGAGGAAGGAAATCCCTGGCCGTATCTCAAAGAACACTTCAGCTTGTCGTTGCAGGCACTCTCAACGCTGTGCATTACAGGGAAGACATCCTCCTCCCTGATGTGGTACCCGTCCTGCAAGCTCATCCTGACATGACCCTCCAGCATGACAATGCCACCAGCCACACTAGTCCAATCTGTGCGTTATTTCCTGCAAGACAAGAATGTCAATGTTCTGCCATGGCCAGCGAAGAGCCCAGATCTCAATCCCATTGAGCACGTCTGGGACCTGTTGGATTGGAGGGTGAAGGCTAGGGCCATTCCCCCCAGAAATGTCCGAGAACTTGCAGGTGCCTTGGTGGAAGAGGGGGTAACATCTCACAGCATGAACTAGCAAATCTGGTGCAGTCCGCCTTCCGGGTGGCGCAGTGGTCTAAGGCACTGCATCACAGTGCTAGCTGTGCCACCAGAGACTCTGGGTTTGAGCCCAGGCTCTGTCGCGGGAGGCCCATGGGGCGGCACACAATTGGTCTAGCGTTGTCCAGGTTAGGGAGGGTTTGGCCGGTAGGGAAATCCTTGTCTCAACGCGTACTAGTGACTCCTGTGGCGGGCCGGGAGCAGTGCACGCTAACCAAGGTTGCCAGGTGCACGGTGTTTCTTCCGACACATTGGTGCGGTTGGCTTCTGGGTTGGATGGCACTGTGTTAAGAAGCAGTGCGACTTGGTTGGGTTGTGTATCGGAGGACGCATGACTTTCAACCTTCGTCTCTCTCAAGCCCGTACGGGAGTTGTAGCGATGAGACAAGATAGTAGCTACTAAACAATTGGATACCACAAAATTGGGGAGAAAAAGGGGTAAAATACACAAACAAAAAAAACACACAAAAAAAATAGGTTCTACTTGACTCAAGATTCCATGATGGCAGAATAGACGGATGCACGGTTAATACAATTTTAATACAATACAATCGTTTGCTGCCTCCACCCAGTCAGTAAGCACGGTTGGTTTCAATGACAAAAATGGACGAATGTAACTAAGGCAGAGATTGATTTTATTGACAAACTAGCATGGGCAATAATCACAAGTCAGTTATGCCATGGCTAATAAGCTAGCATATCCATTTATCTAGCAAGCTAAAAACCCGGAGCCTAACATTAGCTAGCTCCTGGGAGGATGTCATGTCATCAAGCTAAAAACCCGGAGCCTAACATTAGCTAGCTCCTGGGACGATGTCATGTCATCAAGCTAAAAACCTGGAGCCTAACATTAGCTAGCTCCTGGGAGGATGTCATGTCATCAAGCTAAAAACCCGGAGCCTAACATTAGCTAGCTCCTGGGAGGATGTCATGTCATCAAAGGAGTGGGTGAGTGACCGACTCCCCCCCCCCCTCATATTATTTTCCGTGGCTACAGCTAGAGATGCAGGTGTCACTTGGTTAGCAAGGAAGAAATGTGAATCGTTTTTCTAGATAGCCATTCTAAACTTGATCGACTGTTCTTCAGTTAGCATCTCTTGCATTCGTAAATTCTCTCTGGATATCTACTCCAATTTCAGAGCACTGGATTTATTTCAAGGCCTGAGTGTGCCAGAATGCAAAATAACTGAGTAATATAGGAATGTGCAAAACCTGCTGAATATGACCAGTGTCAGTAAACATTGGCAAAAAAAAAGTCATGGCCAGTGTTGCCAGCAGCACAGTTCGTCACTATCGCTCTAGATAACATGTAGAGACAGCCTAACCAACTCTGCTGGGGCGGCAGGTAGCCTAGTGGTCAGAGCGTTGGGCCAGTAACCGAAAGGTTACAAATCCCCGTTCTGCCCCTGAACAAGGCACTTAGGCCGTCTTCGTAAATAATTATTTGTTCTTAACCTGACTTGCTTAGTTAGTTATAGGAGGTTAAAAAGGAGGTTAAGGATAGGTTAGGAGGTTAAAAAATAAAATAAAATAACACCATCCAAACCTTGAAGCAAGGTTGTGGGGGTGCTTTGCTGCAGGAGAGACTGGTGCATCTTGAGGAGGAAATTATGTGGATGTATTGAAGAAACATCTCATGACATCAGTCAGGAAATGGGTCTTCCAAAGTTGTGGCAAAATGGCTTAAGAACAACAAAGTCAAGGTATTGGAGTGGCCATCACAAAGCCCGGACCTCAATCCCATGTGTGGGCAGAACTGAAATGTTGCTTCAATATATCCACAGAATTTTCCTCCTCTTTTGTGAAGTGCACCAGACAATGACGGCCACGGAACAGTGCCTTGTTCAGAATGACAGATTTGTTTTACCTTGTCAGCTCGGGGATTTGATCATGCAACCTTTCGGTTACTAGTCCAACTAGGCTAGAAGCATAACGATGGTCATTATGGCCAAACAGAGGACATTTCTCCAAAAAGTAATATCTTTGTCCCCATGTGCAGTTGCAAACCATAGTCTGGCTTTTTTTTTATGACAGTTTTGGAGCAGTTGCTTCTCCCTTGCTGAGCGGCCGTTCAGGTTATGTCGATATAGGACTCGTTTTACTGTGGCTATAGATACTTTTGTACCCGTTTTCTCCAGCATCGTCACAAGGTCCTTTGCTGTTGTTCTGGGATTGATTTGCACTTTCTGCACCAAAGTACGTTCATCTCTAGGAGACAGAACGCGTCTCCTTCCTGAGTGGTATGACGGCTGCGTGGTCCCATGGTGTTTATACTTGCGTACTATTGTTTGTACAGATGAACGTGGTACCTTCAGACATTTGGAAAAAAATATTCTGTGGTCTTGGCTGATTTATTTTGTGTCAAGCAAAGAGGCACTGAGTTTGAAGGTAGGCCTTGAAATAAATCCACATATACACCTCCAATTGACTCAAATTATATAAATTAGCCTAACAGAAGCTTCTAAAGCCATGACATAATTTTCTGGAATTTTCCAAGCTGTTTAAAAGCACAGTCAACTTAGTGTATGTAAATTTCTGACCCACTGGAATTGTGAATTACAAGTACAGTGAATTACAAGTGCAATAATCTGTCTGTAAATAATTGTTGGAAAAATGACTTGTGTCATGCACAAAGTAGATGTCCTAACCGACTTCCCAAAACTATAGTTTGTTAACAAGAAATTTGTGGAGTTGATGCAAAACGAGTTATTGACTCCAACCTAAGTATATGTAAACTTCCGACTTCAACTGCATAATACAGTAGGCCGTCTCTCTCCCTCTCTCCTAGTTTCCTCTGAGTCTTACATCACATTGCTCATCATTATATAATCCAGTCAGTGAATAACAGCCTGCTTTTCATTATCATCAAGAAGAGTGTCTCATCTGATCTTCCACTGTAGTCTGTAGATGCGCACTGTGCGTGCGCATCTGCTCGGCTGTTGTCTGCCCTTCAAGCAGACACACACACAACGCAGCTGACTGAAATACACGCGCAGTCCTGCTCGCTCACACACACATGAAATGTACATTAAGTGTGGTATTTTGAAGAAAGCAAGTGATTGTTGTGACATAGGAATGTGTGTGCTTACAATGGAGGGGAATTAACTCAATATTAGAAAAGGGTCAATAAAGTCAAATAAAGCCTTACCCTGCTCTTTTATTTGACGAATCTGCTTCACAGTTTCTTTCAAGATTGCACATTTGTCTGGCTTGACATTGAAGTTGTCAATGTCATTGATGTTTGCAAAGATCAACTCCGCCAGTTCTTCAATGTATTTGTTTTCATGCTCCCGGTTTGGTTTTTCCATGCTCCTCTTGGGGCTGTGGAAACAGAGACCGAGGTAAGACAACCGACAACCCAGGGCAAGTGAACAACACTGATTAGGAAAAATACTTTCACAGCAATGTGTGTGGTGTCTATTTATCCAAACTTAAGCAAACAATTTAGATAGCCTATACATGTACTTAAGATTAATAGACGGCAAGAAAGTAAAAAACATGTCATTCTGTATTCTGTCATTGCACGATGGCACCCTATTCTGTACAAAGTACAATTATTTTGATCACGTTCTGATCAAAACTAGTGCACTAAATAGGGAATAGGGTGCCATTTTGAATGGCTACATGCTCTCCGTATGACCGGTGTATAACCTGACTGCTGAATGACCTTCTAGAGCTTTACAACGGAAATGGATCCGTAACTAAGTTTGTGTTGAGGCGTAGGTGTATTGGAGAGGGATCTGTAAGAGCCCTAATTAAAAGTAGTGCACTATATAGGGGGAATAGGATGCCATTTGCGCCGCATACTATGGTTGTGTGTGTTTGACAGCTGATCTTACCTGGGCCCCAGGAGATCCGGGCCACATTCTTTCCGCTTAAGAGACTCTCCCCTGGCAGCAGGGTCGGGGGTGTTGTCCCCCGAACTACTCATCTTCAGCAAATATCACCAACTACAGAAAGAGAGCAGAAGACACCATTAAGGCTCAAGCCTGACGAAGACCTTCAGGTTGAAACGTTGCAATAAACCGCTGGAGCATTAATCAGTATACGGGTATCTACCAATTAGAGGTCGACCGATTAATCGGAATGGCCGATTAATTAGGGCCAATTTCAAGTTTTCATAAATCGAAAATCGGTATTTTTGGGCGCCGATTTTTATACCTTTATTTAACTAGGCAAGTCAGTTAAGAACACATTCTTATTTTCAATGACGGCCTAGGAACGGTGGGTTAACGGCCTTGTTCAGGGGCAGAACGACAGATTTTCACCTTGTCAGCTCAGGGGATCCAATCTTGCAACCGTACAGTTAACTAGTCCAACGCTCTAACCATTGCACTCCACAAGGAGCCTGCCTGTTACGCGAATGCAGTAGAAGCCAAGGTAAATTGCTAGCTAGCATTAAACTTATCTTATAAAAAACAATCAATCATACTCACTAGTTATAACTACTAATCCAGTTTAGCAGGCAATATTAACCAGGTGAAATTGTGTCATATCTCTTGCGTTCATTGCACGCAGAGTCAGGGTATATGCAACAGTTTGGGCTGCCTGGCTCATTGCAAACTAATTTGCCAGAATTTTACGTAATTATGACATAACATTGAAGGTTGTGCAATGTAACAAGAATATTTAGACTTAGGGATGCCACCCGTTAGATAAAATACCGAACGGTTCCGTATTTCACTGAAATAGTAAACGTTTTGTTTTCGAAATGATCGTTTCTGGATACGACCATATTAATGACCAAAGGCTCGTATTTCTGTGTGTTATTATGTTATAATTAAGTCTGATTTGATAGAGAAGTCTGACTGAGCAGCAGCAGGCACGTAATCCTTCATTCAAACAGCACTTTCGTGCGTTTTGCCAGAAACTTTTCGCAAGCACAACGCTGTTCATGACTTCAAGCCTATCAGCCTAATGGCTGGTGTAACCAATGTGAAATGGCTAGCTAGTTAGCTGGGTGTGCGCTAATACCATTTCAAACGTCACTCGCTTTTAGATTTGGAGTAGTTATTCCCCTTGCGCTGCAAGGGCCGCGGCTTTTGTGGAGCGATGGGTAACGCTGCTTTGAGTGTGGCTGTTGTCGATGTGTTCCTGGTTTGAGCCCAGGTAGGGGCCATTTGGAATACAAATGGTAGAGAGAGAAATAGTCCTATAAATACTATATTAACCACAACCTAAAACCTCTTACCTTGGAATATTGAAGTCTCATGTTAAAAGGAACCACCAACTTTCATATGTTCTCATGTTCTGAGCAAGGAACTTAGCTTTTTTAAAATGGCACACATTTTTACACGGCACATACATGGCACATATTGCATATTGGCACATATTATTTTCTTCTCCAACACTTTGTTTTTGCATTATTTAAACCAAATTGAACATGTTTCATTATTTACTTGAGATTAATATAATACATCAATAAAATCAATTTAAAGTTAAAATAAGTGTTAATTCGGTATTGTTGTAATTGTCATTATCACAAATATATTTTAAAAAAATTGGCCAATTAATCGGTATCGGCTTTTGGGTCCTCCAATAATCGGTATCGGCGTTGAAAAATCATAAATCGGTCAACCTCTACTACCAATATTTTATCCATTCATTTTTTCTACCCTAGCACCTGCAAGTTACTGGATGTCTGTGCAATACATTTGAAACAAAGATGCCTTTTAGGACAATGAGCAACCCAGAGACTAGCTACATCATTAATTACTTGCTACTTTTATCTCTTAGCCGCATTTTTTGAAACTGCACTGTCGGTTAGGGGCTCGTAAGTAAGCATTTTACTGTAAGGTCTACTACACCTGTTGTATTCGGCACATGTGACTAATAACATTTGATCATGCCGTTAAAATTGAATTGGAGAGATGTTGTGGATCATCATTGTACTAACAAAATGTGTTGACAGCAGCTAGTGAACCTATGAGAGACTGAGATGGGTGTTAATCATGACTGTCAGCCACAGATCTAGTACACGGCATCCCACAATAAGCTACGTTGTGTGGGAAGGCTAATTGTAAGAGGTGTCAATGTTTACCTCAACATAAGGCAATTTGTGTGGCTGTGTTATAGCATGGGCTTCGGTTTAACACGTCTCTCATCAAATCCAAGCAGAAGGTGGAAGACCCGAGTGTATGGCCACCGTGTGTTTCTGCTGCATTTGCAGCCGAGGTTCCCCTCCCCCCACTAGTCTGTTTGTCCAAGACCCTTCCCCGGTCAATGCTCTGTTTGTCCATTACAGAAAGTAATGCCGCATTTCCACCAGTGTTTTACCCAAAATGCTCAGCTTCCATCTACCCAGGCCGGCACCCGTATCTCACTGGGCCATGGCTCTGGTGCATCTGCTTTCACTTGAGGCCAAAGCCAGGCCACTGGTTCTTGTTCAGCCTGCATTTACATTACTAATGGCTGACTGTGAATTTTAACACCTTCTCACAAAGCAACTGTTATGATTATGCAGAGGTTGTTGATTCTGCTCTTCAGTCCTCACTGTCAGCTCCAGCTATGGAAACAATTTCCCTAGTATAGTATATACACTGGAGCAACACTGGTGTTACAGTCAAAAAGCAGCATAAGAGCGTCTCTTAAAGGGTGTATAACCAGGCCAGACCGAACGATATTGGAGACCCTGCCTGCATCCCACATTGCACCCAATTCCCTTTATAGTAGAGTACTTTGACCAGGGCTCTGGTCAAAAGCAGTGCACTTTAAAGGGAATAGGGTGCAATTTGGGACAAAGCACCTTAGTAGTCCAAACAGAACTCTTTCCTTGTACCCAGTATGTGTGGATGTGGCAACTAGGTTGACATTCAAGTCCTGTATTGGCTGATACTTGAAAAGTAACAATAAGAGATCTGTCAACAACAAGGGGCTGTGAACTATTGGTTTGTTCAGATCTCCATTTGCTTTTGCTGAAGCAGTAGCTATTCTTCTTGGAGTCCACACAAATACATGAAACAACAGTGGTACATAGAGACAAGAACAGTCACGCAAATAACTCTTAAAAACAGAGGATAATCACAACAACTGATCTGAATAGACAGATTCCCGTGGCCTCATTCAAAATGGAACTGCTTTAGCCAGAATGATGGTTATAAGCAAAACGCATCACAGATTTCTGACTAAATGTGAAAATACACTTCTATGGTGATCTGTATCTACCCGGGGGACAATTGAAATAAATTAATCATAATAAATACCCCAATTCCTGAATAAATATATCCCAAATGAAAACAGCAAAAGCATATTATGTACAGTGAGGTTTCATTACATATGCGACAGTGTGGCCACCTAGCTGGTCTTTAGGGCAGTGGTGGTGTCAGCTAGCCTAGCGTTGAGCTGATCTGCTGGTGGAGCAGCAGACTAAATTACTAACAGGACAGCACATCACCTGACCATTACATAACACACAGCCGGGACCTGCCACTGAGCAGATGAGAGGAGTAGAGGGCCGGCTGGAGCAAATCTGCCTGCTCATCTAAATGAATAATCAGCCCACAGATCCTTACTGAGAGTACAATGGCCCCATTCGATCAGAAGGATGAGAGGGAGGAGGGGAGTAGGAGGAGCAGAGAGAGGAGGAAGGAAAGAGGAGGAGGAGTGGGAGCAGGAGGAGTCTCAATCTACTTCTTTCATGTATGCATGCTTAGCAAATTTATACAGGAAGGAATCATTAGGGCTAATCACTTGATCAGTTAATTATGAGAGAGAGAGAGCGCTTATCAAAGCTCTCATGAAACAAAACAGATCATACAATTATCTTGACGCAGTGATTTTGGCAATCAACATGTTCATGTTAAACCATGCAGGGAAACATGTTTCCTTGCTCACATTGATGGGTAATTAATTACAAGACATTCTCACTGTAAAGCTTCAACTGATTGGGTATAAATGTAAAGCTGTACTGTAGGCATTAGATAACAGTGAGAATATTGAAGACATCAGCCACTGTCCCATTTAGACTGTAGCACTTTCCGTGGTGCTGAGAAAAGTAGCTTGAAAAGTAGCTTTGAGTTTAAAATCAGAGCAGGTGTTTGGGAGAATATAATATTATGTAATAGAACGCTATATAGCCTACCCTGTGAAACAGCCTCTGGTCCTGATGAAGAGACAACAAGAGATGCCCTCCTAAAGGTAATGGTAGTACAATACAACAGAGGCATGGTCACACATGACTCTCAGTAAACAGAGCCCTATAGGTCCTGGTCAAAAGTAGTGCTCCACACAGGGAATAGAGTGCCGTTTGAGACGCAACCCATTGTAAAACAGCCTGCTATTTGGCTGGCTGCTTGCTCTAAATGCATGGACAGAGCCTACATCCTCATTCCATTACAAGGTAGCAGCTCAATGCATTCAGAAGTTACAAATCATTTCAGAATGTTGGCCATTCAGCCATTTCCACCATTGAGTAAAATAGCACACTATGGCCTTTGACTATAGTGATTTGGAGCAAGGTCTTCCAACTTATAATACTTTTCACATAAGAAAAAGGGCAAAAGCCCTTTAAAAATGGTCTGATAACGTAGGAGTAACCATAGGCCAGAATCCGATCGTGGGTTGTAGACGATGCAGCTTTTAATGACAAATGTAGACACATTTGCAGAGATTTAGTAACATCCTCTTACTCCTCCTCGAAATGCAATGGAGGAAATGGATCTTTATGATGCCTTACATGTCGACTACACCGGGCGAGCAGATCTCATGCATATAGATTTTATCCACTCACACCAGACACGATCAGGACACGCAGGTTGAAATATCAAAACAAACTCTGAACTATATTCATTTGGGGACAGGTCGAAAGCATTAAAACATGTGTGGCAATTTAGCTAGCTAGCTTGCTGTTGCTAGCTAATTTGTCCAGGGATATAAACATTGGGTCGTTATTTTTTACCTAAAATGCACAATGTCCTCTATTCCGACAATGAATCCACAGATAAAAGGGTAAACTGAGTTTGTGTCTTGTAATCTCTTCTTCAGGCTTCTTCTTTGGAATTTATATTGCAGTTGGCAACCATCTTTAAGGTGCAACTGGACCTCAGTTCATCTTTCAATAACCCACATGGGTATACGCTCCTAAAAAACTAAATCAGGAGAAGGGAGAGGCGGGACTTGCAGCGCATCAAGAGTCAAACAGAAGCACCTAGCTATGCAGATGCTCGTTGACGCACTCGAGCAGTGTGGATGCAATGATTGAATAACACGTGTACATTTCTTTTGTAACGCTCACGCACGTAATGCAACCGGTGTGGCCAGAACATTAGTCTTCCAATTTCCACAGGTCCATAACACGTGAGGGAAAGTAGGCGTAAGACTCTCCTCCTAAGTATAAAAATGTCCTTTTCTTTTTTTTTTTAATAGTATGAATGTTTTAGGCATGCTGCACGGCCTACAAAGGTGCACAACACGATTAAAACAATTGTAATTATTTTATGGTTGAAAATAACACACTACACGACAATTGATTCTCCCAAAAGCAGAACAGTGGTTTGTGTTTTGATCAGGAGGATAATCCCGCTAGGAAGCAGTGGTCAATCCAACGGTTCATTCTTTAAAATGGCTCAGTTGACCTCTGAACTGTTTTCTTCTCTCTGCTGAAATTGTTTTTAAATGGTTTTACTTTGAGGCACTTGGCTCTAATTTCATTAGCATTGGATTGGAAGGAGAAGATGCTGGGGTGTTAGCATTTTGTGGTAGGCTTCATCACTGTTAATTCATCAAGAGTGTGCCTGCCTCGAGCGGTGATGGAACAATCGGTCCCAGCATGCTTTTTGTGAGGTCACCACCCTCCTGGGAGCTGAGAATGGGGCCACATCAGATCAACGCCATGATGTCATAATCAGATGTAACTGCTCTCTTCATCACCATCATCCTCCCTGGAGAGTCAAGTGCTTTGACAAGAGTATCAAGGCTGGCCAGCACTACCAAATATAGGAGTAATATAAAATCTAAATATTTCTGATCACATAGGCCTGATTGCTTTCCTGCGTAACAGAGTTCAGAATAGCCTTATTGAGGATGTTGAGATACCACGCATGCAGACTGACATGACATGGACCCTCTTAGTCAGTTCGACTGTTGGAGGATGTCTAAGCCTGTATAAAACCTCACGGTAACAGGGCTGAAGCCCTCCCATCAGACATATACACTGGGTATTAAATCTTTAGTGTACATGTAGATTAGGAGCCTTCATTTTTCTGTAGCTACGCATGTTTGCAGCTGTTGTTTATCCTGTAACCTCTTCGCTGTCTGGGAGACAAAAGACATATGGACCAAAATAGACTAACACACACAGCCCAACACCACCACATTGGGTAGGCTAAAACAATGAAAAAGTTCTTACTTTTTCAATTACTCTTGAAAACTAGCCCTTGGTGGGCTAAAAGATCCTAATAAACAAAACCAAATTAAATACTGTGGTTTTTCCATTGTCACGCAAGTCAATTCCTAAACTGTAAATTACAAAAAGGAACAACAAAGTCAACTCGCCCCTGCTCTGTTCTTTATTCTTACTCTTATTATGCATCCTGATGCCTAGCCACTTTACCCTGCCTTTATGTACATCTTTTTTTCTATTGTGTTATTGACTATACGTTTGTGTATTCCATGTGTAACTCTGTGTTGTTGTCGGTGTCGCACTGCTTTGCTTTATCTTGGCCAGGTCGCAGTTGTGAATGAGAACTTGTTCTCAACTAGCCTACCTGGTTAAATAAAGGTGAAATACAAATAAATAAACAAATACCTTGTACCCCTGCACATTGATCTGATACTGGTGCGACCAGGGAGGTAGCAGACTAAAATAATCAATTCAACGAGACGTCGGATGAGAGCTGGAGCCAGCCATTATCAGGCTGATCCCTCAGGTCAAATTGAATCAGGGCTCAGCCCTGGCCTGCCGACGTCCCCTGGCCCACTCACACTACCTGGGGATATCCCAAATGGCACCCTATTCGGTGCACTACTTTTGACCAGAGCTGTATGGTCCCTTGTCAAAAGTAGAGCACATGTTTAGGTGAAAGGGTGCCATTTGAGATACACTCCCCTGCCTATGTCCCCTAGCCCCTCTCCCCTATAGTAAGGGTACACACTTAGCAATGCCAGCCAAGACAAAAGTCAGACCTGAAAAAAAGGCACTTTAATGGCTATCAACCCTGGTCCAAGAGGCTGGCGTCCCTGCTCAGTCTTCAGTGGACAGCTATGGTACGTCCCAAACAGTACCCTATTCCTGTTGTAGTGTACTACTTTTGACCAGGGATCATACGCACTATATAGGGAATTAAAAAATGGGGAATAGGGTGACATTTGGGACACATCCTATGACTCACAACCCATAGCGGAATTAGCAAACACTTCTCTTGTGAATTAATGGTGATATCATAGAATATCCAGAAGACTGGATGTATCTAGAAGAAATGAGTCACTCCTAATAGACCGAAAGCATAGGACCATCCAGATGTTATCTGCTCAGCCCCGGCTGCTATCATTGGTAAAGCAGGATAGGCATTTCTAAAAGTCTTTTATTGTGTTTTCCTAATTTACTGATGGCTTGTGACACTTGTGTGCTGGAATGTGCACCAAACGACTGACTGTGTGTGCGCGCTGTGAAGTGAAGTGTAGTCCAAGTGTGCTCATCATCAATGACCCACTTCTGTCACATTAATACATCCCAAATTGCTACTTGAATGAAGCGAACAGTCAATGTAATTTACTTAGATTTAGTCCAAATGATCCTCTAAGAAATATTTCTGTACACTGACTGAGCACACAAAATTGGTTTAGATTTTAGATTATGTTCAATGGGCCGATGGAAGGCAACATGGAAATAACAGGCTGACCTTACATTACAGCCTGTGTGGGCTTGACAATGTCCGTGTCAGAAATGGCACCATATTCCTTATATAGGCCTATTGGGCTCTGGTCAAAGGTAGTGCACTACATAAGGAGCCAAATGTTATAATGCATTGATCATGGAACCAGATCAATACCATTGAACACACCCTGTGGCGAACTAGTTTAGGCCTGCAGCCCACCTGTTGCTGACACCTATGCTTTGCTATGCCAGGCAAGAAGCAGGCAGGGTGAGGGCAGAGTGAGGGCAGAGTGAGGGCAGGGTGAGAGGTGTGTTAAAGAGCCAGGTTCACCTTCCTCGACCCTCTACTGAACAGATGCCCCATGACCGACAGCTAGGGGAGGGGCCTACTATACGACTTGGTCAAAAAATAAAAATAGTATGTAGTACACTACTTTCGACCAAAGCCCAATGAAATGCACTTCTGAGCCCTCGTGTCTGATGACAGGATCCAGAAGCCTAAATTCCTTACTGTCAGTTAACTGTACACATTTATTTGGCCACACATTCACAGCTCTATATACAAAGTTAATTTAGTATCCCAGCCTCCTCACCAGACTGGTGGCCCTTATGGGGTTGTTTACAGAGGGGCTTTACCTGTTCATCTCCGGTGGCATCAGTAGGACTGCTGACAGCACACAACAAAGAGCTAATGGAATGTTCTGTGGACATCTAAATTCCTCTCAGGATACCGTAGGAAGTTCGTTGTGTATTTCAAAGACGCAACATAGATAAAAATCCCACACACAAAACACTCGCCTAAAAACAGCAACAATTCTATACCAAGAAACAAACAATTCTAAACACACACAATGTAATCTCCTCCATTGGGAAACAATAGCTATTTATTCCATTCCTTGATTACTTACCCCTTTGACCAAACATGGGTCCATAAATCAACAGTGTCTGACCCATGGCTACTGTCGACTCAGTTTCACAGCAAAAACAGGAGAAGCCCTCCCACATAGGCTGGTTAACGTTGAGCCCAGGCAGACAGGCAGTCACAGCGCTGTACACGCTACGCAGCGATGTAGACAGAGGCACATGCTGGAGCAAGGACATGCACAAACAGCAGATTACCTCCTGTGTCATCTGCTCCTAATGACAGCTGACAAACTACAGCACAATCCCCTCAGAGCCACAGCCGATGATCTCCAATCCCCTCCCCCACTCTTCCCTGGCCCCGCCTCCGGAAATCCAGCAGCTAGAGAGAGCAGAGAGCACTCGAAAATTCCAATAGTTTGATGATGCCCGGCCCCGAAAAGTGGTTTCCCTTTTCACCAAGATAATGGCCTGCTCTTGTCACATGAGACAAAGCAGAGGCAACAATGGGCTGGCAAAAGACAAAAGAAGTGTGTGTGTGTTTTAAACACAGCAGGCAGCTGGCTTTCGTTTCACTAGCCAGTCAACCTGCAGAGGCCTGTCGCTTCTCTTTACTTTCACTTTGCAGAGCATTACATAATATCAATATTTGGTTTATAGCAGTTCTATAGAACCAACAAAACAGCTTATTGTTGTTGTCATAGAGTTGTGTATGTCAGTAAATGTAGATTGTTGTTAAATACAAATATAATATACACTATATTATACACCGTTGGCTAGCGTCCTGTACAGGGGTTGTACTTGTACATCAAACTGCCTCACGCCCTCGGAAACACGAGACAGGCTCCTGCCTTATGGCTCAGACAGGACAGTTCCAAAGCAGAAATGGCACAATATCAGGGAGGGAATGAGAACGGTTGATTCAGCTGACTCACCTTGGCTTATGAAACGCATCCTTCTTAATGAACTTCTGCAGGCATCACCCACTCCTCTCTTTGAAGGCCTGAACAAGAAGAGGCATACTACAGTTTGATCCAAACCTAAAGACACAGTTACTGTACATTCAATTGACTTGAGAGCTATCGTTCATTTTTCAATGCAATCAGCCAAGTTCCACAGACACATTGCTAATTTGCATTAGTTGAATCTGCGAGGACCGGTAGCTATACCATGATTACCTCACTTCAATGTGTGAGCAGCATGACATGAAATTGAGAGCAACAAGTCAGAAAGAGTAGAAAGGGGAAGCACATTTGTTGGTGACTGGTCAACTGTAAACATCTGCTAGAGCTTCCCCGGTGGTGTTTGTCTGATTTGTACTGTATGACAGATGCTCAGCAGGCTGCAGCCTTAAACCACAGAGAACTTAAAGTTGCACCTGGTCACAGAGAGACCAAAGGGAGGTGTGGGGAGTGGGGCCGACAGCTGATCATAACACACCATCCCATTCAGAGGGAGGAGCAGGACCTAGGACACACTGGTTGTATTTCAGGGTTTTTTCTTTCATTGCATATTGATGTAGGCCTACATCTCCTGTTATGTGAATTTCAAAAATATGCAGGACAAAAGTCAAATAGTCTTCAAATGAGAACAGGTGCTGTGTGCGCACAGAAAGCAGTGGCAGACACAGTCCGCACTGAACAGGGACAGGTTAAATCTCCCCAAGTCAGTCAGGACTATCATGTAATGCTGCGTGTTGAGAGCAGCAGTGCTTTCCTCCTGCTGTAACATGATCTCCACCAACCACAGGGCCCAGGAGAGAGAGAGGATGGGTGGGGGAGCATGGCCAGAAGACATCAGCTTTCTGTTGATAGTCAATCAGTTAAAGGAAGAATTCAGAACAATGAGCTATGCTTAGGATGTACAGTACCAGTCAAAAGTTTGGACACCTATTCATTCCGGGGTTTTTCTTTATTTTTTACTAATTTCCTACATTGTAGAATAGTGAAGGCATCAAAACTATGAAATTAAACATGGAATCATGTTTAACAATTATTTTTGGTTTCTACAAATCAAAATATTTACATATTTGAGATTCTTCAATGACAGCTTTGCATTGGCTCATTCCCCCCAGAATGAGCCAATGACAGGGCATCTCGAAGAGCAATGCTGGTTCACCCAGATCAATTCATTTGATCCAGTCATGTGATCTGAACACAACACATCAGGATAAAATGGCACCTCACTCAGATGGAATTTCTCTCCTGGTTGATGGCTTGAAGCTACAGTAGATACCCGAGCGGATCTCTGAGATCTTTGGCCGAGTGCTTACAAGTCATTACTCAATCGACACGGAATGCTGCCATGAATTTTAATTTGTCCAACTGGCTCATGGTAGACTTTGCCCCCTGCCTGCACAGATCTAAAATCAGATTTTTTTCAACCAATCCAAGCTTTAGCCATTACACGGTACAAAGTACAGCTGATCTAAGATCTGTAGAAAGTAAATATTGTTTTCTCCATAGTGTTTTCTAGGTGTCTAGTTTCACATCTGTACACCAACATAGTAAACCACAGAAGCACAAGTGATGGTAGTCATCCTTAAACCATTTTACACACACACTTCCAGGCTATGATTAATTTGTGTTACCAAGCAACCAGATGGTAAGCATCTAGCCTTAGTAGCCTTTAGTCATTATGGAATTGCAACAAATACTTCTTGCCTGCCGATGTCAGCAGTGATGACAGTTAGGATGTTAAATAGTCGATATCATGATCACATTGTAATACCTGATGATTTTACATGGATCCTAACTTAGAACCACAAACTTATTTTCATAACATGCCACAATTAGGCCTTGTTCACAATGGTAGTTTGAAATCATTGAAATCTTTTTTTTTTTTTTTTTTTTTGCATGTCCGACTAGAATCTGTTATTTTTCCTGCAGTCTAAACAGCCCAAAAGCATATGGAATCTGATATTTTTCCTGCAGTCTAAACAGCCCAAAAGCATATGGAATCTGATATTTTTCCTGCAGTCTAAACAGCCCAAAAGCATATGGAATCTGATATTTCAAGCCACATTTCAAACCACCTTGGCCATGTGACTTGTCTCTGAACGGTCTAATTTGATTTGATCTCAAGTGGTTTTTAGACTGCTATTTGGCATATCTTGTTGCTTGCTAGCTATTCTGTTGACAGTTTGACAAGAACATGTGGTAGCTAACTAGATTGTTAATCGTTTACTAACAAATGAGTGAACGTGCTAGAAAGCTAAACAGTGATGTGGCAAAAAATTACTTGTTTTGAAAGTTGGACCATCTTATCCGTTGAGGCTTTAAAAAAAAAATATTTAAAAAAGTTCTTACACAATGATTTTGAACATTCAAAGCAACTGGGAAACAGCCATGACAGACATTGTCACTTTAGCTTGCTGCATAACTTCTGAGTGATCAGAAGCACGAGAACCACTACCAAATCAGCCTACACCACTGCACACACACCCACCGTTACTATGATAACTATTGTAGCCATGTCAGCAAATAATTGCTGTCTGAACACACACAAATCCAGTTTGGTCACTCGTAGCTTGGTGTTTGGACAGTCAATATTCCAAAACAGATTTGAGCATTAAGGCCTGCAGTGTGAACAAGGCTTTAGAGTTTATTTGTAGGCTTTTCACACCCATACTACCTAATATTATTCCAGGATAATTCATGCAACCACTGCCTCCAGGTTTCTCTACACATGCAGGCAAATACTGCAGAACAGTACATGTCCTCCCCACTGGTGGAGTTAACATGCGAGCACCTACATGAAAATGCTGCTGACATTTCTCACAGCAATGTGGGATTCCCGAAGAAGAAAATAACATTCTAAACAAAACAGAGGTTGGATCCAAGCATGCAGGCTTGGCTGCTAGTCATGTTAGCCCACAGTGCTTCACACAGGGTGTAGCACAGGGGAGACTTTACCACCAGGGCCCTGTCACATAGCTGCAGAATTATGGCCACAGCGCAAACCAAATTAGCACTTGTTATGCAACCCTGGACCTTGGCTCCCTGGCCACTGGTTCATTCTGCTGCATTCCCTCTTGTTTGCTGGGTGGCCTAGAAACAGTTCACCATGGTGGGTTGTGACTATGTCTACACTAACGCTGCGTTTACACAGGCAGCCCAATTCTGATATTTTTTCACTAATTGTGTCTTTTGACCAATCAAATCAGCTCTTTTTTTTTTTTTTCTCGACTGTGTGTGTGCGGACTGTCCACAGATACACCATTTGAACCAGTCTCCTCAGTCCAGTATGTTACATCCACCATTTCATGACAGTAATTGCTATTTTTCTGCATTGTTGAATGCTAGAAAGGAATGGACCCCTTACTCTTAAGGTGACAGTCCACCCATGAACCGCCATTGAGGTATTTGAAGAGATGACTGCCAGGGGGTGGCAGCACCATATACACACACACACACACACACACACACTCTCTCCTGGGAAGTGCCCTTGTAAGCAGCACTGGCCTGCATGCACTTGGAAGAAAACTGTCATGTGAGTAATTCTCCAGTACCGAGCTAGGTCCAATCATTTAGATTTGTAGTCACCCTACAGAGCCATTCTGTCAAACAGTATGGAGGACAACATATGAACAAACAATGCTGCTGTATCATAACCTGGTCTGCATTGTATACAAAAATAAAAAAAGGAAATGAAATGAATCCATATGAATAGATCAATTGAACAACTGTGACAGGAACTGGGCACGCTAATGGATAAATTAATAATCATACTGTAGTAGTACACAGCCTCTCATAACTAGGCCACATAAGAACGGATATACAATACAATTACTGAGAGAAGGAGAATTTCAATGGCCAGTGGAGGAAAGCACAAGGTGAGATGTAGGTTAGAGCACTCAATTTACTGATGCAGCGCTTCAAATATCAGAGTTATGATTACTTTGAAATGAGTAAATAAACTCAATGCAAAAGGAATAACTGATGTTGCTGTGATTTCAGCAGACCCAATCTAAGATGGGATTTAAGTTCAGGCAGGGCTGTGACGTCAATGAATTTTCAATAATGGTTATTGGTCAGCCAAATGATCGCAGTCACTGTTATAATAATTTGAATAGTATTCTGTTTTCATTAAAAAATATATTACAAAAATATGAAACGGCACACATTTTCTCCTCTCCTGACTGCATGTTCTACTGCTGAAGTGAAGGTGGCAGAGCCTAGTCAACCAGACTCCTTTCCTAAAACACCTAGCTTGTTTCAGCAAGGAGCAACACAGTTTCATCGCAGCTGAAAAGAGTTCATGTTACCACAGAAAGTAAGCTGCAAAGAATGCCTGGCCTGTCTTCAGTCAGCTGTTCATTCCACAAATAAAATAAATAAAATAAAAAACGGTTGAGGGTTATTTTATTTTAGTCATTTACACGATAACTTTGCAAGCCCTAAATTCATGTTTAGCCTGCAGAAACCTGCTTGAGAAAAACTGCCCAGCGATCAAAATGGGCAGGCAGGCAGGCAAGTCCCCATTCAGTTGTCAAAACGTGGGCTGGGACAAGCATGCATTGGCAGGTGAGCAGGATACTATTCCCCATCGTTTATCATTTCAATTTTGACTGCCAACTACAAGCTGAAAGTTTGAGAGAGTTTATCTACTGTTCCCTCATTAGATTTTTAGCTAATTTCATTCTGGTATTTTGTGGCTTTTGGCGAATGCTTTTCTAATTATCTAAAATTTCACTGTTGCTACTGCCTGTAAACGCAGTCAAAGTTCAAAGTGAATGTGGAAAATTGCTTATTTGCATATAGACCTACTGTAGCTCCGATTGGCTATGGCGAACCGGTCTGTGTAGAGTCCGGTTCTTGACAAGACTGACACGTTTATTAGGTGTTATTTACTGAATTATCTATTAATTGTTCAAATGCATGGCCGCTTTCCCACTCTATATTGCTTTAGAATTTTTCACAAAAGTCTTCCTCTACGTCAAGTATGAAAACATGAAAATTACCATAGCTAAGTGCTCGCTACTCAGAAAATGTAAAGTAAAAAATAAATTTTAAAAAAGGCATCATATTCTTCCTGGTGTGAATATGAACACATTTAAATAAGATTTCATGCCAAGAGCATTGGGCCAGTAACTGAAAGGTTGCTAGTTTGAATCCATGAGCCAACTGGGTGAAAAATCTGCCAGTGTGCCCTTGAGCAAGGCACTTAACCCTAATTGCTACCATATGTTTCTCTGGATGAATGCATTTTAAAAGCTTAAAATGTAAAATGCTAAAACACTGTCAGTTCCACTTTAAATGTTACAGTACAGTCATCAAGCTATGCAATGAAATGGCATCCCTTCCAAATCACTCGCTGTGTACTGTATGTTTGAAGCACATGCCAAGTCTTCTGCACAGCTTACTAAATAATGGCAAATTAACAGGCTAAAAGGCTCTAAAACGATAAGCAAAATAAGATCGAAAATACTATATGTTCCATTACTAAACAAATATAAAGTTGCCCATCTCTGTCGACAAAGTTCTGCTTTTCATGTAAGATTAGTGCATTTATTAATGAAAAGATGGACAATGACAGAACTAGGAAAGAGGCTGTGTGATGCAATACCTTTCAAAGTTCACTGGTGTGTAATACAGAAGCAGAGAATAAAGTCTTTAAAGGGCCGCTAGTCCAATATTAAGAGATTCTCTACCAATAGACCCAGCCTTTCGTCCAATCTTTATATATTTCTACTCTAATAGCAGTTTGACTTATTAGGTAATATCTCACTATGGATAACACTATGCACCTGCCATATGGTCAACCTTCTGCAGGCCAATTGATTGGTGGCCCACTGGCCCTGCTCAATGTGAACTGTATTCGATTTTGGTGCCATTCCTTTCTCCTAATATTCTTTACTAGCAATTTAAAGCTGATGATTCTTTATGATGCATTAACCCACAGTAACACAGAGATTCTCACAAGGCAAGCAAAAAAATAATACTATGATTGAGATATTGGTTTTAACCGTTTAGGTGATAGTCACTGATAAACCAACACTTAGGTTATAGGAACGAATTGCCAAATATTTGTGTTTTGGAACTATTTTTCTTTTTAAACAGTTATAGATAACTCCTGTGGGAAGACTTGCGTCACGTTCGCCATATGACGTCACGCAAAGGTTGATGAACAGTTGAAGTCAAAATTATATAATTCCTTTGAATATGTCAATATGACTAATATATAATGTTGCACTTCTCAGATCGCAAACGTTTCTAAGTGTTAAATAGTTGATAGGACAGATTACCAATCGAAAATGTGGTGCCTTGCTTGCTGAGGATTTCCTACTTGAACTCATACGCCAGTGACGTTTGGTTTCTTCAACCACGTCTGTTCTTTTGGTTTCAATAAGCTATTTTGCATTATGCAAAAACCTCGAACTACGTGCAATGTTTACCACTATATCCGCTATCGATGTCGTTGTTCAATCTTCAAATGAATTTGCAAATAGGAACCTCCTTCAACTTCTCTCTGAAACTCAAAACACAGTAGCCTATAGACTCACAAGCCAAAACAAATGTGATTTACATTGCTTAGTAGCCTAAACAAAGTTAAACTTCAGCAACGCTTCAAAACAAAACTAGTGTAGAAGTAATCTTCGAACCATCTAAAGAAATATCTCGCTTCAGATAACAAGCAACAACGCAGCTTCCCAATGGTAAACCTAAAAGACATTATGGATTATAGCATATATATCTGGACAAAAACACACTTCTTCACTATAAAATGCATATATTGTAAGTTACTCTCCATAACTTACCGTAACTTGAAGTCCCATAAATTTGAACTGCTATGTCAGGACCTTCGTACTCGTGAATCGGCAATGTAACAGCACTGCCGCCATGTTCCTCTGCGATGACTGTGGTGCTTGTTTATCATGCCCATAGTCCTCCCCCACACGCGCAGCGCACCAGCCCTCATTACCACAATAGACTTTGCTGCTCACAGAACAGGCCAGAATAATGACTCTGCAGCCAGCCATAACAGCTTAAAGGCAGACAGACTCATGGTATCAATGCGACCGATGAAAGTTGGTTAACAATGTTTTTGTTTTTTTACTTGAATAGGTTGACCCTGCTGTGCTTACTCAGAAGTGTTTTAGTCATATCGTCCTTTAAGGTTGAATTTAAATAATGCAACATTACATTTTGGAGTCTTTCAAATGTAGGCTACCAACAAACACCCTGTTATTTTAGGCCCAAATTAATGAGTAAAAAAGTGTGCCTTTACTCTTCAGGTTTGTATTTGATGTTAGGCTTTGTATTTGCCATGCAGCCCAAGCTACAACACATTAATATAAGTAGGAGTCAATTAACATGCCTCCACACAAACACAGTAAGATAGTGCCTCTTCACATTATGAATTTTGTCTCTATGGCATGGTAAAAATGTCTCAGGCAGATGTTGGAACCGCTCATAAATCATCTCGGTCCAAATCATAGAGTCTAGTGCCCAAAAGCCAGTTAACATGGGCAGTGCCATTGAGGACTTTCATAATTTTTAACTGGTCAACTGGATGGGACTTCCCATGAGTTAAGGAACGATCACAATTCCATCCACATCATCAGGAGGGATCAGCCAATTAATTATACTGCTGAGCAAACATTCCATAAATGCAGGTGGCAGTAAATCGACAACCTTGGTTTTATACCTGTTCAAACAACACAATCCAGGGGGTTTACAAACTCATAGAAGTAGTAGAAGACAAAAATGTCCTACTTCAAAATGGAGATAGCTTCAATGGTGCTGCCCATGCTCTCAAAGACACCATTTGGGGACAGATACAATGTTGCATCCTCAAAATATCCATAGAACCAATCAGGCTACTAACTTTCCCCCATTTCTGCCTTTATAGTGGCCACAGCCACTTACTAATTGGTCAAACCTGCTGTTGATAAAATAAATTGTTGTTAAATAATGTGCTTCATTTAAATAGAGATTGTTTGGGCAAGGTAAAGGGTTTGTACATTTTGAAAGAGGGACTCATGTAGCTATTTCTCTGCCTTATGTTATACTCGTTTCAAGCTTTTTAGCAGTATTTTACACATTTTAATTCTCTATCCTGTAAATATAATATTTATCTAGTTTGAGACATTTGGGGGATCTAGGTTCCATATATTTCATAGGGTGGAATCAAGGGCAGCCAATCATTGCTTTGGTTGCCTATTACAGTTTAAAAATCACAATTCAGTAGTACATTCAAAAGCCACCCATGGAAGGCAATTGGTAATATCCTAATGTTGTTGCTTGTTGAGTGGTTCCCTGCTTGTGGGCTAAATGCAAAATCTATGCCATTGTAGGCTGACATTCTACCAAGGTCAGTTCCGGTCTATTTAACGGGGAGGGTCTCCCATAGGCACCAATGCAATAGCAGCTGGGTCTGGTCTACTTAGTTAATTGACTTTCATTGAACCAGAAAAAAAACATTGAGTGGGTTGGTGGGTTGTCTCTTGCTTCCACTTCCGTCTCTGATTCTACTCCTCTTTCTCATTTTCCAGGTCGTTTATTCTTTCTTTGATTAACACTGCCACCTAGTGAGTATTTCTCAGAGTGACGTCCCCATGCAAGGTTTAAATTACACAATCAGCAAAAGGCAATGAATGATGAAATTAGAACGTTCAGTAGCGTTAATTCTATGTTGAAAAACTATAATTTATTAGGCATCTGTACATTTTGCATTATGGATTCATATAGTTTGATCTTGGTGTTTCAATTGGAAAATCAGTGTGATCTTGGTTGAAATGAACTCTTTGCACAGGGTTTCAATTTATATGTGCTTATCTTGAGTTCAGCTGTCCCTAGGCACATACCGAAGTTCAAATGATGTCCTCAAATGTCCAAAGTCGGCATGTTAAAATTGAATGAAAGGTGGCCACCAGTACATTGGTAGCGCCATAAATTGATGTGCCGGGCCAGCTCTATTCTTCTTTCACATTTCAACTTTCTCCTTTGGCTGTATTCAGACAGTACAGACACAATAATTTAATTGATATGAAGAATAACTTCATATTCTTGCAAAATACTCTTCATATCACACCAAACCAAGCTCATTTGTGCGTTGCACAGGGAAATCCAAGATCTCAAGTGTCCTTTGTCGAATTAAAGTGTGGATCACAAACTACTCTTCAATTTATTTGTGTGAGAAGATTAATCACTGGCTGAATGAAAATTGGAGACAAAATAAAAACATCTAGGACATAGTATTACGGTACATTAATCAAATAGTGTAACATAAGATGACAATTTAATTGACAGAAATTAAGACAAACCAACAGTTATCTTCCCACCCTTCTCAAATGTCTTAAGGTGCTGCACAAGGTTCACCTTTGTTGCATTATGCAGACGTTCAGGTGTCTCCTAAATGTTAAAGTGAGATACAAAGTAGAGTATAGCACAAGATTCCACAGATTTGTAAATGTTCATTTCTATAGGCAAAGCAGTGTTAGTATGTTTTGAATGACTTAACATTCTTGGGTTAGCATCTACACATACTGTATATCAATCTTACAGTTACCAACAGAGGATCGTAACTTTAAGTTACAATTCCCACACCTTGTAGACGACTTTGAGCAGTTCCATAGAAGTCAATGTGTTCCCTTACGGCTGCCTGGAGAACAGTGAGGAACTGTTGCTCTCTGAGGTTTCTATGGCTGATGTACTGCTGGATCTTAGAAGCTACATCTTGGACCACAGGGCTATGGCCTGCAGATATTAGATAAGGAAGAAATGAATGACTCTTGTAGAATATGTTTTTGTGTTGATTTCTATACATAAAGTGCCTTCAGAAATCATTCATACCCCTTGACTTATTCCACATTTTGTTGTGTTACAGCCTGAATTCAAAATCGACTAAAATTTTTTTTCTCACCCGTTTACACACAATACCCCATAATGAGAAAGCAAAAACACGTTTTTAGACAGTTTTGCATAATGTATTGAAATGTAAACACTGAAATGTATAATTTATTCACACCCCTGAGTCAATACATGTCTGAATAAGTCTCTGAGCTTTGCACAACTGGATTGTTAAATATTTGTTCATTCTTTTTCATATTCTTCAAGCTCTGTCAAGTTGGTTGTTGATCATTGCTAGACAGCCATTTTCAAGTCTATTGATTTTCAAGCCAATTTACACTGAACAAAAATATAAATGTAACATGTAAAGTGTTGGTCCCATGTTTCATGAGCTGAAATAAAAGTTCCCTTAAATGTTCCATACGCACAAAAAGCTTATTTCTCTCAAATTTTGTGCACAATTTTGTTTGCATCCCTGCTAGTGAGCATTTATCCTTGGCCAAGATAAACCATCCACTTGTCCGATGTGGCATATCAAGAAGCTGATTAAACAGCATGATCGTTTTACAGGTGCACCTTATGCTGGGGACAAGAAAAGACCACTCTAAAATGTACAGCTTTGTCTCACAACACAATGCCATAGATGTCTCAAGTTTTGAGGTAGTGTGCAATTGGCTTGCTGACTGCAGGAATGTCCATCAGAGCTGTTACCAGAGAATTTAAAGTTCATCGCTCTACCTAACCCGCCTCCAACGTCGTTTTAGAGAATTTGGCAGTACGTCCAGCCAGCCTCACAACCAAAGACCACACCAGCCCAGGACCTCCACATCTGGTTTATTCACCTATGGGATGGTCTGAGACCAGACCCGGACAGTTGATGAATCTGTGGAATTTCTGCACAAACTGTCAGAAACAGTCTCAGGGAAGCTCATCTGTGTGCTTGTCATCCTCACCAGGGTCTTGACCTGACCGCAGTTTGGTGGCATAACTGACTTCAGTGGGAAAATGCTTAACTTTGATGGCCACTGGTACGCTGGAGAAGTGTGCCCTTCACGGATGAATCCCGGTTTCAACTGTACTGGGCAGATGGCAGACAGCGTGTATGGCCTCAATTGGGCGAGTGGTTTGCTGATGTCAACATTGTGAAAAGTGGCGGTGGGATTATGTATGGGTAGGCATAAGCTAGGGACAACAAACACAATTGCATTTTATTGATGCCATTCATCCCCCACCATCACCTCATGTTTCAGCATAATGCACAGCCCCATGTCGCAAGGACCTTTACTCAATTCCTGGAAGCTGAAAGAGGCCCAGTTCTTCAATGGCCTGCATACTCACCAGACATGTCACCCATTGAGCATGTTTGGGATGCTCTGGATTGACAGCATGTTCCAGTTCCAGCCAAAGTCCAGCGACTTTGCACAGCCATTGAAGAGGAGTGGGACAAGATTCCACAGGCCACAATCAACAGCCTGATCAACTCTATGCAAAGGAGATGTGTCGCGCTGCATGAGGCAAATGGTGGTCACACCAGATACTGACTGGTTTTCTGATCCGCACCCCCTACCTTTTTTAAATGGTATCTGTGACCAACGGATGCATATCTGTATTCCCAGTCATGTGAAATCCATAGATTAGGGCCTAAATAATTAATTTCAATTGACTAATTTCCTTATATGAACTGTTACTCTTAATCTTTGAAATTGTTACATGTTCCATTTATATTTTTGTTCATTGTAAGTAAAAACTGTAACTAGGCCACTCGGGAACATTCAATGTCATCTTGGTACGCAACTCCAGTGTATATTTGGCCTTGTGTTTTAGGTTATTGTCCTGCTGAAAGGGGGATTTGTCTTCCAGTGTCTGTTGGAAAGCAGACTGAACCAGGTTTTCCTCTAGGATTTTGACTGTGCTTAGTTTTATTCAGTTTCTTTTTATCCTAAAAAAACTCCCTAGTCCTGGCCGATGACAAGCACACGTATAACATGATGCAGCCACCCCCATGCTTGATAACATGAAGAGTGGTACTCAGTGATGTGTTGGATTTGCCCCAAACATAACGCTTTGAATTCTGGACATAAAGTTAACTTCTTTGACAATTTATTTTGCAGTTTTACTTTTTTGCCTTATTGCAAACAGGATGCATGTTTTTGAATATTTTTATTCTGTACAAGCTTCCTTCTTTTCCCTCTGTCATTTAGGTTAGTATTGTGGAGTAACTACAATGTTGTTGATCCATCCTTAAGTTTTCACCTATCACAGCCATTAAACTGTTTTAAAGTCACTATTGGCCTGCATCATTGTGAAATCCCTAAGCGGTTTCTTTCCTTTCTGGCAACTGAGTTAGGAAGGACGCCTGTATCTTTGTCCTGTCTGGGTGTGTTGATACACCATCCAAAGTATAATTAATAACTTCACCATGCTCAACAGGTGCCCTTCTTTGCGAGGTATTGGAAAACCTCCCTGATCTTTGTGGTTGAATCTGTTTGTAATTCACTGCTTGAGTGAGGGACCTTACAGATAATTGTATGTGTGGTAGTTATTCAAAGATCATGTTAAACACTATTATTGCACACAGTGAGTCCATGCAAATTATTATGTGACTTGTTAAGCACATTTTTACTTCTTGCCATAACAAAGGGGTTGAATACTTATTGACTCAAGACACTTCAGCGTTCATCTGGAATACATTTGTAAAAATGTCTACAAACATAATTCCACCTTGACATTATGGGGTATTGTGTATAGGCCAGTGACACATCTCAATGTAATGCATTTTAAATTCAGGATGTAACACAACAAAATGTAGAAAAAGTCAAGGGGTGTGAATACTTTCTGAAGGCACTGTAGCTAATGTGAACTAGCCATTTGAAGGTGTGACTGACAGTATAATTTATGTAATGTGTATTTTCTAATGGATGATATCCATGCCTTTTTTGAGCACTTTTCATTCAATTACACCATTCAGTGTTTCAGAGTTGGGTATATTAGGTCAGCCTGTGAGTCCAACAGGATTTGCAGAGATTTCACATAGTCATAGAGATCTTCAAACATGGCAGTTCCCTCCCCAGAATACAGTCTCCTGAGAAGTTGGCCTTCTCCTCCTCCAACACGAGGACCTCTGTGTGACCTGGGGAGAACAGGACCATGCACAGACAGACAGACGCGCTCAGACTGTGGATGA
Source organism: Oncorhynchus clarkii lewisi (assembly GCF_045791955.1). NCBI lineage: Eukaryota > Metazoa > Chordata > Actinopteri > Salmoniformes > Salmonidae > Oncorhynchus > Oncorhynchus clarkii. The sequence continues at coordinate 19,730,488 of NC_092166.1, read as the reverse complement.
GACACTGCACATACATACAGCCACAGAGATAGACAGACACACGTGACACTGGCTTTGGCCAATATATTACTTAAAAGGGCACATGCATGCACATACTAGTAACATAGCAGCTTGACACTTTTGGTCAATTTCAATATCCATACAAACAATAGCTGCCTACAATCTTACCGCATTTGACCTAGCCCATTCATAGACGCTAACTACGTCTATTGACGATAGTAACTTCTGATCGGGGGTGTTTTGTTAAGAGCCCTGACGCTCGTTATGAACTTTAAAACGCATCGCTTGCAGTACGGGTTTGGGAACATAAGGAACTGAAATCAGCGAGAAATAATTTTCTAAAAACAAAAGGTTAAATTACTACACACCTTTATAGGGTTAGAATTCCCACACTGTCATGTTTCCATGTTACGGGGCATGTTTACAGAAAAAAGAGGAAGACAGGCTTACCTGTGCCAAATAGCTATCCGAGTGTAAATGTAGGTAACGTTAGAACGTGTTGTCACTGAAAAATACAGTCGTATCCAAGTGTGTAAAAAACGGTTAAAACAGCGTACATTTTGCATTTGTGAAATTATTTAGAGGTGATATAAATGTAGAGCGCTTTAGCTATCTTTACATAATTTTTCAGCAATTGAGAATCTATTTATTTACATGTAGCCGATTAAACTCCAACTCCGCCATTTAAGATGGAGTTGAGCGGCGACTAGTGTGGGCGGACTGAACCTCACAATAAAGGAAGTTATCAAAAACGACAGATTTCAAAAGAACAGCCCCCGATTACACATGACGTTGTTCTGTGTAATTGATAACTTAATTGTATGTAACTTTGAAGCTCCAGTGCGCTCACACACGTCGCACACGGTGGAGTTGAGTTTAGTCGGCTAGTTTAGATGGAGTATTTGTCCGTTTTGGCTGCCAGAGCCAATTCGCCTCTCAACTGAACATGTAAGGTCCTTGGACTATAAGGAGTAACGGTAGGCTCATTTAGTCCATTATTGGGCTACATTAGACCAACCAGAAAGAATGGAACCCTCTTTGCTACAATAGCACCTGGAAAGCTGAGCCGATGCTATCCAAGAGGGGCAAGCGTGGCTAGCAACTGTAGTATATTTTACAAAATTAAAATCGCATTTTCTCGTTTCCACTAAATATGTATTGGTTTCTTGTAGTGTCATTGGACCAGGGTTGCATGCCAGAATTCACACAACTGGTGCGATTTACGGCAAACAACTAGGTTAGAATATACATCTCAATGTAAATTCAAAGGCCTGTGTGCAACAGGAAAAGGCGAGGCCAAAGACACGGAAAATTCAGCTAGACATTTGCTTTGAACTTGGAAATAAACATTCACCCAGTGGAAGGTTACTTACTACCTGTATAACGTATCGCCTCGTTTTCAAAATAAAAGTATTGTGGGAGGAAAAAAGCACAAGCTGGTAGGTAGATCAGTAGGTGGAGCCATTGTCATCTTATTCAGAGATAATATACGTGTGCAGTCTAGACTTGGTTCCGTAAGTTTTAACCAGTATGTTTTAGAATATATAAAGTGCTACAGAACAATAAAATGAAAAACGAATTTACATTTATATGTGAAAAAAAAGATGAACACATATTTTTCTATTAAATGTTGGGTTATAAATTGTGTGTGTGAGAGCATTAGGTTTTCCCATCTTAAAAAATGTCCATGGGTTTGTCCAGCCCACAGAACAAGAATGATTATATTTCTATGGTTTAGCCTCTCTAAATGGATTGACCAGGATTCTTTAGAATGAGTAAAGTCAGATTATTTTTGTCTGCTAGATAGACACTCAATATGCAATAGGAAATAGATACATTTCTTATAGGATTTAACCATTTCCATTTGTTTTGGCTTTGCAGTTCCCCTGCATTATCCCCCTTATTGTCAGTAGGCCCATGCACAACATAAAGAACAGCATGATCTTTTATGAAGGGAATTGATTAGAGGATTGATTTTATTCATTCTATTACCCCCTTTGTGCATCATGAGTAATACTGCGTGCATTAAAACACAACAGGATCGATACATTCAAATGAACCCATAAAACTGAGATAAAGATGCAGCCATGAATCGTACAATGGGGCCAACATGCTGTGCTTGGGCTATATAATATTTACAGGAGCATTGAGAGGTAACAGAGACCGTTCCTAAATTAAATAGATACTGCCATCTGAGCATCAGGGCCCTTTACTTCTCCTCTCTCCCTCTGTAATTACAACAAAATGGCTGCACAATCTGCCTGTAATCTCACATTATAATCACTCTGCTTTCCTTCCCTCCATACCTCACTCTCTCTCCACTGCCGCCTATTCAATATAAATGTAATTGACTTAGAGGAAGAAAGGAGAAAATAAATATAGAAATTATATTTTTATTTAGATGCCTAATCACAATAAATTGTTCTGTGTGAATTTCTGTGAAAAATAAATGGGGTAGTAGTAGAGGGTAAGGGGGAAATGAGAGAAAGTTGAGGATTACTGAAGGCTCCTTTGGTTATAGCATTTTGTTATACAAATCCATCACACTGCTTTTATTATAGCCCTGCAGAAGCATAGTGCTATTCAGACATTAACCCAGGGAAAAAAACTACACCAAAAAAAATATCATAGAACCCTTCATAATTCATAAAAATAAGAATTATAATGGCACTAATCTTATCATAATTTATTATTCAAAATGCAAAAAAACGTGGTGTAATTACGTTTCCCATTTAGAAACTTAATTTACCAATGGATTAAATGGAGAGAGAGAGAGAAAGAGAAGCAGAGAGAGAGAGAAGCAGAGGAACCAGCTCATTGGACCGAGACACCGGTTGTTAATAATGTATGACCAAGCAGGTGTAGCAGGATGAGTTTTAAATATGGATCATAGATAACAGCCATTTTAGGATAAATGCCTGATGTGTAATCTCTCCCCCATCCTTCAACACTTCGCTGAGATCTACGCCCATTAATCTTTTATGGAAGCAGACAGTCGTGAGGATGCTGAGTCACAATCATCGCTTCAATATCCCACTTTGGAGTATGTTGTTATCAAAGTATTATTATCCAAATACAGCCTCCCGTTTGCGTATGTGTCTCTTAGAATATTCTGGCTGCACTCCATATATCGGCTGTTTACTGTTTCACCATTCAGGATTCTTGTATTCAAGCAATATGCCACCATTTATTGCACTCCACCCTGTCAGTCCTGAGTCCTTTCAAATAGAGAGAGAAGCAATGAGGTATGCATGAGCCGTGAGTGCAGCTAAGGACTGTTCCGGTCAAAGTTGTGATACAATTCTCTGTGCATGTGCATCAACCATGCATGAAATGTGTCAATATTTTCTGTCCCATGACATACTTTGTCCATGTCCTAACCCTGTATGATGTCCCTATCAATGAAGGATACTACCCCTCCTCTTGCTGTGATGAAGCTTCTTGTACTGTAGTCTATGGATACATCCCAAATGGCACCCTTCAGTAGTGCATTATATAGGGAAAAGGGTACAATTTGGGATTCAGTCGTAAAAGATGTTGTTCTTTAAAGTTCTGTGGCTAGAGGTCATATGGGGAGACTGATGAGAGTGCTGAAAGGCAGAAGGGACGTCAACACATTCTGATGCGAGATACTAAATATACACTGAGTGTACAAAACATTAGGAACGCCTGCTCTTTCCATGACATAGACTGACCATGTGAATCCAGGTGAAAGCTATGATCCCTTATTGATGTCACTTGTTAAATCCACTTCAATCATCGTAAATGATAACCTGAGGAGACAGGTTAAGTTTCAAGCCTTGAGACATGGATTGTGTATGTGTCCCATTCAGAGGGTGAATGGACAAGACAAAAAGTGCCTTTGAACAGGATATGGTAGTAGGTGCCAGGCGCACCGGTTTGAGTTGTGTCAAGAACTGCAATGCTGCTGGGTTTTTCATGCTCAAGAGTTTCCCGAGTGTATCAAGAATGTTCCACCACCCAAAGGACAGCCAGCCAACTTGACACAACTAACTGTGGGAAGCATTTGAGTCAACTTGGGCCAGCATCCCTGTGGAACGCTTTTGACACCTTGTAGAGTCCATGCCCCGATGAATTGAGGCTCTTCTGAGGGCAAAAAGGAGTTCAACTCAAAGTAGGAAGGTGTTCCTAATGTTTTGTACCTTCAGTGTATATAACACCGTGGGATTGACAATTTACACCAGCAATGAAAGAGCATGATGCTATTGAGCTGTCCCCCTACCTTGGCCACGACATCGTGTCAATATTGCCAGCCAAAATCAATATGATGTGTATAACAAGGCTCTGCATGAGATATGTGGGCAGACAGACTTAGGTTTCAGCCCAAATGGAACCCTATTCCCTATATGGTGCACTACGTTTGACCAGGCTTGACCAGAGCCTGGTTGAAAGTAGCACACTATGCGAGTGCCATTTGGAACATTACCAGACTCAGTTAGCCTACCTTACCTTACTCTACCACATCAGCATTCTCAATGTTTCCTGTCTGACTGCTCCTGGCTCTTCATTAGAGTGGAGGGTTAGCTAGATATTGCTTAATTAGTTTCGTCAGCTGGAATACATTAAATCCGGTTACACCAAGAGACAACGAGGCCCTTTGTAAAAACATATTCAAGTGTATTGATTTTCCACACTGAATAAAACCTCCATTTGATTGTACTTGAAAGAGCTGCTGTTTGGGTACTGCTGTTGAATTTCCAGACCTCATCATGTCCTACTCATCTCTTTCCTTCTCCATGCTGCTCCTCAATTACCATAGTCTTTTATAACTGCTTGACTACAGTAGCTGCTTGTACTGAATACAACCCCTGACAGTTAGATAACTTTAGCTTTTGAGCATGGTGCTATATCATTGTAATATTCAATATTGTATTTTCTGATAGCTCCACGTTGTCTGAAAACTGCAGCTTCTTCATGTTCTAAGTTAAATGTAGGCTCTAGTACTTTGGTTTCATTCTTGTTGCATGTGCAGAAGATCCATCATCTAATTTTAAACATATTCTTCGACCCGATTGTGTTGTTGTTATCAGTTGTTAAATCCTGCTGTCAAGGAGATTCACACTCCTTTCATATGTGCAGGTACCAACTGCCACGTTGGGTCCTTTTGTTGTCTGTTTGAATAATTCAAAACAGTGTTGAAACAAGGGGTGGAAGTGAGAGATTGTTACTCAGCAGCTTGTATCCCCTCAGGACTAAATTACAACTGTTCCATTTGCCAATATGCTGATTCACGGCAGGCTCGTGTCTCAGGCTGATCTGGACCAGAGCCAACTAGGGGAAAACTGTCAGACAGCGGCAGTAAACTGCTGATTAATCTGAGCAGTCATGGAGAAAAACAATCGTGAGTGAGTAAGAGAGAGAGAGAGAGAGAGAGAGAGTGAGAGAGAGAGAGAGTGAGAGAGAGAGAGAGAGAGAGAGAGAGAGAGAGAGAGAGTGAGAGAGGATATCCTGAAGTGCGACCATGGCATCCATTGCTAAATTGTTAATAGAAGAAGAGCACAGACTGAGGTGTTGAGACATAAATTGCTGCCTTGTGAAATCCTGAAAGCTAGGGCAAATAATGTGCACCATACGGAACCTGGCAAGGATCCATGGCAGTGGTTCTACATGTGAAGAATCAGACATATGAACATTGAACTGAAGTAATAGGAAAATACTGATCTATTCTATGCTAGGACAGGTTATTGCATGGCTGGTTACCCAATTTCGTAAGGCTTTTCATTCGTCCATGCCATACCATTCTGATGGGATTTTTCTCACCCGACTAGCACATTCAGAGTCATTACCTTTTAAAATAGAAAGGTGACTATTGTTGGCTAAGGGGAAATGATGAACTGAATTTGCAATTCAGATTTTTATCACATTTGTGAAAGTTTTAAATATTGAATATCTATGGGACTCCAAAGTGTGATCCTATCTGATTGCATAGATGTCAACAGCGAGACCCTATAATTTTAATTTAATCTGGAGATGATGATTCATACTCTCTCATTTAGAACTATATATCTAGGTCCCAAATGACACTCTATTTCCTATGTAGTGCATAGGGCTCTGGTCAAAAGTAGTGCACTATGTGGGGAATAGGGTGCCATTTGGGACATATCCTGTGTCTGTATGTGATTCAGTGCAGTGTCCTTATTTCTAATAGCACATTGAGAGACCACCACCTGTCAAGGGACCTGCAGTTTTCTGATCTTGATCCAAATGAGCTGTGTGTCACCCAGTCGTCACACAGGCCTTGCTAGCCCTTTAATGGGGTCTCTACCCACACACTGTCTCATCTAGAATTGTTTCAATTACACACTCTCTGAATTCTAATTTTAAAGAGCGTAATATTCCTCCCTACTTACACATTTTCAAAAAGCAAGGGGATGGTGGTAACGATGAGATCTGATGAAGTTCAATGTCACTTTCAAATGAAAATATTGACATGTTTTTTTTTCTCTCTTCAGATAGGAACAGCAGTTTTAACTTTCTGGAGACAGACAATATAACAACTGGTAACACTAATTAGCTGCTGTTATGTCTGTGTAATATCGCTGTAATTACTTAAGTATTATTTTACTAACATGTTATTTAGTTGCAGCTTTGTAATTACATAGTGGTAGAGTTCAGAGATTTTATTGGTTGACACCACTTGATATTCCCCCACAGGGCTCTGGTCAAAAGAAGTGGACTGTATCATTTTGTGCCATTTTGGACTCCACCAAAGTAATAGCACATTATCTGTAGCTGATGCCCTGGATGGACAACACAGAATATAACACTGACACCCCTTTCCTGTATCATGGACAAGCCCTTTAAATCACATTACAAACAACAGCTCTTCTATTTTTATAGAAATCATCTGAGATGAAAGTGTCTGTGATAGATTGCCTGATAGAGAATGGAGGCATGAATGAGCAGTGTTAGCTTTTGAAAGATCAGGTAAGACTCCCATTTTTATTTTTAGATTAAGCCAAATAATACATCTCTAGATAATACCCACCTCTGGCCAGGAAAGAGAAAGACGCTGTTGTGTCTGTCAGATGCAAAGCCATATTGGATTCAGTCAAAGAAGTTAAAGTTAAATACAAGATTTTCCCCCTCATACCATAGAATGTCCCTGGGCTGATTGTGGCCCAATTGTGGACTGATTGTGGTTTGATGAAATCCTGCAGGAAAAATATATCCTGAAGGAATTTAAAATATCTTGCACATCTCACATATATTCCTGCAGGAGCCTGTAGGAGTAGAACCACTAGGATTTATGGTATATTGTAGGACATGCTCATTTCGATGTTTCCTGAGGGATTCTGGTGGGATTTCCTGAAGTATTCCTGCAGGAACTTTTTGGAAGGGAGATATTAAATCTAAACACATTATATAAAAAAATATTCAGGCTTCCAAATGTGCTACCATGTACAAATAAACAAACCTGAAGAAATGTGTCAACAGGTATTTTTGCAATAGCAGAGAAAGTATAATATCTGCTTTGCTTTCTGTAATCTTTAATAATGTTAATGTTAATGTTTTGATCAACATGGTCTACGTCATGACAGTTGTTATTATTTTTGTCCAGCCTCTGTACAAAGGTGGATATGTATAAAGCACTCTCTATTCATAAGTGTTTCTCCAACAAACATGGTATTTGTCTG